>NC_026145.1:5182596-5233257 GCF_000512975.1 Sesamum indicum
GTTGTGCGTCTCTAAAGCATCATCAGCACACAAGATACAGCAGGTGCAGAAGTGAGAAAGCCACGGCTTGTCCAATGTGGACAAGCCTGTCGAGGATGGCCAACCAAAGCACGAAAGTGTGTCTGGGATTCTGAAGGGCCCCAAAAGTAGTGAGACCAACCTACCTTAGGCCCTGGCAGGGCTAGGAGGAGAAATATTGAAGCTATAGTCAGCGGGCCAACGCAGCATGCCATAGAATTTGATATGAGCCACCATGCACGACTGGTAGTTGATGTAGAGTCTCCGAGCACCTCTTAGATGTAGTGATGTTCGGCCAGCAACATTATCCATCCATGATAACCGAGTTAAGAGGAGTGCTAGTTAGCGTATTAGTAAGGCTAGGCCCTCTCGGGAATGAAAGGATAAGTGGACCCATGTTATGCCATGGGTCATGCCACAGGTAGAAAGAAGCACTATCACCAATCCGATACTCGATAAGCGGCCAGAGAAGAGGACGGAAGCGTAGTAGCTTCCTCCAACCCCACGAGCCCTCACGATCAGCTACTGTCCATATGGATCTCTCATGAAGCCAAACATGACAAATTCAATCAACCCATATAGATGTCCTATCACCGCAAATAAGATCACACAAACGTTTGCACATCAAAGTACAGTTAAGAGTGGCAACATCACGAAGTCCTTGCCCCCCTTTAAGAACTGGCAGGCGAACATCCTTCCAGGCAAACTTAGCATAACCACTGGTAGACGCTCATTTCTATAGAAAATCCAGAAGTTGTTTCTCAATTTCCCGAATAACACCCGTGGTGAGGATAAAGGCGGATGCCAATACATACACAAGGCCATTGATACCGATTTTACGATTTGGACATGGCGGAATAGGATAATGATGTGCCTTCGCATCCTCTGATATGCTGATCAATTTTCAAAAGCATCAGTTGTCAATCTGTGATGGATAGCCGGGTAGCAAGAAGTAGAAGACCTAAGTATCTCATCGGTAGGTGGCTCTCTTGGAAGCCGAGCACAACCAGAAATTGGTCTCAGATCCCGTGGGCTGATCAGGATATGATCAAATGACTCTTTTGTAAGTTGACCAAGAGTCTGTACAAGGAAGCAAACTTCTCAACCCCTACTTAAATACCCTGATAGAAGACATCTCTGCCTTGCAGAACAACAAGAGTCATCTGCGAAACCAAGTCTGGATAGTGTTGAATTGCATGGGTTAATCAGACCGTCAAAATTAAGATTAAACCATCAGATATGATTACAGTTACCAAAAACTCCATTCGGCCAAGTTGTAGCCTTATTGGATATACAGATTTCAACATATCATTCCCGGAACGTAATAGTAATCATTCAATATGATGTATTTCTAAATTATGCCATGTGATTTTAAATCATAATGTCCAATATGATCCAATATGATTTAATGTGCACATACTTGTATATATTAAAATTTGGTATGAATACGGTGCCCGGGTGTAAAGCTATTGTATTTTCCAATATGAATTTATGAGATGACTCAATTTTTGTAATGGCTTTTGTAACAACTGGTATGATTTACCATTGAACGGCTTCTGTAGTGATTTTATTATAACGGCTTATCAAATTTAAAATTCACCCTTTTTTTATTTTTATTTCAAAAATATAAATTTTGCAATGGCGTCTATCATGGCTTATTGAAATTTGGCCGTTACATAATTTCATTTCCCGCCTGTTGACAAAAGTTGGCCGCCTTTTTTTGTAACGATTTTAAATAAATCGGCCGTTACAACTATTAAATTTTTTGAAAACATAAAAAATATTTATAATGTTTTTTATTTTACAACATTACAACAGAAAATATTTTCATTAAAAAAGTATACATTATGTATCCTCTCCTTGGAAGCTTACATTTATTCAAAATAAATGAACCTCACAATACTAACTACACTCCTTACAACTGAAATTGGAAATCCCAATCAAAAGTTGGGGGAGTACAAAAGGAGGGAGAAAGCAAGTCTTATTATTTCAAGGCTAAAAACGAAAGAAGGAATTAAACCAAAGAGGCATGCAAGCCTCACCCAACATAAAATAAATCATAAATTCGGCCAATGGGATTTGTGATCATCCCCATTGCTTATACAATAAATAATAATTAACGCATTTATCTGAAATATAAACATGTTATACAAATAACAGTCGATGTATTTAACAATAAATATCCAATATCTAATACCAAAAATATAATTAAATGCATGAAATAACATACTAATAATGCAATTAAAAATGGATATCATGCATACATCGAACATACAATTTTTTTGTTTGTTTGGAAACCATTTTTAAATTAATTTAAGGCATAATTTAATTTTATAAAAATTCAATTTAACTAAAATTAAAATATGCCAAAATTAATAATTTCAAAAAATTGAAAAAAATAGGAAAATCTAATTTTTCATGGAAAACGGACACAAAATGGCCCAACCATTCGGACAGCAGACGACCGTCTGCTGATGGCCGCACATGCCCCTACTGGCGTCCAACTCGCGCGACCATGCCTGCACATTGCACGTACGCGCGCGCAGGTGCCCCCTTCCTGCCGCGCATGATCTTGGCGTGCTTGCTGGCCAGTAATCGACCGGCAGGGTAGCAACAGCCGTACACTCCTTTTTTAATTTTTTTTTTTTGCATTTTTGCAATTAAAAAAACTGAAATAAAAATCATGCATTTACAAAAAATTTAATTTTAAAAAATACATAGATATTCATAATTTGAAAGCAAAATTAATACATATTTTCTAAACATATAATCATGCTTCAAAATCATAAAACATGCTTTCCAAAAGCAAATTAAATACATTGTATGCTCAACAAACAATAACATGTTAATCCTAAAGCCATAACACCGAACTGGATTCTGATACCACTAAAAGAATCAGTATGGCCAGGGTACGCGGCGGAAGCGTGAAATAAAAACTTATTTAAAAGGAATCAAAGAGGTGTTCCCTGTGAAATTTTCGGGCATTCGCTATTTGTCAAAAGTATAATAATAAACATGCTAGACAAGTGGCTAGAGGATGAAACAAAAAATATAGAAACAAAAATGAAACTTTACCTTTTTGTTTCTATAGTTGAGTGCAACGTGCATTGTTTCCTTTACGTTGTCCTGTTTCTTTCACTTTAGGATCCAAATTAGAACCCCTCTATTTTGTCCACACCACACTAAGGAAGAGATATAGTTCTTTTTCTATTGCTAAATAGAACAAAACACAAGAAGAAAAACAACTCCAAACTAATACTATTTATTAGTGCTTTTGGAATATTTTATGTTCTAAATTGAATCCAATTCAATATAGAACAAAAAGGAGAACATTTTTTGGAGAGAAAAGATAGCAAAAATTCGTTGCTTAGGTTGTTGGTTTTACATGATATGTGTGTAGTTTTGTATATTACATACAATTGAATTCAAAATTCAATAACTACCAAGTCTGCCTCCAAGGCAACCTGTACACACACATGCATATAACCTTCAATCATGATGAAATAACCACTCCATTATCTTCATCATGTTGGGGAGTTTCAACTTCTTCTTAACTTGATCCAACCTTCCTCAAATGGGCTTGGACTTCAAGTATCGATCGGACTTGATTTAATCAAATTAAATTAAGCCCAACCAAAGTCCATTGGATAATAATTAATTAAATTAATTTTAGCCCAACTAAGTCCAAAGATTCATCTAATCCAATTAAATAAATCTAAGCCCAAACTCTAATTAATTGATTCAATTAATTAATTAAGCCAAACCAAATAAATTAATCCAATTATTTTAAGGTGTTAAGTCCAAAGTTAATTAATCTAATTAATTAATTATTAAGCCATCCATCAAATGAATTATTAAATAAATGATCCAACCATTTATATATATTTTGCTTGAACTAATTTAATCTAATTAAATTAATTTGTTTCTTGTCAAATTAATTCCACCAATTCCGTAGTGATTTGTGTGTGACTGTTTAGGTTCACCCTCACCTAGACTTGGTATTGTGTCCAACACAAATAATTAATTAAATCTAATTTAATTAATTATTTTCAATTAACCATTATTCAGAAATGCCCATCACCATGGGTGGTCGTCTAACAACAGTCCATGGCACTAGAGACTAGGTGAATGTTGGCGTGAGCATTTAGGCTCTTGAGTTTCATACAGGTATGGTCCGTCCATCGACCATCTCCCGGCCTTACTCTAGGGTATGAAATTGGGCATCGGTTCCCATCTTGGACTATGCTGAATACTTGATATGCGTTTACTCTATCAATCGACAAAGAAAATCATTTCCTATTCGACCACCCGCTATGGCCATAGACTTAGAGAGTCTAAAACATCTCAAAGCGCATAGGAGATATATCCATCAAATAATGATAGACAACGGTTCTATCTTGAAATCCACTGTCCTCGATACATAATTCAACTACACTGGAAAAGACTTATAATGACCACATCGAAGATAGAGTCATCTCTCGCCAGATCCAAGATATAGCCATATATGCATGCGACTATCATGATTTCTCAAGTCAGGGACTAATCCTGTACTATCGGAGCTGGAATTCAAGTCATACCGGCCAAGTCTCCAAAGCTTTCATATGACGATTTCTGCGAGTCAGTTCAATTAGCTAACAACCTTGTCAACTAATCAACTAAAATTGCATAGACATTTCACGTCTTTCGCGATGAAACACGACACTCATCCAATGAATGCAATACTTAGCGCAAGTCTATATAGGACTCTCGATGCCCAGTCTCGAGGTCCTTGACTTGGAACGTTTCAGACCAACCCTCAAAAGTTGGTTCCATAGCTGTTATCCAATGCGCAACCCAACTACATGTGGTTATTCAATTAGTCTGTAGGCATTTGTTGTGACGCTAGAACACCGTTCAACGTAAATAGTGAGCACAACAAACACATGGTGCCATAGATGAATGCTCACTACATTCATCAAGACAATATCATATTCATAAAGATTGCTAAATAGTTCACAAAACTGCAAATCCAATTGACTTTCTGATCACCATTTCTGACATAAACCACTTCCAAGTAGGGAATAGTGATAAATGAACATGAATGGCATTACTAGTATGAACTGTCGTTTCTAGGAGTCTAAGAAATTGTAACCTGAACTCTCCAACTAGGTCTTTGAGCGCTAGCTGATGGTCTCGTTTGTTCAGACCACATACATTCTATATTGCAGCGTTCAACATGGGTCACCACAAAGAGGGTTGCTTGCATTAGGACCTCAAGAATTTCCTTCTCTATCATCATCAAGTAGATTGAGTGCATGAAAAACATTATATATGACTATGGCATTGCCCTTACCATCACCATCACTGCCCCCGGTCAAAGGGGTGGTCACACATTCATCCGTGCTATGTAAAGGGCCGTCATCCTCCTTGTTGGCCGCAGTGGAAAGCTCATTCGGCTATGGGGCCTCCTTAGTAGCTTTAGGAACATAAATTACAGAAAAATATTATTGTTTCAGAAATATAATTAATTTCAGAAAAATATTTTTTAATTTTAGAAAATTATATTTTAATTTTTAAAAAAGTATTATAATTTCAGAAAAATATTTTAATTTTAGAAAAATATATTTTAAGTTCAAAATATATAAGAGAAAAATATATAACAAATATTTTCAAAAAAATGTTCAGAAATGAGCAAAAAGATTTGAGGAAAAAATTGGGGGGCAGGGGGTGGAATAAAAGAGAGAGGGGGAGAGAGAGAGAGAGGAAGCGCAAACGATAGAGGTGGTGGAGAAGGCAAACTGTTGCTTTACGGGGAGAGAGAGAAACAGAGTGAGAGAGTGCGGGAGAGAATGGAGAATAAAGGAAAAAACTCTGCTAAGTTTTCAATATATATAATGTTTTGGAACGGTCTTTGAAACGGATACTTATAAACAAACCATTCCAAAGACCGCTTCTAACTACATAGAACGATGTCGTTTTATGTGCTATGGATTAGTGTTCCTCGCACTTTAATTTGACATGGTAATTTAATTATATAAGTATTCTTAGACCCGTGCTAAAACAACCTAAAGGACGAGATTTTGTCTTCAGACGATGTCGTTTTAGTGGTCTCGTATAGAGACCATTCTTATATATATACCGACCTTACTAACGATGGAGGTGGTGGAGAAGGCAAACTGTTGCTTTACGGGGAGAGAGAGAAACAGAGTGAGAGAGTGCGGGAGAGAATGGAGAATAAAGGAAAAAACTCTGCTAAGTTTTCAATATATATAATGTTTTGGAACGGTCTTTGAAACGGATACTTATAAACAAACCATTCCAAAGACCGCTTCTAACTACATAGAACGATGTCGTTTTATGTGCTATGGATTAGTGTTCCTCGCACTTTAATTTGACATGGTAATTTAATTATATAAGTATTCTTAGACCCGTGCTAAAACAACCTAAAGGACGAGATTTTGTCTTCAGACGATGTCGTTTTAGTGGTCTCGTATAGAGACCATTCTTATATATATACCGACCTTACTAAATGAGTCGAATTTTTTTTATTAAATTGACAAAATTAAAAAAGATGAAAATACCGTTTTGGACATGTTAATGAACAAAGAAAAGCCGACCATAAATTTATGTAGACCATTGGACATATATAATTCTTTTCAATAAATTGATACATTATCAGCAGATCAAGTGTATTTGTATATCCAAGATTGTTAGTATTACATAGATGTTAGTAGCATCTTATATTAGTATACTGCATCTCTTAATCAAACCGTTAAAAGTTTAATCAGACAGTTGGATATGATTAAAGCAACCCAATATTACATTCGATGAAGTTTTGAAACTTTTTGTTATACGGGTAACTGAGATATCGTCTTTGATTCACAATCAACGACGTTCAAAACAATGCAACTGTCAATCAGACTATGTGATTTTACATCAGACCGCTATATATATTCACAAATGTGTAGTATTTATATGCGTTAAAGTTTGGAATTAATCGGGCTCTTCGATGTGAAGATATCGTAATCGGAAAGTGAACTAGGAATAATTTGTTATGATTAGGTAGGGTTCTGTTGCTCGCTTAGGCACGATTTTATTACTATTCACGTAGGGAACGGTTTCTTTGTACTTTAAAGAACAGTTTGATTTAAATTTATTTCAGGAACAGTCAAATATTAATGATCGTTCCTAAAATTAATTTTTCCTCCACTTTTCATTATGGAGCCAATTCAAAATTCTCTGGAACTCTTCTAGACACGGTGAATTAATTCTTACCATTCATAATTTCTGAATTTCCCTCATTCTTTGAATAATTTTGAAATTATTTCAGAAATGGTTTTTATTTATTTGTCCATTCCTTGTGTTAAATTTAACAATATGCTCGTACAACAAGGAACGATTACAATAGGAATAATTTTTATATTAACCGAGACTATTTCGAATAGTGGTGGATTGGTTAATTCTATTTATTTGCCCGTTCCTAAATATAACAAATATTTTTGAAAATATATATAATTAACCAGTAATTTATATAAGAAATATTTTCAGATGTCTAATTAAAGAAACACTGAACTTTCAATCATAATTATAGTCTTCTTCAGTCTTGTAATCCTCGTCAAAGCTATCTTCGTCAAATTCACAATGCACCAAGCGGGATGCACCTATTCCTTGTTGATTAGCAACAGAAAGCTCAACGACTAATTTTATACCATTTGGGTCATGCAGTTTATAATTATAGTTATCACAACTTGTGGAGTAGGTATAATCTCATCTTTTTGAAATGCAACTTCAGTCAGACGCCATCCCTATAAGCTGGTAGGTTGTTCACAGTCCACATCAACGCGACGCGCATCGTGAACATCTCGTTTTTTGCACTGTCGTGCATTAGTACAGCCACATGCCACAAATTCTACAATTCCTCAATCAGCGGCTCTAGGTAAGCATCGATGAGACATTTCAGATTAGAAGGGCCAGGGATCACCATCTCAGGAACATATACTTAAAACTCATACACATTCTCGGTGGGAGATTGTTTGGTGAGTATAACGGGCCAACATGAATACGTACGACCGTATTGCCCATGTGGTGCGAACCCATCCGCACAAACCCTGTCTAAAATTATGAGGCTTTGCTACAAAATTGAGATATATTTGGTCAAAATGACTCCATGCCTCTACATCAAATGGATGACACATGGATCCCTCCTCTGTCTGATGGTTGACATTCCACATCATTTGCTCGGCAGTCGCTTCTGAAGCAATCAACCCCTGCAGGCGAGGGGTAATATGTAGGTACCTAAGAATGGCATACGGAGTCTTCTTGCAGTTAGAATTTCGCTTCCTGATCGGCTTGTATTTAGCTTCTCCAGAAAACTTGTAATAGTCCAAATCGATATCGTCCTTCAAGTGCATCATGCAAGTATTATCACATGCATCAATCTGCTCAATAGGTAAACTCAAGTCTCTTATCACCTTCTTTGTACTATAATATCCATGGGGAGGGTGTGGTCGCAAGGCAATACATGATTAGTCTACTATGATATTCGATCATATATATGTTGAGAAATTTAGCCCTCGGCCTGGATATTAACCAATGCAACAACAGATGCCAATTAAGATATGGTGCAACCATTCCACAATGGCTGCTTGGCAACATACACTACATTGTGAAATCGATCTGTTAATCTAGACACATAATCATATGGGCCCCCATTGTCAAATGAACTAGGCCTGGCATCAGTAGGACACGACCTCGTACCATCATTAGGCGCACTATATTGGCTATAATTAGAAGACTAGAAAGTTGGCCGACGGCATCGAAAACTATCCTCTACGCCCAATCCATCTATGACGCATCACCCCAATGCATATTGGTACCCTCCTCCTCAAGAGAAACAAAAGTTTACTCCTCCTGCGAAGGGGGCGCATTGACAGCCTAAAAAAACTCGTGCACCCTCTCCTCACTATATGAAGTCCAATTATAATACTACGGTATAAAATCATTCATATACAAGTTAAAAAATTTATCTCGTCTGGGATTTTGAAAATTTTATTTTTTCACTTCGACAAGAAACTTAATTTTCTCACCGTCCATATATGCATGTTGAGACTTGACCCATTGTATAAATACAGTAACACTGTCCTCAAATTCCAGAATAAGACCTATCCTCCTCGGCAGGTTTTTCTTATACATCCATCTCCTCAACTGTTTAACATGATGAGTCCTACACACATACACAAATATATTTATATTATTATAACCATCACCATCTTCAAGTAAAGTATTTTCTAAGGTAGCACCTTAAGCCTGAAGGGCAGTGGCCAATCCACGACTACCTACTCAGTTTCGATCATTGCACTGAAAATCTTAATTTTTATTTACATTAAATTTATTTGACAAATGTACAATAAATATAATCAATTGATAAATAAAGGGTTAAAGTTGTTAACTGATAAAAATAACTTTAAATATCAATGAAAATTCGAGAGAGATTAACGATCGAGAGTATAAAAATATTAGTGGGATAGTGACAGATCGAAAAAATTCGAGAGAGTGAGGAAATAGAGAGAATATAAGAAGAATGGAAGACGATAGTGAGAATGGAAAGAGAAGAACATATATATATAGAAAAATTTAGAACGGGTACTGGAACACAAAAATAGCCATTAAATTATAATCTGTAATGGTCTTAGGAACACATGTAGGAACGATTTAGTATCCGTTAGATTATAGCCGTTGTACTTCCTTTGGAACGGGATTAGTAATACAATATTAATAATACATCAAAACCATTTCAACATGTAAGTCATTTAGTCAAGGTTGTTGTAACACATCCCGCCATCGGTAAAACACATACATAAGAACTGTTTTTGGCATATTAGACCAGCTCCATAGTTAAACCTTTCCAAACTGTACCTCATTTTGGAATACATTTACTAAATATTATTTTTTGAATATCAATTGACACACGTACAGGAACGGTCAGCACAAGACCGTCCCTAATTTTTAATAATGTGTTCCAAACAGAGTTCCAATTGTTTAATGTTACAAGTTTGGATCGATTTTAGAAACAGAAATTGTAATTGTTATTTTAGAACACCAGTGGAACGGTTTAACCGTGCCATAACAATACCACAAAAAATACGACGATAATGACATCATCAACCATATTCCACTCCTTATGAGTTCCAATAAATGTTCCAAGAACGGACTTTAGAATGATCGTCCTTTTGTGCCAAATCCCACTTCTTTTTGTGGTGTTAAATTATATAATTGATTAATGTAAAAGTTTTAATTTCATCATCATATTTCAAAATCAATTCTTATGATCATTCTCATTTTATTTTACAGAATAGCATATGAGTATCGATATTATTAAAATTAAAGATTTATATAATTTGATTCAAACTAAAACTTTATTCATGTAATCAAAATGACTTACTATAAGTATTGTAGAACTCTTTCATAATTTATTAATAATTTTGAGTAAAAGTAAAACGATAAAAAGTTAGATCACCCACAAAAGTCAAGTCTGGTTCCGTTGCTAGTACCATTTATTATGGTTCTACCTGTTATAATAACTAACTTTTGATTGTCATGATATTGAGTGGCTAAAATGCCCTCTAATAGCACTTACTCTCTTTGGGTTAATTTGTCCCATTATTTTTTTTTCTTCAAGTACGTTCAAATCAATACATTATATTAGTTTCGAATTATTAATTATTTATTTTTATTTTCTTCTCTTTCACTTAATTATAGAAGTATAATTTAAAGTAAGCACTTGAATTGAGTTTGTTTTATTAATTATTTATTAAGTTGAGGGATTATAATAACCATCTTTTTCAATATTTACTTTTGTGAAAAATGATCATCTTTTTAGATTATTTTTATAAAACATTATTCTTTTAATGCAAAGGTAAAATTATTGAAAATTCGTTAAAAAAATAATAGTTATAATATGTTATTTCTTTTATTTACTCTTTCATGTAATTATATAAAATAATAAGAATTTAAAGTTTGCAAGTAACATTTTTGAAAGAACTCTTTTTGAAATTAATTTTTTTTTCATTATATTTTAAGTTCAATGAAGGGTTAAAATGGATTTCATGCCCTAATTTAAATATCTTGTTTAAATTATATAACTAAAAGATTTGAAGTTCTGAATTCCATAATCATATTTGAAAAGTATATTTTCATGATCTTTCTGGTTTAAGTTTGGGTTTTTCTTTTTTGGCTTTGTTTTGTTTGAACCCATAGAAGAGGTGACATTGGCTTGGTTGCTTATAAATTGATATCAAAATGCGTGAATGAAATAATTAAAGTTGCATATAAGGAATTTATTGCTAGCCCCAAGGAAAAGAAAAAATTATGAGCAGGAAGAAAAAAAAAAAAAAAGGAAAGAGGAAAATATTTTTAAAAAGAAAGAGAAATAAAAATTGAAACAATTTCAGAAGTTTAATTGTTCAAACCACTTAAATCGAGTTGAGAGAGAATGAACTTGAAAGGATACACAACTAGGTTAGCATTTAAATTTTGTTTGAGCTTCATAATTTACGCTTGTTGTTCATGCGCAACTTTCTACTCAAATGTTATCATATATAAACTAATAAAATATTTATTTTATAAAAAATATTTACAATTATTCACAGTTTTATGATGTTTTAATAGACTAAATAAAATGTAGAACTACTAAATAGTCGTCTTCTCAATTAGAACTATTAAAATTATATTTAGGCAATTATGTTCTTTTATATCTAATTCTCATTAATTATTAAAAATAGTTCTTAAAGGTATAAATGTCTTTTCACACTTTTTTATCTATATAGTTTGAAGAAATTTAGGATTATTAAATAGTTTTTTATATTTTTATTAAAACATTGTTTTCAACAAATTTTATTTACTATTAAAGAATATTAAGTGAAGAGCAAAAGTACCTTTTCACAATAGGAAAAAATATTGTTAAACATTCAAAATTTGTATGGATAATATAGATATAGATTATTTGATTTTAATTGAATGAAATATTGTTCATTCTGAAATTATATTGGTGTGGGTTGGAACATGAAAAGATGAGATAGTCATCTTACCTTAGAGATGGGACCCTACCTAATGACCCCATGGTGGCAAAACGTTTGAAATTCAAAGGATACAGGTTTAAGATACTGAGTGGCGATCGAGCTGTGTAAGAGGTTGCCTGACGGGCTCTTGCTGAAAGGGTTTAAACTTTAAGCGAGCTAAATATATAATGCAGAAAATCTAGGAAGCAAGCCATGGCAACCATTATAGAGGTCGAGTATTAGCCAGAAGGTTGTCAACAAGGATACTTTTTGTCAACACTCATAGCAGACACCATAGAGTTGGCCAAGAAATTGGGAAATTCTCTGAGTCATGTAACACTAATGCACATGCTAAAGAGCCTAATGTAACCAATGACGATTGCATGTCAATTAAACTAGTGGGAATCGATATTCTAGGGCCTTTTCCCTCAACACTAATTCGGAAGAAGTTTATCATAGTTGCGTTGAATAATTAACCAAGTAGGTGGAGACAGAAGCTGTTGCAAAGATTTCAGAGAATGAGGTAACCAAGTCCATCTGGAAAATAAATGTAGTTTTGGGATGTCGAGAGTTTTGATCTGGAATAATACAATGTAATTCCGAGAGATAAAGATAATTGAATGGTGCAAAAAACTAAATATTCAACAAAATTTTATGGTGGTCAGCAACCCCCAATATAATTGACAGACTGAGATCACAAATTGAATTTTACTCCAACATCTTAAGTCAAGGTTCGACGAAGCTAAGGGGTCATGGGCAGAGGAGTTACTAAGAATTCTTTGGGCTTATTGAACTAAACCAAGGTCGGTCATAGGTGAGACCGCGGTTGGCTTAGTTTATGATTCCGAGGTAGTCATTCTAGTAGAAATTAGGGAGGAAACATGTAAGTTGTCCCAATATAACCCCAAGCAAATTCAGCAAGAGAGAAGTTTTGACCTTGTGGTCTTAGAAGAAAATAGGGACACCACATACGCAAAATTTGTACCATAAAAGTTTAATAATGAGTTATAATCAAAAGTTGAAAAACAGACAGTTCCAAATCAACAATCTTTTATTGAAAAAATTGAAGTATCCAAACGAGTTGGCAAACTGGCAAAGATTGCAAGTAAAAATATCGTTATAGGCCTACAAAAGGCCCCGCCCTCCACAGTTCAAATCTTACAAAGTTTCAAGTAAAGAGGTTGCTATAGACCTGCAAAAGGTCACGACCTGCACAATTCAAATCTGGAAAAGATTGCAAGTAAAGAGGTCACACAACGCATGTAAAAAGCTGCAATCTCCCAAACATTTTATCTGAGAAAGATTCAACTAAAGAGGTTGCGCAAGCCCTACAAAAGGTAGCTACCTCCATGATTTACACAGCCTGTGAAAATCCGCGACCCCCACAATTTGAAACTAGAAAAGATTTGTGTACAGAGGTTGCATAAGGGCTGCAAAGGATAATGAATGATTTGAGCTAATCTTGTTTCGCACCCAAACATGATTGTTTGACCCTTGTGAATACAAGTGGTGAGATCGCACAGTTATGTGAAATTAAATTATCAAAATCAGAAAGTTATATTTCAAAATGGAGCTTTCAAGTTTACAAAAGAGCTAGATCGCGGGACAATCCCTTGATAGCAAAAACACAACAAAAGGGATTGCCCAATGATCTAGTCTGATATATAACATCTAATCTGGCCTAACATCCGACCAAGTTTGATAGCTCAATTCACTAGTTTAGAAGGGTCAGCACCTACTACTTTTCTACCACATAAGCGAAATCATTCCCCTCAACTGACAGCTCGGGCTCAATGGGAAAATTTTGCAAGTTCCCGTCCAATGCTAAATCAAGCTAACTTCTATCAGAACCCTTCACAAAACCATTCAAGTCTATTCAGGCTTGACATTTTTCGAAGGACTCGTTACCGCAACCACAACTTTAACCTCAGCGCTTTCCTTGAACATGGGGGATTTCACAAAGTCACCAACACCTTGAAATCGGGCATTTACTATGGACTTCTTGTACTCATCAAAGGAAAGAAAGGCTCTTTGGCCCTCCATATAGGCCTCAATAGAGCCCTCAATGTGACCAACGAGTAGGCCTTCAGAATGACCTTTGGAAATACCTTCAGCTCGTCCTTTGATAGAATTCAAGAATGAAAAGAAAGTGGAAGAAAATTGTAGAAGTAGTTTCAAATTCAAGAAGTGGTTGTGCTATTTCAGTTGTCTGCTTCTCTGTATCAACAAAGAAGGATGAAACCTTCTTTTATAAACAGAGCACGATGCTCAGAAGAAGAAACCCTAACCAACAGACTAAAAACGATGATACGCTTATTCACATACAAGAAGCAACGGCTAGATACACTTAAACAATGTTAAAAGTGTTAATCCGCTCAATAATGCAAGAACGACTTCGCCCTGTGTTCCTTCCTTCTTCTTCTTCTTCAATCTTCTCTGTTAACTCCCGCAACTTTCATCTTCAAATTGCTGTTCTGCATCAACAACATCTGATGCGGATTCTCGTTGGATTTCATCACCCCCCTTGCAAGTTAAACATGGGTGAAGATTGACCAAGTATAACTTGGACTTTAAGTAAAGAAAGGAGTTGCCAGATAGAGGCTTTGGAAGAGGTCTGCAATCTGCTGATTTGAAATTACATAAGTTGGTTGAATGATCCCTTCTTTGTGTTTATTCCTCACAATGTGACAATCTATCTCCAGGTGTTTGGTTCTTTCTTGGAATACCGGATTTGCAGTTATGTGTAATGCGGCTTTATTGTCACAGTAAAAAGGGATAGGTGTTCTGACTTCAACATGTTTTTCAAAATATAAATCAACCATGTAACTTCACAAGCCATACTTCTGTATTCAGCTTCAGCGGAAGATCTAGCCATGGTTGTTTGTTTCTTGATTTTCCAGGATATAGGTTAACACACAGAAGCCGGTCAGAGACTTCCTTGTCAATTGGCATGCAGCCCAGTCTGCATCACAGAAAACTTGAAATGAGAAGTTTGTATTTGCAGGAAAAAACAAACCTATGGAAATGCTCCCCTTTAAGTATCTAACAACATGGATGGCAGTATTCGAATGTCCCTCACAAGGATGTTGGAAGAATAAACCTGTGGAAATGCTCCCCTTTAGGTATCTGACAACATGAATGACAGCATTCCAATGTACTTCACAAGGATGTTGGAGATGTTGGCTCAATTGTTGCACAACGTAGCATAAGCCAGGCCTTGTGAATCCTAGATATAACAATCTTCCAACTCAATCTTCTGTATTTAGAAGGGTGAGTAAGCTCTGCTCCTGTATTTTCTGTGAGCTTCAATCCATGAGGTAATGGTGTAGTGACATGTTTCCCTTTTCTTAGCTTCACATCTTCAACAATGTCTTGTGCATATTTGTGTTGGGATACCACCATTCCTCCTGCAGAACGAGCCATTTCAAGCCCCAAAAAGTATTTTGCACTTCCCAAATGTTTGATAGTGAACAGTCTGTCCAAATAATCCTTTACCTGCATTATTGAATACTCAGAGGCAGAGGTTATTAATATGTCATCAACGTATACGAGTAATGTAATTAGATTCAGACCTGAACCTTTTACAAATAGACAATGGTCATGACTGCATTGAACAAAACCAAATTCACTAACTTTGTTGGTGAATTCCTCATTTCATTTTCTAGATGCTTGCTTTAAACCGTGTAATGATTTTTGCAGCTTGCACACCTTCCGTTTTGGGATTTCATAACCTTGTGGAGGTTCCATATAAATGTCCTTGTCAAGATAACCATGCAAGAAAGCATTGTTAACATCAAGATGATGTAGTGGCCATTGCTTTCCTACAGCCACAACTAGGAAGATTCTTACAGTCACTGGCTTTGCCACAGGTGCAAAGCAGTCATTTTAGTCTCTCCCTCTACTTGGTTGTAACCTTTGGCTACTAACCTTGCTTTATACCTTTCAACCGTGCCATTGGGATTAAGTTTTACCTTATACAGCCACTTACATCCCTTGGCTTTCTTGTCAGTAGGTAGGTTTGCTATTTTCCACGTTTTATTCTTCTCAAGAGCATTGAGTTCTTCTTGCATGGCTTTCTCCCATGCTTCCTTTCCTTGTGCTTCTTTGAAGTTCCTTGGTTCCTGCATGTTAGAAAGGTTTTCCACAAAACAGGTATGTGCATGTGTCATATAGTAGTTAGTGTTGTCATCAGTGTTATAACATTCATAGTCTCTCATCCAGGTTGGTTTAGTGTGTAGTCTGCTTGACCTCCTAGGTGATATGTTATCAGTTCTTTGTTCCTGATCTAGTTCATCACTAGGTTTGTCAAGGGACGCTTTTGATTCATCAGTGTTAATCATTTCACTAACTACAAGAAGGGGATAGACCATATCAGAGTCATCTTCATTGTGATCAGAAAAAGAAAATGTATTTTCATAGAATATTATATCCCTGCTTATATGTATATTACCAGTGCTTAACTCCATGACTTTGTATCCCTTAGTCCCATGAAGAAAACTTAAGAACACACATTTCAGAGCCCTAGGTTCAAATTTATTTTTAAAGGGAAGAGTGTTAGTAATGAAGCAAAGACATCCAAATACTCTGATGTGATCATAAGCAGGTTTTACTTCATACAGAAGTTCATATTGAGACTTCCATTTAAGATTTTTGCTAGGTAATCTATTTACTAGGTAGGTAGCCATAAGTTAAGCATCAGTCCAGAATTTTAAAGGCATGTTGGCTTGAAACATTAGGGACCTACCAATTTTCAGAAGGTGTTGGTGCTTTCTCTCTACAACACCATTTTGTTGAGGTGTGTGGACACAAGTCCTTTGATGTATTATGTCTTTGCTACGGAAGAAATCTTGACATTCTTTGTCAACAAATTCGGTGTCATTATTAGTTCTAACTTGTTTGATTTTAACATTAAATTGAGTAAAAACCATGTTATAGAACTGTTTCAGTTTTGATAATGTCTGTGACTTGTGAAGCATTAAGTAAGTCCATGTACTTCTACTGAAGTCATCCACTATGGTGAGCATATATTCATAATTATCAATAGAGTGCTTTCTATAAGGCCCCCACACATCCATATGTATAAGTTCAAAGACAGATTTAGTGCAAGATTCACTCAATGAAAAAGGCATTCTATGCTGTTTTGCCAACGGGCATATTTTGGATTCCATATGTTCAGTGGTTTCCTTACAAAGTTTCATTTGTTTCAGGATATCTAAACTTGTGTGTCCTAATCTATTATGCCATAGGGATTCATTACATCGAACTTTTCATCTATTTAAATTGCAGACATCAGTGTACAGATTCTCTTCATTGATAGGCAAGTTCAGTTTAGGAACTCTTGTCATATGGTCTTGAGGTTGTCTTTCTAGCATATAGAGCCTCCCACGTTGTTTACCTATGGCCAATATATCCCTAGTCCGAGGGTCCTGCATAAAACAAACTTGGTCTGTGAAGTGAACATGAAGGTTATTATCTCTACATAGTTTACTAACAGAGAGTAAATTGTGATTAAAAGCAGGGACATATTGAACATCTCTCAAGATAATGCTTTCTGTAATGTGAACTTCCCCTGCAATCTTGACATCTTGGCTATTGCCATTAGGAAGTTTAACAGAGACTAAGTTGTCAAGATTATGAGCATTTTTAAAGACAGTTAAAGAGTTGCATATGTGGGCTAAAACACCACTATCAATAATCCACAATTGAGTATTAGTAGTGGTTTTACCTGCATATCCATGGAAGTCTGCAAAATTGGAGTTCATTTCGCTAGTGTTTTGTTCTTGAATGATCTGTGCATCTCTTTTCTAATGAGATCTGTGATGTCTGAATCTGGATTTCCATTCAAGCTTGTCCATAGATTGTTGGCTTGATAGTTAACCCTTGAATTCATGGTTCTTGCAGTGGTTGGTCTGCTTCCAATTTTCCTCTGATCCATCATGTTCTTATACCATTCAGGGTATCCCACAAGTTCAAAGCAACCTTCTTTCACATGTCCCTTTTTCTTGCAGTGATCACATTGCAGGTGTTTCTTATCAAGCGTTGTCCCTTTCTTGAAATTCATCTTCACATTTTCTTGTCCTTTAATCTCAGCAACTTGTACAGCCATAACCCCTTCTCGTCCAACTTCAGAGGTCCTAAAATTTACCTCCATTTGTTTCTCAATCCTGTGCACCATGGAGCAAGCTTTAGCAGTTGTAGGTAGCGGGTCCATAAGCAATATTTGGTTCTTCACTTGTTCATATGTGTCGCCTAGTCCCATAAGAAATTGTATTAGTTTTTGGGAGGTGATTTTCTCTGACATCTTCTTGCTCGCTCCACACGTGCATACAGGCAAAGGATCCAAAGATCCTAATTCGTCCCAAAGTTTTTTGAGTTTTGTAAAATAGACAGCAACAGTAGAATTTTTTTGGGTAATGGAGGTGATCTCTCTTTGAATTTGATAAAGAAGTGGGCCATTGCTCTCACCAAACCGTGTTTCAAGATTTGTCCATAAGTCTTTGGCAGAGTTGGTATACAGGAATGCTTCTGCAATCTCTTTTGATATGGAGCTCAGTATCCATGAGACTACCATGTAGTCATTTCTTTGCCACCGTTCGATGGCTTCTTTGTCTTCAGTAGGTTTCACATAGGATCCGTCAATGTAGCCCAATTTTTGTTTGGCTCCGAGTGCTATCTTGACGGATCTTGCCCAAGTCAGGTAATTGTTTCCATTGAATTGCGCAGACACGAGGGACATGCTTGGGTTTTCATTTCCCTATGCTTAAGTCATCTTCAGGGATTTTCTCTTCCATTGTTTCTTTCTTCGACATTTTTGTTTGAAGCTGTTGGGATAAATGTTGGTGGACAAGATTTCAAGGTGTCAGGCTATTGCAGAAATTTTCAGAGAAGGTTATTTGAGATCTTTGCTTGCTCTGGTGCCATGATAGAATTCAAGAATGAAAAGAAAGTGGAAGAAAATTGTAGAAGTAGTTTCAAATTCAAGAAGTGGTTGTGCTATTTCAGTTGTCTGCTTCTCTGTATCAACAAAGAAGGATGAAACCTTCTTTTATAAACAGAGCATGATGCTCAGAAGAAGAAAAACTAACCAACAGACTAAAAACGCTGATACGCTTATTCACATACAAGAAGCAACGGCTAGATGAAAATGCATTTTCACTTAAACAATGTTAAAAGTGTTAATCCGCTCAATAACGCGAGAACGACTTCGCCCTGTGTTCCTTCCTTCTTGTTCTTCAATCTTCTCTGTTAACTCCCGCAACTTTCACCTTCAAATTGTTGTTCTGCATCAACAACATCTGATGCGGATTCTCGTTGGATTTCATCAACCTTCAATCTTGCTTGTCTAGAGGGTAGTGCCTCAAACCTCATTAACCTCCTCACTTCATTCATACACTTTTTACTCAACACTAGAGAGTTTAGCTTCTGTAACATATAGTTTAGCCCGCAAAGCAGCATGCGAGGTCTTCAGATCTTTAATTTGTTGGCCAAGTTCAACCTTTATGTTTTGCACTTGGCTCTTAGCTATTTCTTCCTCTTTTGTAAATTTTGATCTTTTTATCTACTTCAACTTTTTCAATCCATTAAGTACAGTTCAAAGAAATGCTATGTCCATAAGCAGCAGTTGATAACAAAATGAAAAAATAACCATATAAAAACTAAGTCGAGATTAAATAAAGTTACAAGGTAAAAGAGAATGCTTGATCTATTTGGATGTGGGATTCGGTAATGTGCTCTTCAACCAAAGTTTGCAACTGGGTCCTTAGTAGAGCTTGATTATGGGGGAGGTGCAGGATTTATATTACTCCAATACTCCGGGCCTGCAACTGTTTTCAAGTAACTTTGGGCGAACATTACCTAGTTAGGAACTACTCCGTCCCCATCAATTTTAGCAATTCAACAAAAAGAGGTTCTCAGTTGCTCATGAGCCTCCTTCCACTAAGCAGTCAGCTCACGGATGATCTTAAGATTTTTCTCCTCTTAAGATTAGCAAGCTATTAGAATAGGTGACCAGGAAGCCAATTGGATTGGAAACTATCCTTCAATCTTTATCAAAGTAATATGGATCAAATGAATAGAGTAAGTATTCATAATTGGCTCAAGTGTTTGTTGTGCTTACTACTTACATTGGACGACGTTTCAATGTCACAACAAATACCCACAGACTCAAATGTTAAACTAATGATGTTTGACTGCGCATAGGTTGGCAGGTATGACGCCAACATCTATGTGTCAATCGAAAATATTCCAACTAGAGGACCTCAAGACAAGGCATCTAAAGTCTTATAGAGACTTACGCTACGTATTGTAGTATCGTATTTCATCAAAGGGAGACAAAATTTAGCTAGGATGGTGGCAAGGTAGTTTATTTATTGAACTGACTCTCAGGAATCGTTATATGAAATCCTTGGAGGCTTGGTTGATATGACATAAATTTCCAATTCTGATGGTACTGGATTAATCCTTAGACTTGAGGAATCATCGCAATCACATGCATGCAAATATTGCATCTGTGATCTGGCAAGAGGTGACCATGTCGTGGGATATGGTCATTATAAGCGTTAACCAGTGCAGTTAGAGTATGTAGCCAAAATAGTGGATTCCAAGAAAGGATCCATTCGCTGTTCATATGTGATAGGGATGTCTTCTATGTGCTCTCAGAAGGTTTAGACTTTGTACGTCTTTGGTCAAAGAGACTGATCAATTAGGGATGGGTTTCCTAGATCTGATTAATAGAATAAACACATCTCAACTAAGAAGTATAGTTGCTTAGTCAAGGATTAGAATAAACACCTAATTTGATGCTCTAAACTAAGGTCGGGATACGACTGATGGTAAGATAGTACCTGTATAAAACTCAAAGCATAAATGTTCACGCCAACATTCACCTAGTGTCTAGTGCCATGGATTGTTGGTAGACGGCCACCCATGTTAACCGACATTTCTAGTTATGAAATAATAAAAAAAATTAATTAATTAAATATTAAATTAATTTTGTTGGTAACAAGCCAAAATCTAGCTGACAATGAGCCTAAAGAATCACATGATTAAATTAATTAGTTAGAACAAATTGTTTGGCGTTGATTAATAAATTGGATTTATTAATTGAATATATTTGGGCTTGTATATTTAACAGAACTAAATATTCTCATGAGGTTCTTACTGGGTATGTTATTTAATTCGATTAAGGCACAAACCCAATATATTATTATTAGGTTTGATTTAATTTCTTGGACAAATTAAAACAAGTCCGATCCAAATATCCAAACCCTAGCCAGATTTTGATGAGACCATATCTACGACATGCTTTTGGAAAGACGTGTGGTCGAGTGGGCTTTTTGGAAGACTCCTACTAAGCCAGATTGTTTGAATTCACAAATAGTGCATGTTTTGTGGAAATTAATTGTGTATAAGTTCAATAAAAAGATCTTTTAACACACTAAAGGCTATCACACAAAACTCTTCATCCTCATTTTTTCAGTTCTCTCTCTCTCTTGCAGAAACCATAACCCTCGAAATTCCACTCATTTTTTCCTTGATTGAGTTTTTCTTGGAGCATATTCAAGTTAAGAACAAAAAAAAAAAAAAAAAAAAAAAAAAAAAACGTTTACACTAATTAATAGTGTAAAACGATATCATTTCTTCCTCTGGATCTAATTCTTTCTAGCACGAGAGTTGGATCCATCTTCCCTGTGTGTGTGAAGTAGCTTCAAAGGGATTCTACACTTGAACTCTAAATGAACAGTTGGGAAAAGGAGAGGAGTCGATGATTGAAGCCGAACATCATATAGATTATATTGGAAAAATTCATGGTTATTTTTCTGTTCTCTTTTATTCCTTTCTCACTTGTTAGACGCATGGTCCAATTTTATATTTCTACATTTTAACTTACACCAAAAGCTAGGGAATGATGAAAGGGTACACCCCTTTGTTTCGATATTAATTCTTTTATCATTTTAATTTAACGTATTTCACGCTTCTACCGCGGTCCTAGACCTATCCACAACTTTTCAATGGTATCATAGCAGTATTTGGTGCTTGTTGCATTGAATTTAATATGCATTAAATGACTAGAACATATTTTATCTGTTAAATTGCTTTTAAAAAGCATGATTTAATTTATTACATAATTATGTATTTTAAAGTGCAGTCTAATTTTTTATATTTTTTTCTAAAAAATTGAATTTGTATATTTAGGATTTAAATTTTTTGCAGAAAAAAAATAAAAAAAATAGGGTTTTTCGAAACAAGGCAGCAACAATCACTGCCAGCAACTGGCGATGATGGAGAAATAAGGTTTTTTTTGGTGATTGGTCACATGCTATTGCATGAAGGCCTGCGCGCTTTGGCACAGGCGGTCACTGTTAGGTATCCGTCAATTATATTTTACTGTTTTCTCTCGGAGAATGAAATTTTCCATTTTTTTTCCATTTTCTGAAATTTCTAATTTTGGCTATTTTTTTTATTAAATGATATTTTTTTCAAAATTAATTTTGTCTAAGCCTAATCTGGAAATGATTTTCAAATAAAAAAATAGTACACTATGTATGAGGGGATAGCCATTTTCTTAATAGCATTATTAAATTTGTATTTTTCAGCATATAATTGTATGAATTAATATTTATGATATTAGATATTATTTGTGTAATGCATGGTTTGCGTTGTTAGAAGAGGTGTCCAAAAAGCCAATTAGATTGGTTGTTTTCATATTCGTCAATGTTTATCAAAGTAATACTGATGAGATGAATAGAGTAAGTGTTCATCATTAGCGCATGTGTTTCTTGTGCTTACTAACTACATTCAACGGTGTTTTCGTGTCACAACAAATGCCCACAAATCGAAAGGTTAAACCCATGGAGTTGGGATGCACATAAGTTGGCAACTACTAAACCAACTTTCGAGGGTCGACCTAAACGTTCGAAGCTAAGAACTTTGAGACAGGTCATCGAGAGTCCTATAGGGACTTGCACTAAGTATTGTGTGTTTCATCAACAAGAGACGTACATCGTCTATGCAATTTTAATTGGTTAGTTGGCAAGAGAGTGACTTGAGCGAACTAACTTATGGGAATGACTGGATCCTGATTCTGATAGTACGGGGGTCAGTTCTTGGACTTGAGGATTCATGGCAGTAGAGTGCACATAACGGTTGTATCCCGAATCTAGAGAGAGGTGACTATATCGTGAGATATGGTCATTATACACTTGTCTAGTGCAATAGGAGTACGTAGTGATGATGGTGGATTCTAAGAAAGGATCTATCCCCTATTACTATGTGACAGTGAGTCTCCTATGCGCTCTAAGATAGTTTAGACTCTCAAAGTCTTTCGTCAAAGTGACTGATCGATTAGGGATGGGTTTTCTAGATTAGATAAATACAGTAAACACATCTCGAGTATCAAGCATAGTTCCCTAGTTAAGGATGGGAAAACACGCCTAATTCCATACCCAAATTAAAGCCGTGAGATGATTGATAGTAGGACCGTACCCATATAGATTTCATAGACTAAATGTTCACTCCAATATTCACCAAGTTTTTAGTGTCATGGATCGTTGCTAGATGGTCAACCATGGCAACGGGCATTTCTAGTTATGGAATACTAAAAAATAATTAATTAAATTAGATTTAACTAATTTTGATGGTCGCAAATCCAGGTCTGTTGAGGGTAGACCTAAAGGGTCACACACAACTTATTGTGGAAGTGATGGAATTAATTTAAAATTAATTCTAGAAGGAACAAATTAAATTAATTCATGTAGAAAAAATATAAATAATTGGATCATTTATTTGGGATAATACATAGGATGGATACTCCAAGAATTTAATTGATTGGATTAATTAAATTTTGGGCTTAACATTTAAATTAATTGAATTAATTTAAATAGGCTTCAACTAATTAATTTGTTGATTGGATTACCTTAATTAGTGAAGATGGATTTAATTAATTAGTTGGACTTATTAATTATTTGAACTTGATTAATAAATTGGATTTATTAATTGAGTATATTTAGGCCTGTATACATTTAATTGGATTAAATATTCACGTAGATTTTCTATTGGGTAGTTTACTTAATTGAATTAAATAATAAACCAAATAGGTGGTCCAAATATTAGTTGTGTAAGTTTAAAGACTAGGTCTTTTAAACACACTAAACACTACGACACAAAACTCTCTCTCTCTCTCTGTCTCTCTCCAAATAAAGCATCTCTCTTGTTTTTTCTCTCGAAAGAAAATCTGAAACTCGTTCTCTCCATGGGTGTTTTAGGTGCTCCTTGAATTAGATTCAAGTTGAGAATAAGAAAAATCCGGATACACATATTAATAATATATTTTGGATTTCAATTTCTTCCATCGTATCTAATCCTTTCTAGCAAGAGGTTTGGATCCATCTCCCCCAGGGTGTGGTGTGGGCTAGCTTTTGAGAGGTTCCACACTTGAACCATCTAAGTGAACTAATCCAAAGAGACGAGGGGAGTGAATGCGAGTAGTCGAACAGAAAATGAAAAAAAAGTATTTCTCATTATTACTTTTCTGTTCGCCTTTTCTTCATTCCTTAACAAATTTCTCAATCCTTTAGGTCAAACTCTTATTTACACCTTCCATGATTGAATTAGGTATTGGGGAAATAAACCAATCCATCGCTGACCGTGGGCCTAATGATCGGGGCTGCTAGCCAAGTCCCCAATATCCCTATTCCTAAGGTTACCTATCAGAGGGAGACATTGCACTTTCCAATTCATCCACGACAATCAGACTCCTACTTTTGAAGAGTTATTTGCTATATTAAGGATCAAATAATCGTTTGCTAATGTATCTATGAGAAGCATTGTACAAGATAAACCAGTACAGAAACAATGTAGCACAAGCATTCCTGATTCAAGTGCAAACAAAAGGCATTCGCAACTTTCTTTAAAACACACATATAGAGAAGAAAAATCTGCACTGAAGTGCTCCATTAGAGGAAAACACCTTCTAGCTATACATTTTCTAGTCCATAGCCATGTAATGAAACTAACTTGCCTAACCAAATACACATTACAGCATCAAGCAAATCAATCAACACAATCTCAGTTATATAAAGAAGCATATATCCAATATTTTGAGTTCCCCCTTCAACATGCAATGTTCGGCCACAATATACCAAATATAAATATTTTGATTAATCATCTAGACTTTTTGTTTTTAAAAAAGAATAACTTTTAACTAGTGTATCAATAAATTTCAAACTATTTATAAATAAAAAGGTAAAACAATAACAATTGAGTAATAACAATGATATATAATTAAAAGTCCATGCAAATTTTGAAAACCTATCAGACGGATATGTTGCTATTACCGATTCGTCCACAACAATAAGACTCTAACTCCAAATGAGCTACTTGATACATTAAGGATTAGATAATGGTTTGCTAATGGACCAATGAGAAGAATCCTGCAAGAAAACTTGTACATAAACAATGTGGCACAAGCATTCCTAATTCAAGTTCAGATAAACCGCATTGGCGACTTTCTCAAAAACTCACATTTAATGAAAAAAATCCCTGCACTGAAGTGTTCCATTAGAGAAAAAGACATTCTAGCTATACATTTTTGAGTCCATAGCAATGTAATGATGCTAACTTGCCTAACCAAATACACATTATAGCATCAAGAAAATCAATCAACACATTCTCAGCAATATGGATAAGCATATATCCAATATTTTTAGTTCCCCCTTGAGGCTGCAATATTGGGCCATAGTAGAAAATTATATTTGAGAAATATTATGTTTATTAAAAAGGAAAATGAGATTTTTATAATAATTTAATTAGAAATGTTATAGAGAAATGCAGTTAAGAAGATGTGAACCTAGAAAACTTAGTAAACATAGAATGCCTAGTTATTTGCAAGAAAACGGAATGGAGAATTGAATTACTAATAAAAATAAATATTAAAAGAATAATAAAAATATATAAATATTATTTAATATTTTATTTAACATTTACGATACTTTTGATATATTCATTCTACATATTATAATTTATTATAGGAGCCGATGATAAAACTGAGGGTTGAGTAACTCCTATTGCTAACATACGTTTTGAGATTGTGGTAAATATAGTTGATTGAATTTTTATATATGGGCATATATATTTGTGTTAAATATTTGATCATGAATTATTATTTATTTATCTGGATTATCCTGTTGTTTTGTGGAGTTATCGTGATATACTTATATGAAGTTATGATGTAAGAAAAATGAATATATATGGATATATACGTACTTGTATTGTATACTTGATTGTTAATTGTCAATTATTTGTTGGATTATGTTGTTATTCTATGAAGTTGTCATTATGTGTTTATTTGCGATTATGTGTATTATAAAAATTGATGCATTGTTATATTATGTTATATTTTATTATTGAATTCAGTTGGATAATAATTTATCGATAGAAAATTAATTGTTGGATGAAATTCAATGATGAAAATATTGTGAATCAGGATGAAAAGATGACTTATCTAAATAGGGGCATATCCAATGGTTTATGATGATTTGATGATATGTTGTGATTGAAGACATGATATATAATATGAGAAAAAAAATGATATAAAGCTAGGTACCATGGCGGGAAGGGTATTGGAGTATTTCGGATACGGGGGAATATCCTGTGCTGATATATACACATTCGGATGGCGTAGGGATGCCATATTCATTGTAATATCCTGTGTTGTTAGCTACATATTGGACTGGTGTGGGCATATCACATTTGATGGGTATACTGTATTATATATTACAAAATATTAATTGAGATGTTGATGGTCGGTAAAGCCATTGAATGATGTACTCTAGCTTGGGTAAGAAGGGCTATAAAAAAATTAGCGATAATGTCAAAATGTGTTTTCATGGACTGATATATGATTGTGGTATATGTGTTATTTCTTATATTTGTTGTTATTAGACGACAAATGTTTGTTGGTTAGTGTGATTGTATTATACTTGACTTGATACATATGTGTCTATGTATATATGCATATATATATATATAGAAAGAGAGAGAGAGAGAGAGAGAGAGAGAGAGAGAGATTTATTAGTTATACTTGCTAAGTTGTCAACTCATCCCTTGCCACGTATTTTTTTTAGGAGATAGGCCATAGTGACTAGACGATCATTAGTATTAATAGGTGAGTCAGCAGTGAAATCTTGAGTTCGGTGCTCTAGCTACAGTAGTGAAATCTAGACGTTCATTTTGTCCACAATGCTATACATTCCTGCACATCAGAAGAAAATTCCCTGATCTCTTGGATTCTTGAAGTACTTGCTCCATCAAACTGTATAGAAGAAATGTATAGTCAATTTCAGTTGTGAAATTTGTGATGTCCATTATCTGTTCCTATTGTCCAAACCAGCAAGGAAGAGGCCAACAAAGTGATTATCAATGTGGCACCACATGCCTTTTCCACTCTCCTACAAATTGTTAGACTAACCAAGTTATATGAAGTATGTGTGTATATAAATATAATTGTGTATGGTTTATCTGCTTGGATTTGCCCATTTCTTGACAAAAGAAAAGAAAAAAGATAGATTCTTCTCTCATGCACGAAAATCATAGAGATGCGACACTCTTGGCTTCTTTTTTTTTTCAGTAAAGAAAGGATAAAGTAGAAGTTTGATCAGCTCCTTCTACTAAAGTAGTCATTTTGATAATTTAGGTAACTATAGTTAATCGAAGTGTATATATATATATGGATAGATATACTTATTGTAGATATACTTGAGTGTTAATATATGTTATTTATCTTTATTACGTTGTTGACGTATGAAATTGTTATTATGCGCTTACCTACGGTTCTGTTGTGTGGCAATGATATACAATTAAAACCCATCAAAGGGAGACATTGCTCTTCTTTATTCATCTACAACAAATCAGACTCCTACTCCAGAAAAGCTATTTGATACATTAAGGATTAGATAATGGATTGTTATTGTACCTATGAGAAGCATCTTGCAAGATAAACATGTACAGAAACAATGTGGCATAAGCATTCCTGTTCAACTGCAGATAAAAGGCATTGGTGCCTTTCTTTGAAACTCACATTTAGAGAAGAAAATTCCTGCAGTGAAGTGCTCCATTAGAGGAAAAGACATTCTAGCTACACATTTTCTAGTCCATAGCCATGGAATGATACTGACTTGCCTAACCTAATAAACATTATAGCATCAAGCAAATCAATCAACACAATCTCATGAATAGGGATAAGCATATATCCAATATTTTGAGTTCCCCCTTCAGCCTGCAATGTTGGGCTACAAGATACAAAATATAAATATTTTGATACTAAGAATTTATTCATTTAGACGGTTTTTTTTAGAAAAAATAATTGATAACTAGTATATCATTAAATTTCAAACTATTTATAAATAAAAAGATAAAACAATAACAATAGATGAAATACAATAATATACAATTAAAACTCCATGAAAATTTTACAATTCCATCAAATGGAGACGTTGCTCTTCACAATTGAACCACAACAATCAGACTCCTACTCCAAAAGACGATTTGATAAATTAAGGATCATAAAATGATTTGCCAATGTACCTGTGAGAAGAATCCCGCAAGATAAACTTGTATAGAAATAATGTGGGACAATCATTTCTGATTCAAGTGCAGAGAAAAGGTATTGGTGACTTTCTTCAAAACTGATATTTAGAGAAGAAAAACTTGGCATTGAAGTGCTCCATTACAGGAAAAGATATTCTAGCTACACATTTTCTAGTCCATACCATATAATGATACTAACTTGCCTAACCAAATACACATTATAGCATCAAGAAAATCAATCAACAAAGTCTCAGCAATATGGATAAGCACATATCCAATATTTTGAGTTCCCCCTTCAGCCAACAATGTTGGGCCACAAGATATAAAAAATAAATATTTTGATACTAAAGGCTTATTCACTTAGAATTTTTATTTTAAAAAAAGTAACTAATAATTAGTATATCAATAAATTCCCAACTACTTATAAATAAAAAGATAAAACAATAAAAATGGAGGAACTACACTGATGTATAACTAAAACTCCATGCAAATGTTGCAAACCCATTAAAGGGAGACGTTGCTCTTCCCAATTCATCCACAACAATCAGACGCCTACACGTAAAGAGCTATTTGATACATTAAGGATCAAGTAATTGTTTGATAATGTACATATGAGAAGCATCCTGCAAGATAAACCAGCTCAGATATAATGTAGCACATGATGATCCACAAGCCAAAAAAAAAAAAAACAAAAAGAAGAAATAAAGAAAAAGCAACAACAAACAAAGAAAGGTTTAAAAAAAGATAAAAAGAAAAGAAAAAGTAATATCCACTAGTTCGGCAAGAGTATGGAGAACAATCTTTGCTCCTGACAAGAGAAGAGAAGAAAACAACTATTATTAGTACTACATTTACAAGGTACTTGTTGTTCTAGTTTGTTCATTTTGCGTTTAGCTTTTTCAATTTCTAAAATATATGTGTGCACATTTAGAGGGAGAGCGTTTGAATGGCCTATTGGTAAGTCATGGGGTGACACTCAGGTGATAAACATTGAGTGGGGTATTAATTGAATTTTTTTAAGAAAACAACGAGGTTGTATCCTTTTCTCCCAAACTGGGGGCAATGTTACCCCTTTTTACAAATGTCCAAAAATTTCGAGATTTGTTCCACTCAAAATAAGTATATAGATTACTTGGAACTTTCTAATCTGATAATTTTTCTGTTGCTCGGGCAGGTATTACTCTTCACAAAATTTTATTTTGGGGTATCATTCTTACTAACAAAATTACAAATCGAAGATATAAATACTTTGGTAGTGGGACAACTTTCAAAATCGTAAAAGTCAAAGAGATGAAGAAAGGTATTTCTTAAGTTTTTTGCACCAAATTTTATGTGATACAACACTATTAAATAGCCGTTAGTTTATCTATTCTGCAGACTTGAGTAGCTATATATATATATTGTATCTATATCCTTGAACTAATTAATTTTCAAGACTTGAATTTTCTTTGATTCTTGTTTTAGTTTTCTGGGCTTTAGACATGGCACCAGAGCCACAATTTGGTGGCTTCATACTCTCTTCTTCTTGCATATAGAGATACAAATAACCTGGCCTTCTTCCACTCTGTTTCTTTAGTTTCTTTACCTATTTCTGGTCGACAATGTCTGGAAAACATACTGAAAGAAGTGCAACTCTTGTTGAGGACCAGAAAATGAATTTTTGGCCAGAAAGGCTGAGACTCCATGGAGGAGAACACCCTGGGACGAGCCTGGTACCCGTCCTCTTAGATTGAAGCAACTTCCTGACATGGAGAAGATCCATCAAATTGGCATTGGGCGTGAAACAGAAACTTGGATCCATTGATGGAAGTTATGGAAAACCCACAGAAAATAAGGAAGAAATTAAACAATTGGAATGTGTAGACTGTATCGTAGTTTGTTGGCTATTAAACTCAATAAACAAAGAAATTGCGGAAGACTTTTTTTACACAACTTCTGCAGAAGATCTTTGGGAACAGCTGGAGTCAAGGTTTGGAGAGAGCAATAGTCCCATACTGTATGACATTCAAAAGAAGATAAGTTTTCTTACTCAAGGTGATATGACTATATTAGCGCCATTTTACCAAACTCAAGAAATTATGGGATGAGTTAGCCTATTTAAATCCCCTGTCCAGATGCTAGTAGATCAAGCAAATGCTATGGCTGATATCAATTCATCAAGCCAACTTATCCAGTTCTTGATGGGCTTAGAAGATGGATATGACCATAAACGAAGTTAGATCTTGTTATGGAGCCCTTGCCTACAATAGGCAAGGCTTATTCTATGTTGTTGCGCATTGAAAAACAACATGACATCCATATAGGAACAACACAAGATGGGGCTATGACTGTGAAGTATTTGAATCCAAGAAAGGATCAGACAAATGAGATGATAACAAGAAAGAAGTGTTTGACAGATAAAAAATCACAGTACTGTGATTTCAGCAAGAGGAATGGGCATACAAGGAAGTCTTGCTTTAAATTGGTAGGCTTTTCAAATTGGTATAAAAGCCTAGTTGAACAACGAAAAGGAGAAAAAAAGAGTGCTGACAAGTCCTTTAATGCTAATACCAAAGGAAATTCACAAAACCCCTTTTCTGTCGCTAAACCAGAAATTGCCAAACTCATTAGAAGTGAGATAAATAAAGTAATGCAAGAACAAAAGTGCAGGAAAGAAAAAAAAAGTTAAATCATGGGATGAGAATTCTTACCCTTGAGGAAAGAAAAAGGAGTGATCATCATGAATTATTACTCTAATTTTCTTTGCTTTACTGCGTTGTTGTTGTCTTTCTATTGTTGTATCCATTCATTATTTGATCTTAGTTACCAACTTTTAGTTTTATATAATATTCTTTTGTTATCTTTGAAGACACTTAATTGTTTGCTAAGTGTAATGAATATCAGTTGCAATATAAATTTTGTTTAAACATGTTATTTCCTCTTACATGCCTGTTGTTCATGGATCTCAATATCCTAAGAAAACATCACATTTGTGTGTTGAGCACTATTTATGTCTTCCGTACCATGCTTCTGCCTTCTTAACATGTTTACTAACTTTTGAAAACCTTGATCTTGGTAAACAACAATGCAACTGATGCCTTGGACAAGCTATGGTTCCTTAGCATTACTCCCCAACTTTTGACAGATGTCGTTGATCTTAACACCTGCATCCAGGCTGACAAAGACAATAGAATTACTACAATTACACCAGTTGTATGAGCTTTAAGCACTGTTTCATCTTTACTGACATTCCTTCCTAATGTCGAATCATTTTCCCTATAAAGATACTGGGATTGCATGACTCTACAGGAGCTTGTTTATTGTTTCTGTCAATTGACAGTCATAACTATAAATCCTTCCTATTTTATTGTTTGACAGGAAAGCAAGGATGCGGGTGCTGACAACCACTTAAGTGGTCAGTTTGGAGTGGGATTCTATTTAGCTTTCCTTATTTTGGATTGGGTATGTACGGGTTTCTCCTAATCTAATCCCTTTTTAGAGTTGAATCTCACACCCCGACCGTCACCCTCAAAGAAATTGTTTGGTTTTTTCTGTTGGCATGTTAGGCTTATTCATTTTTTGTATGAAATGTTGAGGTTTCAACAGAGAGCCCTAAATCTTATAAACAATATGAATATGAAGCCAACTTTAGTTCCTATACCATCTTAGAAGAGACTGATCCCGCTAAGCTCATTCCATACGGAAATGGTCTGACTCTCTATCTTAATGTTGGTTCGAAAACTTACCATCTATTATATAGTAAAAATGAGAATATTATAAAGGACTCACCAATTTTATAATCTCTCTCTCTCTCTCACTCTCTCTCTATTACAATAGTGATATTCTATGGTATTTATGTAATTAACACTATTTATGATAATTTGTGGTCAAAATTTATTAAAACTATATATGGATCTCCTGTACTTAAAATTTATCATTCTAGTTTTTTGCATGGTGTAGTTATCCCCAATTAAAATTATAACTTTAAAAATTAAATTATTATTTATAAAAATAGAATTTCTCTAATTTTTATTTAAAAATTAGATTTGATTTGTTATAAAATATTAGTTGTCATAATTACTTATTTATCTTTTATTAATCATATCAGATTATTTTATTTTATAATACAATTATTAATTGATTTCGTTAATTATTATCATTCCCTATTTTTTCGTATATATTTGTAATGATTACTTTTTATATTCATTTTCTCATGACTAATTATTTAAGTTATTTACTATTTGATGCATGCAAAAATAGCACAGATCCAACAGATTTGGACTGGTATTGAAGACTTGGACCAAATTGTTTATGAACCTAAAGAAAAAGGACCTATAAAAACATATATTAGCACTCTGACGCCCAAGTTAGTATTGGATCGGTGACCCGACCTGCAATTCGACCCGGACATGTGGGATGATTAAACATCATACAATTGAAGCGAGGAAAACTCGAATCATAACACGTGTTGGTATATAGTACCCCATTTGGCCTTATAAATACTCCTAGCCTGACAAAATTGAGGTAATTGGTATTGATCGCATTTAATTGCTAATGTGAGATCGCAATATTTCCCTCTCGACCATTATCTAACTTGCGCATTGAAGGGTTTTCATCAGGGACGAACCCCACTAGATTGACCTACTTGTTTTATCCTCAGGCCCTATCACAGATCTAGGAAGGTGACGTGAACAAATCACGGACGTTGATCGAGGACGCACAAATCGAGCCGGATCAATTGGCGTCGTCTGTGGGAATTGAAATATGCTGGAAATTGAGGGTGCACCAGGAATAGGTCAAAGGATGATTCAATTAACAAGCATGGAGCTGCAACAGATAATGGAGGAAGCGGAAAAAATGCTATTGTAGCCTATGAGCGTAAAACTGTTACACTAATTAAGAAGGAAACCACAAAAAGAAAATTTTTAAAGCGAAAGGAGGTTGAAAGAATATCAGAAGGAATAACTAAGAGGGAACCAGGAAAAGGGCGAGAAGTGGCTTCGTCAAAAGTGGGATCGAGCAATCGAGATAGGAGCCAGCAAAGAGAACCCGTCATCTCGTGAGCTGAAATCGATAGTGTGGGGAAGCGGATTCAGATGTTGGGTTAGTAGATTGATGAGTTGAAGAGAAGGGGAGAATTAGTGTCTCATAACAAGAATTCTGCTTTCTTTAATACAAAATCAATAGAGGTGGTGAATCCGAAATTTAGGATGCCTGACCTCCCAAAGTATGATGGGACTAAGGATCCGCAGGAGCATGTTGATGCCTTTGACTTAGTGATGAATCTATATGGACAGTCTGGTCCCATAAATGTAAAGTTGTTTGTCACCACTCTTACAGGAAAGGCTCAGAAGTGGTTCACAAATTTACCACCCAGTAGTATAGAATCACATGAATAGTTGGTGCAGAAATTTACCTTTCATTTCACAAGCAAGAGAAAACAAAAGAGATATGCCACATATCTATTCACTATTAGGCAGAAGGAGAATGAGAAATTAAAATTTTTTTTGGGAAGATTCAATAATGAAACCTTGGAAGTGCAAGATTTAAGGATACATATGATGGTTATCATTTTGATCCATGGTTTGAAGAAGGTGCCCTTCGCCAAGGCGTTGGCAAGGGATCCACCTACAGATGTTGAACAATTGATGGGTTTAGCATAAAAGTATATCGATGAAGAACAAATAAACGCAATGAAAGATGGAGAGTGGCGAGGTAATTCGGATAGAGGTAGATATCGAGATCGCACGAGCGGAGATGGGGATAGGAAGCAGAAATTTGACAAAGCGAGAGAGCCGCCTTATCAACCGAAATTTCACAAGTACACTCCACTTAATATGACCAGAGCCAAGGTATTGCTGATAGAAAATACTGATGTTTTGAAATGGCCTCGACACACCAGATTCATGTCCACGAAAAAAGTACTCTAATAAATATAGCCGGTTCCATCGGGAACAAGGTCACGACATGGAAGACTGATTCCAACTGAAAGATGAAATTGAAAGATTGGTGCGCCAAGGATACTTCAAAGACCCAATCTACGAGGTTGCGAGATGGATAGAGATGCTCGTAAGAGCAGGTCGAGGAGTAGGGAAGGAGGACAGAATTGAGAGATAAATAAAAAAAGGGCGCCGAGTGCGAGGGATAATGCGCCTGTGAAAGGTGTAATCCATACTATCGCAGGTGACCCAGAAGGAGGAGTTTCAAGAAGAACCAAAAAGAGGTATGAAAGGAAAAGGGCAGATCATAGAGGCCAGTTCATGATGAATGTGGAACCCGAAGAGAAAATTGTGTTCGGAAGCAAATATGTTGGTGCAAGGGTCAGATCGCAAAATGACCCCATGGTAATTAAGATGGATATTGCTAACTTCACAGTCCACAAAGTACTTGTAGATAACAGAAGCTCGACAGATATTATTTTCAAAGATGTGCTGGTTAAGATGGGGCTGGAAAACGCTAAGTTAGAGCTAGTGCGAACACCTAATGGGTTTTATAGGTAATGAGGTTGAATCGCTGGGAACCATTGAGCTACTAGTATCAGTTGGGGAAGAGCCTAAACGTAAGACATTGATGGTCAAATTTCTGGTTGTTGATACACCCTTCGCATACAATGTTATATTGTGGAGATCGGGGCTCAACTCTTTTAGGGCGATCGTTTCAACATACCACCTTAAGATGAAGTTCCCAACTAGAAATGAAGTGGGTGAAGTAGTGTGCGATCAGAAAGAAGCACAAAAATGTTACAACCTATCCTTGAAGAAAAGCGATCATAGCGAGAAAAAGCGCAAATTGAAAAATCAAAGTGAAGCCGGTGAGCTGAAAGTGAAAAGGCCTGATAGAATAGAACTAGTTGAGGAGTATAGAGTGGTAGAATTGGTGTAAGGTGACTCGACCAAAACGACTAGGATAGGGATAAAACATCTTTCATAATTAAAGGAGGAATTTATCGTTATAACGTAATGCCTTTTGATTTAAAAAATGCAGGTGCCACCTAATTATAATAATAACGACTCATCTACATCATGGTTGGATAGATAAATGCTCGAGTTTTAATATCAAAAGCTAAGTACAAGCAATCTAATGTCATTGTGTAGTTGGACATTACGTTTGTTACAATAAATCTACATTAAGTATTTCAATAAACGTTTGACCTTACATTATAATTATTAAATAGAAATTGTAGATATTCGATTTTAATATAAATAATAAATAAATTTTCGAAATTATAATCATTTGTATCCATCATATTATAATCATTTGTAGATTTTTTTACTTTTACTCTTCAATTAACATTTCCATACAATAATTTTAAAAATTTTAAATATAAGAAGAAAAAGAATATAATAATACTAATCTCAAACCATATAATTAAATTACATTTATCCCCATATGTACAAAAATATATATGTATATAATAAACTGGTGACCAAATTAAAATATTTATGTCCAAATCTGAACGACAGAGGAACGGGTTTAAATAGAAAATTTTGAGAAGGGATATAAGTGTAATTCAAAGCTTAAATATAATATTTAAGACTAATATCTAGTTTGCTACCTGGACAATAAATAGAGTTTAGGATATTTTTTTGGCACATAATTTGATTAAAAAAAACCTAAAAAACATGGAACATGATCTAATTTTTTGAGGAAATTTTCCTTCATAAATTATTTACTTAATATTTATAATAAAAAAAATTTAAATTTGAAATATAACCAGTAGAATTTAAGATATATTTTTAATTGAAATTGAACTTATATTTTGACAGAATTTTACGGCCATTTTGCTCTTTAGTCCCAATAAATAGGATTTCTTTTTTTCTTTTTTTGGCCCATATGTCAATCCTACTTGAAAAAAGGACAAAAACGTCTATCGTAAAAAACGAATGGTCTTTAAGTGCCCAATTGGAGGAAGAAATGGTGGGAAAACATTTTAATAAACATACAAATTATAATAAATAACATCTAATATCTTATATTATTTGTAGTTGAACCCTTCACATTATTTTTTAAAATTTGACTTGTTATTGGGTTTGATAGTATTTTAATAAACTTGAGCAAATTATAATAAATAAATTCAATGAAAATTAAAATTTAAAATAATAATATAAACCTACATAATATTAAAATTCAAAGATTTTTTATTCATGGTTCTATCATTATAGAGAGGTAATAATATAGAATTTGTGGATCCTTTCGGTTTCTCCAAATCTTTCTTGGAGATATCTCATGGTCCATTTAAATTAAAATAGTACCATAAATATAATCACTAAAGTAGGAAAGGCAACAAAATCCCATTTCACTTATCCCCTCTATTATAAATTTTACTCCCTGAAGTTTGCTTTATTAAATATATAAAAAATAATATACAAAAATACATAATTAATTAAAAATATATAATATCATTACTCAAAATTTGCAATTCTCGAATGCATGTATCTGTATATATTCAATATAATATTTTAAATTGTATTAAAAATTTATTCTTATTCCATATGTACAAAAGCATAAACAGAAATTATGTAATTTTTTTAAAAATTATGTAAAAAATAATAAAAGGGGTGTACTTATTAAGGGCTAAAGATTTAAATTTGTTGCGTCCTTTCTCCGATATTTTAGAATGTAAAAATAATTGGTAGGAATCAATTGGAAATATAAAGAGAAATGTAAGTGATTTTTACACCTTTAGAAATATAAAAAATAAGTACCAGAAAATAAGGATCTCTACACCTTTACAACTAAACCATGTGCTATCATGACAAATGATTTTTAAATTATCTAGAAAATTCTCAAACTCCAACACTCCTCCTGGAGAATTTTTTTGAAGACTCTAAGTTTTGACCTTAGCTCTTCGAACATGGCTTTAGAAAGAGCTTTAGTTAATATGTCAGCCATCTGATCCTAAAAGCGACAATACACCAAATTGATTTTTCTATTCTTCTTTGCTTCTCTAATTGCATGAAACTTCAGATTGATGCGTTCGGTTCTTCCACACTGCCTAGAGTTCTTTGCAGTAGCAATGGCTGCCTTTTCGTCAACCTAAATCACAGTAGCATCTTCTGGGCTTTGCCCCAAATCTATCAACAGTTTCTGCCACCAAATTGCTTGGTTTGCAGTTGCTATTATTCAAGTTTGTTTGAATTATTATCAAGTTTAAAAAATTGTGTGCTAATTTGATTTGATTGATGATCTAATAAATAATTAAGCCGAAATGAGTATTAGTTGATGAATCAAAAATGAGTCGAGTTAAATTCAATATGTTTAAGTATCTTATACTATTTTTGAAAGTCGAGTTTGAAAGTCAATCAAACAATTTTTTTTTGTCAAAGTTTAGAATGTTAAGTTTAATAATTAAGCAAACGAGCTTTCACTATTTATTTCTATCGAGTATCGAATAGTTTGATATATTTTTCAGCCCTAGACCTACTTACGTCAGACAAAATTAATCATGGTTGTTAACACCCTTTTGAAAATGATAAAAAGCGCAACCCATGTCCTTGTGCTTTTAATAAGAAGTATGACAGCCTACAAATATGGTTATTTATACATATTCTAATGGAAAATATGTTAATTTGGCACCACAATCCAATATAAAATACAATTTCATTAATTAATCCAAATATATTGTTATTTGACTAGAAAATCTATTAAAAAGGAAACATAAACAAACAAGCAACTGTCTCCCTATTCATTTTTGGCCTAATGACTTGTTGTTAGAATAAAATCATTTTATGTACATTTATATATAAATATATGTCTAAAAATTGATTATTTCATAGTAAATAGGAAAAGTATATAATTCAACATTTATGTTTTTCTATTAGTAAGTGGGATAAAACAAATATTATATATGTCAAAAATCAATTGCCCATTACATTTTAATTTCGGCATGAGAAGTGCAAAAAGAGATAAATTGCCTCCTTTTCATTTTAAAATTCAGGAAGACAGGTTGCTCTTTCATTTTGTTTAGCTGGGGTTTTTGTCCATTATATTTTTATGGGAGAAAATTGTATTTAACCTAAGAAATCATATAATAAATGACAGTTATAATAAATAAACTAACAGTCGATACAAACATGATGAGTGTGTAGTAAAACAACAATAATTATATATTTGTTTAAAAAAAATAGTAAGCACATACTTTTTTATTATAATCTCAAGAAATAAACTCACGTTAATTAATAGTCAAAACACAATCGATATGTATCCATAATACATATGTATAATTTTATTATACTTGTGAATAAATATGTATATTTAGAAAATTTTCATAAATAAATATTTTGTTATCAAAATAAATTACTATTAAAGGTCGCATCTTTAATAAAAAATATAGATAAATAAACAGCAATTAAAAGTCTGTTGAAATGAAAATCATATTACATATGTAGTAGGTAGAGGACTCACCTGGAGCTCTACTCCTTAAGAATGTTAAAAAAAAAATTCTATTTAGAATTTAAAATTCTATATAAATTATTTATTTCACATTAGTACCACTCAACTATACCATTATAATATTAAATGAAACTCTTTAAAATATTTTATGACTTTTTTTTTTGTCTAATTACAATGGTTAAAAGTAAAAAAACATAACGAGGTTAACAATGGTTGACAGCTATTAGTCGTTATTTTCGTAAACGAGGTCAAAATATTAGCTACAAATTTTATGACAAATGATTTAGTCAGTAAAACTATAACAAAAGCTAATAAACCATAGTTAAAACATAATTTTTCATAGCAATTTTTGTTTGATCATAATAAATAGCATCTATTAGCCATAATTTTCAGGGTTAATTACACTTAGACCTCCTTTGAAAGTACATTACAGTTTCTCCCAAAAAAATTTTAAAATTACATTTAGACCCCTCTGAAAATTTAATGTTAATATCTAATCCACTTTTGTCAGAATTTGGATGAAAAATCTTGATGTTAGCAAAAAGAATTACATCAAAATTTTTAATTTTACCCCTCATTTAATATTCCCTTGTAATATTTATAGTTATAAGAAAAAAATATAATGATGTTAACCCCACTCCATATATATATGTGTATTATATTTATCTTTTTATAAGTATAAAAATATATATGAAAATGTTAAACAATGGCCAAAATTAAAACTTTATGTAATTTCTTTTGTTAGTGTTAGTACTTTTCATCCTAACTCTAACATAAGGACATCAGGTAAAAAAAAAGCATTTTTAGAGGGGGTGTAAGTATAATTTCAAAATATTTTTTGGAAAAAGTGTAATATTGCATTTTCAAAGGAAGTCTAAATATAATTAACTCTAATTTTCAAAGCTCTTTTTTTTTATGACAACTGAAAACTTTTTAAAAGTATTAAAAAAATCTAAACGTGTCTAGAGCGTGTTCGACATCATCTTCTTTTATTTTATTTTTTATTTTCGGACTCGCAGATGCTGTGCTCGAGTCATGTTAGTGTTTAGTGTTGTATAGAGCATATAATCTACTAAAGAGGTGATTGCAGACGCTTATTTTAAGTATTTACCAGCTTATTATTGAAAAGAGTGTTTTCGTTTTTACAGTTTATACTTTGAACTGCTTAAACTAAATTGATTTAAGCCAGAAATGATAAATAATTTAATACCAACTTGTGCAGTTTATTTGTAAAATTGTATGCATTAAATTATTTTTTCAAACACTCTAACAAAATTACAATTTCCTCTATAATACAATAAAACCCATAACTCTAGGGTTCAAGCTTTATTTAATATTGCAAACAACCCTTTAACTAAAATTTTAAGATGAAATTACTAAAAATTACATAGATGGTCATAATAATTTAAGTACTTTGGATGAATAGAAATTTGTCTTGTATACATTTCAAACTAAACTAATTATGTATAATTTTAAGTAAATTTGGTTAAGAATTCAGATGTAAGACATGCTTATTTTATCATTATCTTGATATTTTTCATGTTGAATACTTAAATTTTATGAGAAATTGAAAATATGTATAGCTAGCTTCCAATTCCATTTGTCGTATACTTATCTTTATATTAGTTATGTGTTATCGCTGTCTTGAGCCAGACTTTGAGAATCTCTGGTCCCTTTACAAGTTTACAAACTCGAAGATCCAGGGATCGAGGGTTCTTCTATATCACCGCTAATCCAAACTGTAGATTTCTAGATTAGCTTAAGCCTGTAAGCCCGTGAAAAAATAAATTCTTTTTCATTCGTCCTTCCCCTGGTCAAGTTTGGCCCTTTTCGTGCAAATGGGGTTACTTAAAGCTTGAACCCTAGAGTTATGGGTTGGGGCTTGATGATGACATAATCAACAGTCTCACCATTTACTGGTACAAGGCTGATAGGTTCTTGACGAAAGCAAAAATGACAAGTTCTCTAACCTAGTGAGGAGATGGAAAGAATGGACAAACCTTGAAAATTTATGTGATTTTTGCTAAATCGTGATACTAGATCGCAATGCCATTCTGCTTTTTGTAGTTTTTTTTATAAGGATGGTCTCCTGATCTCTATTTGTAGTACTCTTTTGCAATGAAACTGCCCTCTTTTGTTCACTTTTACATATATCTTTTTATATTACTTGCTTGCAATCTCCCTTTATTATTTATACTTGGGAATGTTCTTTTTAGAATCTGAGGTTTTGCTTTTCAAAATACGACCTTTATGGTTTACTTTTGCTTTGAAAATTCTTCACATCACTTTCATGCGAATTTTCAAAGACCTCCTTGGGTCAGTTATCTTGACTAATTTTAATTGGTTGTGATGTCACAGGGTCACTTTTTGTTAGAAAATTTGGAAATTCTGTGATAACGTGCGACCTCATGGGGTCATTTGTACTTGATCAAATTCTTTTCCAGAGTTTGAAAATCCTTTTGCAGAATTGATAACATGCGACCTTAAGGGGGTGTTTTATACTTGTTCAGATTCTTTTCCAAAATTTAGTCTCAAAATTGATGACATGCGACCTCATGGGATTGTTTTATACTTTGTCAAATTCTTTTCCAAAATTTGAAAAATTCTTTTGCAGAATTCATAACAAGCGATCTCGTAGGGTCATTTTTTATTTGGTGAGATTCTTTTCCAGAATTTTAAATCTTAGAATGGATGAGATGCAACCTCATATGGGGTTGTTTTGGTCAAATTCTTTTGCAGAATTGATAACATGCAACCTCATGGGTCATTTTATACTTGGAGAAATTCTTGAATTGACCTCCCATGATGCGTGAACAAGGAACTGCAAAGAGAGTGTGATCTTTTTCAAATCTATATAAGATTGATCTTTTCTCAGATCAATATAAAAGTGATCTTTTCCAGATCGATACAAAGTACTTATCACAAATATAGGTTCCTGGCAAAGAATGCTTGTATTGAACAAAAAGTACTTAGCATAGAATTTTCTCAAATTATAGATATTCCATGCCCTTGATAAATCTTCACCTTCCAAATCTTGTAGCCGGTATGTTCCTCTCTTTTTAATTCGACTACTTTATATGGACCTTCCCAATTGAGATCTAACTTTCCCATATGCTTGGAGACCTCGTCCTTCTTTAGCACCAGGTACCTTACCTGAAAGTTCCTTGGTGTGACTTTGTTGTTGCAACTTTTCACCATGAGGCTTTTGTAGTGAAAATGCTTGCAAATGCTTTATCCTTTATTTCTTCAATTATTGTGAGGTCAAAATCTCTAGCCTGACGATTGCCTTCAAGTTCATATTGCGCAACCCTCGCCATTTCTTCTCCAATTTCTACAGGTATCACTATATTTGTTCCATAGACTAGGCAAAATGGGGTTTCTCCAGTCGTACTCCTTGGCGTAGTCCTGTATGCCTATAACACCCAGATAACTCCTCTATCCATGAACCTTTAGCACCTTACAAGCTATTTTAAGGTGTTGCAATAAAATTTTATTCTTGACCTCTGTCTGCCAATTCGCTTGCAGATTTCCCAATAATTTGAATTTTTGTTGGATCTTCAATTATTTGCACCATGCATTATTTTCTTTCCTTGGAATTGAGTTCCGTTGTCCGAGATCAACACTTTATGTATCCCGTATCTATAGATGATATTTTTTCAAATAAAATTGATTACCTCTTTTTCAGAGATTTTTGCTAAAGCTTCCGCCACCACCCACTTGGAAAAATATTCAACTGCCACTATGATGAACTTCATCTGTATAGGGCCTGGTGGGAAATGTCCCAAAATATCTATCCACTATTGGTCAAAAGGGCATGCGATCCTGATGGGTTCCATCGGTGTTTCATCATAGTAAATTTGTTTGCCTTAAATATCAATCTACATACACTTTCATGGATTTCCCAAAGATGTCTTTAAACATCCTGTTGACTAATCTCTAATATGTGGCTCCTTCATTATTTAAACGAAATGGCATCACATTATAACAATATATGCTTTTTTCGTAATAAAAGAGGTTTTATCTCTATCCTCTTCAGCTATGAAAATTTGGTGATATTCCTGGTGCACATCCATCATTCTGAACAGAGCACAACAAGCAGTAGAGTCTACTAATAAGTCAAATCCAACGTAGCGAGTAAGGATCCATTGGCATGCTTTGTTTAAGCTTGTGCCTTTGGAACCACCACCATATTAGATAACCATTCTGTATACTGTAATTCGGCCACATAGGCTACGTCCAACAACTTATTTACTTTTTTCTCAATTATTTTACTGCGCTCTACTCCCAAACGACCTCTTATTTTATTTCACAGGCTTGGCTTGTGGGTCTACATTCCACTTATGCACAACTATCTCTAGGTCTATTCCTTTGAAATCTGAGGGGCTCAACACGAACATATTTGTATTTTTTCTTAGCATCAATCGTCATGGTCTCTATCTGCGAGCTCATACGTGACCCTATTCTTGTTGATTTACTCGGCTCTCTCGGGAACAAATCTATCTCCTTGTGTTCTTCTACTAGTTCAATGCCTTCCGTTCTCATCTTTTTATTTTCCTCCGACTTGTTCTGCTGCATTGTACCAAGCTGCTTATGAGCGTCCCCTTTACTTTCAATTCCCTTCTTTATCGATAGATTGTAGCTCTCCTTGCCTCCTTCCTACCGCATTTTACTTCCCTAATTCCCTGTGTTGTTGGGAATTTCATTTTTAAATGAAATGTTGACACTACTACTTTAAACAAGTTTAGATTTGGGTATCCGAGAATTACATTGTATACAACAGGTGTCTCTACCTGTAGCAACCCCTATCGCTACTAGGGCTATATCTTCCCTGGGTTTACTTCTCTTAATCTCACCATGGTCTCTTACAAGAAATCCGGACTATAGGTAGAGACTCCAGGTTCAATGAGTCCAAGGCTGATATGCTCTTTGATTATCATCCGCATATCCTTCTTATTAATCTGGATAGGTTTGTATCGAACATACTTATATTTGCATTCATCTTTGACCTTCAGAGTAGCTTTGATCTTGTTCCTATCCCACCAAGCTAGAGGATTTTCACTGAAGTTCCTCTGGATAAGCCTCTTGACATTCTCAAGAGAAAGCCTGCTCTCTTCGCTGATGTCTAGTGATTTCATTTCCAGTAGTGCTTCTTTAAGGTTCAAAATTTACAACTCGAATTCCTTATAGAAGCTATCGCTGTCTATGAGTCCCTACTGCCTGAAACACAAAAGGACCTTACCAAATTTTCACTTATCCTACATTTTTGGATAAGTTAATCTGGCATCAAAATCACCACGTTTGCTGCTTAAATTTAATGGCATTATCCTGTTAAATGCATTTTCTATTCGCAACACTTGTATCTTACTACCACAGTTAGTAGTAAAGATTAACAGATTCCTCTGATTATTATGCATATATCTTGCAAATATTTGAATGAAATTATTACCTAGCAAGATATCGGCACTTGTATCATAAAAGTATATAAGAGGTGTTTTTACCCTAAACCAGGGTGATATAAATGCTCCTCCAATCATGATTTTAGCTTCTCGTATTCTCTTATTGAGTATCAGAATTTTTTGCGAAAAATCCCTTCCTGCAATAACGGGTAAGGTTTCCCTGTCTTCCTTAGGGAAAACTCAAGGTTTTGCCGTGCAAATTCCTGATCCTGAATCAATATAAGCTGCAAAATACTCTATCTTATATTGATCATATAATATACTTATACATATGTATAGAAAAGGGACTCGTCATTCAATCCTTGTGGTAACACCATCAAGATTGAATTTCATTCCGTTACCTTTTCTTCCCCATGGTTTATGATCTTCGAGGAAACTTAACCCCAAAGTCATACTTCCATTTGCTCGTCCTGCAACACCTACAATTAAAATTTCATGGCCTGCTATTTCTAGCATGCCTTCATATATTTCCAACAATAGGTTGCTGCAAATGGTATAAGTCATCACAAGAGAAAAAAAATTTCTTTCTTAGTGATGTCAAATATAACTTGTATTTCTTTCCATCCTTTAGGGTATCTAAGTTTTATGTTATCTACCCTAATCTCTTGAGCAGTTAAATCTTTTAATAACTCTTTCTCCTTTCTTTTGTAGCCTATAATCCTATCTTCAAAAAAGGACATCCGACTACTAAACTCAGTTCTAGAGCTAAGTGTTCAATCTAAAATTGGCTGATGTTTCATAACAATATCAACACCTCCTATTCTAGGAATCCTAATAGGATCTGGTGTTATTACCTTGGCGAATTCCTTGAAAATTCTAGAAATCTCAATATACTTTTTCCTAAGAAATAAATCTGAATGATGCGTATTCGAAAGGGCATAAGCTATTCTATAAGTTATAGAATATGGTCTATTTCCTTCTTTCATTAGATCTTTTCATTTAAAATGTTGATGAAGGGTTAAGATTCTAATGAAATCTTTGCTACGTTGTATGCAATCCTAGGATGAATGTCAAACATCAATTTTCCTGCATCCAAATTTCCAATCATTGTTCCAAGACAACCATCTCTTAAGTTATTGATTCTTTTATTCATTATCGATAAATGTATTTTTGAATCAATTCTTACCTTAAAAGTCGCTTTTATTACTACTTCAATACTCCCTATGTGGATTCATTTCATAGTAACAGTTACTTCTTCTCTAAGCTTACTTAATTTTCCAATAATTTCTTCTTTAGGAATTAATTACATCTCTATCATATTACTACTAAGTTCCATAGGTATAGCAAACTCACCTGAACTTACTTTGTAGATTATGTGATGCTTCCTTCGGTTCAGTCCTATCTGGTTCAGGACTTTCCCGATTCCTCCAGTCCTAAATCCATCGTATGCTAAGGTTGTAATCTTGTCGCATGATTCTTTTCATGGTTTTGTTTGACACCGTCATTCTGGAAAAGAATCCTGATAGGCTTTCAGAAGTTTGAAGCCTATCTCCCTTGTTGTAGTTATTCTGATCCGGTTGAAGATCCATCCGAATCAGTCTTTATTTCCTCCTCATAAACGCTTTCGTTTGAAGGAAAATTTTCGAATTGGTAGATGGGCACCGAACCGCAATAGTAAACTGCATCTAGGATGTCATCTGTGGCATCAAATTTTCTCAATTCACCATGTTTCTGCGGGCAGCCCCGCAAGTCCAGCAATTGCATCTTTGAAACTTTCATTGGCTCGGGTTGGGCCCATCGAAAAGTTCTTCTAATAGGGGTTCTTTTGGTGGATCTTGCATCTGTTCGTCTAGATTCTTGCAATTAAACCCTTGTTGGTCCTGTTCTCTATCAAGATTTGTCTGTTCTGGCTTTGGACTTGGACCACCATGATCTCCGCTGAGAAAAGGTTTTTCAGGAACTATTCTGCTTCCTCCTTTTCCTTGGCTCGCTTGATTCTCCTATAATAGTTCGAAAATCATTGTTTTCACAACATAGAGGGGTTCGTTTAATTTTACCTCTCAGTCTTTTCATATTATTCTGGATGGATGTTTGATTACACCAATCCTTCAGTTTGTCTTTAAGGAAAGACATTCTTCGTGCCATTGAATCTAGCTATCCTTCAGGTATTTGTATGACTAGATCGACATTCCCTCCATGGATTGCATATATTTGTGAAGAACATTGGAGCTACTACTTCCGTTGCTACTCCACTCTGGAAGAAATACTTGCAAAATCAATAGATGTATTCATCTACTGCACAAATACTCTTAAGTTCAAGGTTGAAGAGAGCTTGTGCATATTCTCTAGCCTTTTTTACTCTTAAGTATCCATCTCCGATGAAGTGTATCTTGAATAGCCTTCCTAGCCCGTCTGCTATCGCGCCTTTGGAATCTCCAGCAAGGATGCTGGCTTTGGTATCTTTTGGGGTATTATCCCATCCGATCTTCATAGATCCTTCCAAGCTCAACTCCACAAGCTTTATGAAGTTTTCCTTGTCGAGCTCTAGGGTAGTTGCTGCTATCTTGATTGCTACAATCCATTCGTCTATCAATTTCTCGGTATTTTGGAAATCGATAATATTCAGGTTCAGTATAACGCCATATGGATGTAAGGGTTGGAGCATGGTCCTCGTCTAAGGTGTATTTTCAAGCACTCTCTTTAAATTTCTTCCTGAATTTTCCTTTAGCCTGGTCCCCACAAATGTTGGAGTGGCATTAGTATGAAAATCCGCACATTCTCTCATCGGTTGATCCAGTGGAGGATCATTGGAACATGTACTTCCTTCAGGCGGTGGTAGTGCTGGAGTTATCTCATTTGTTTGGATATTGACTAAATCCACGATCCGAAGTTGCGAAAAGGATTCCGCCAATTTTTGTATCCGCTCTCGTTACCTCCATTATTTTATAGATTTGATAGATGCAACAATCAGATCTTCTCTAGACTTCGGCTTTCGAATCTCCATGGCCTTGCCATTCTGGTGTAGAAGAGTACTGTTCCAAGGGCGTCCCTGATTCCCGCATGTCTGGATCTAGATATCTCAGGGCTCTCCCTTTGGTTTCTCTTCAAATCTATAATCTGCCATCACATCTATAAGGCCCTTGTGTAGATCGGGAAGGATCTTAAGGACCTCGTCTACCTTTTAGTTCAACGATTCCATTTCCATAGGTATATGGATTAACCTATGTCCATAGTTTTGAACTGTCTTTTGTATCTCCCTCAGATTTTGGGAGATTTTTCATATATTCGGCTCGAGTTCTTTCCAATCAGTCATAACTTTAGAACGAAAATTATGTAGGAATTTACCCGTTCCGCTTCTCCTTGCTGGGATTCTACTATGGACTTCAGTGGAGTGTAAACGCCTCATTGCATTCCCTGGCAGTACTTGTCGAACTTCAAAGTTTTTTAGCCATTCTTGTTCTTCTTCTGGCGTGAGAAGTCTTGAATCAATCCTCTTAGGACTGTTGTAACACTTATCAAGAATTTTCATTAGAAATTCTCTTCTTTGTATTTCGAGAATTTGAAAATATTCCCTATTTTCAGAGTAACTTGAACTTTCGTTTGGTTCCATTTTCTCTCAAAAAGTCTCCTACATTAGTGGATAAATAATATCAAAATATAATATAATCATAGATTTATTCAATAAACCTAGGCTCTGATACCATTCTAGGCGAGCATAGGTGAAAATATGCATAAAAAATGCAAGAATAGTGAAAATGGACTAAAATTCGCACTTGAAATTATTTCAGGGGTAAAATGGTCCAGGATTTGGCCCAGATCCGTTCAGATTCCGTCAGAGGACCAAAATTGAGCGTTTTTGAAAAGTTATGGGACTAAAATAAATCGCAAAAGTTAAGGGACTAAAACGAGAAATGGCCAAAGTTAGGGGACTATTCTTGCCTTTAATCCATATATATATATATATATATATATATATATGCACATAATCATCTAAACAATATGCACACGTAATCCCAATGTCAAACACTACGAAGTGATCCACCACAAGTAATCCCCACACTTTTACGTTCTCTTTATACACACAAAATGTGATTTGTATTCTAACTAACACTGAGGAGAAAACTGCGTACTAGTCTGACCTGACTTAATATAGCGTTTTGACCTAGCCTTGACAAGCAGACACCTCAAAGTCTACTCCTAAAAAAAATGTCAGAAGAGGAATGAGTCTGCTATCAGTAAGTAAATAACCAACCCTATCTACATATGTATATCAAATACATCCCAAACAAGATAAGTAGGCAACATGCATGGAATATGGTCAATTTAATTCCAACGTAGACAACTTTATTTCATCACATAGCTAACTCGCAATAAAACAATCAACTAAACTCCCCTTTTTTTTCCTAATTTGCTTACCATAAGGTGATATTGTGTTTTTTCCATAAACTCAATCTCACCATTTTATAAGTTCAAGTGAATCCCCTTGACAATCGGCTCATCAGTCTCATTTCGCATCATAGCTCTTTCATTTCACATCATAGTTCTTTTCATATCGCATCATAGCTCTTTTCGTATCACATCTTTTTCATATCGTATCAAAGCTCCTTTTATTTCATTTCTTTCTCATATCATATCATAGCTCTCCATCTCATTTCGCCTTATAGGCTTTTAACAAGGGGCATTCACACCACAATTATGTTCAATTTCCGCCATTTCCTCATTTCCACATATCACCATTCTATTAAACAACTAGTAATGTAAAACCATATATCAATATATTCTCATTTCACGTGCACAATATCGACGATCAAATTAAATCATCCACCACTCGTATATTTTCAAATAGATCAACTTCAACATGAATCACAAATTTATATAACAGTAATATCACCATAAAGAAAATATATATAGATAATACTAATCATTTACTTACCTCGACCTTACAATGCTTTTATCTACTCAATTGATAATTGCCAGTCTTTTCACCTTATTCCCATGTCATATAATAAGTTATACCACATACAATTAATATATTTAGAATATCGTAATTTCTTTTAAACTGAATATTAGATATTATTCGCATAATTTCTAATGATCCTTTAAATTTTATTTTTATCGAAATATAAATTTTCGTTCTAGTTCTTCTTAATGACTAGACACTCTAGCCTTCGTAAAAATATTTACGATTTATCACGTAATTCATAGAAATTTATTTAATCAAACCTTTTATATATTTATGACTATCGTTTTTAATAACATTCCTAAATTAGGTTATCATTAAAAACCTCATTACTACTCTTTAACAATATAATATTTCTTAAATATAATTTCTAGAATATTTATATGAATATTCTATCAATTTCTCACTTCTATATAATTTAATTAAACAACAATGGGTAGAATTGTGTATTTGTTTAATAATTTTGATAGAATTATATAAATTAACTATAGTAATATTTAAATCTAATTAAATTTAATATTTTAGTTAACCAACGATATGATTTTTATATCCAATACAATATTTATTTGGCACTAATTTAAATAACCAAACTCGTAAAATAATCCAGTTAAATATTACATCACTCAATATACTAAATATTTAATAAACGAACTAATTAAATAATATAACTATATACATTAATATAAATTAAAATTACAATTTCCATACTTCTGTTTCAATTCTTTCTCTACTCTTTATATATATATATATATATATATATATATATATATGTACATATATAAAATATTATTTTTATTTTATTTAATTAATTTTTTCTTAAAATATCCATTATGTCCTTTTTAAATTTTCTTAATTAATATAAGTTATCCCCAAATATTATAATGAATTCTAATTTAATCTATTCACATTTTAATATATTCTAATTATGACCTATAATTTATTTACTAATTAACTAAGTTTCGTAAAAATATATCAATTAATCCTATAATTATGTATTATAATCGTTGGGGAACCACACTACCACCAAGAACTTCACCACCATTGTCTTTATCTTAGGCTTCTTTCCCATTGAAACCGGCAAATTAATCGTCCCTACAAGTGTTACTTTGCTACCTCCAATCCTATTAACAGGGTATTTACAGGTTGCAAGCTAGCTACCCAATCTCCATCTTTCTTAACACATCCATAAACAGGAAATCTACGGAGCTCTCGTTATCAACCAGAACATTGTGAACCACGAAGTTTGCTATATCCATTCTTAGAACAATGCGATCATTCTGTGACCCCCCCCCCCCCG
>NC_026145.1:5233267-5360456 GCF_000512975.1 Sesamum indicum
AAATCTCCTTTCCTAAAAAATATCTCCTCTACTTTTTTCTACACTTAGAATTTGAAAACTCCTCCTATGTATCTCAAAGTATCTAGCATACCTTTTTCTCGCTCTTCCCGAGTCTCTATCCACAATGACACCTGCTATTGTATGAATTACCCCTTTTTATAGGGGCATTATCACACTGCTCCTCCTCCTTTACATCTTTTCCTCTACTGAACCTCTCTTTACTTCGGGACCAACTCCTCACCTCATCCCTCCGTTCCTTTGTTCTTTCTATCTCTCCTTCCTTTGATTCATTCAAAACGTACTCCCTAAAATATCCTTATCTTACTAGCCTCTCTAACTCATCTTTCAACTGATAGCAATCTTCCGTATCATGCCCTTGGTCCCTGTGTTTACCTACAATACTTGTTCGAGTATCTTTTTGTTGGGGTTCCTCTTGTCTTTTTTGGCCACTGCAACAAGTTTGCCTTTTCTACCATCATCATAGCTCTTGCTCTGGCAGTACTCAACGACGTATATTTGTGATATTTTGGCTGATAACGCGCTTCCCTTTCTCTTTCAGATTGAGTCTGCCTCTCTTTTCCCCTATCTATCCTTCATGGCATTCATCTCCTCTTCGTTTATGTATATTTGAGCTAATTGCATTAATTATTCCACATCCTCTGGAGGACGCCGTGAAACGAGAAAGATCCTTTTCAAGCCATGTATTAATATACTAACCATCATATCTATTCTTAAATCATGAACCTCTAAAACCTCGTTATTAAACCTTCCTATAAAGCTGTTTAAAGATTCATCCTCCCTTTGTCGAATGGTGAAAGGTAGTTCGCTGACTTGTTTATCTTTTTTTCGCTAGCAAAATGGAAGGTGAAGTTTTGTATCAATTGGCTACAAGAATATATGGTTCCACTCGACAAACTGGTGAACCATTCCTGTAACTTTTCTATCAAAGTTGTTACAAACAATTTAGCATTTATAGAGTTAGTTTGACCATACAAATTCATTACCAGTTCAAACGCAGACAGATGCTCTTAAGGGTCATTAGCTCCGTCATACTTAGGTAGGTCTGGTAACTTGAAGCTCGGATCTACTACTTCAGTGAGAATTTTGTTAGCTAACAACGAATTCCTATTTTGCGCGACCAACTCTCCTCGCTTGTTTAATTCAACTATCTATTGACCCAGTCTCTCTATTTGTTTTCCATTTTCTTGCACCTCTGGTCGTGAGATGGCTGGCTCTCTACGTTTTCCTCACTTGCTAAATCTCGTATCTGATACATCCTTCTCATGGGTTTTCTCAAGTCCATGCTCTCTATTGTGGTCAACTTGACTTGTCATCTCCTAGGATTATCCGCCATCGTCTTCCCTTTACCTTGAAACAACTGCCTTTTTACAGGTCTCGAACAGCTGGTGAAGTCGTTCTTCTCTCATATTCAACTATGGTATTTCTATTGGCTACCTGAATCATACGTTGTAATTCCTCGCACGTTAACTGTACTACCTTTTCCTCCTGCCTCATTGGGGTTGGCTCCCCTTGCTCCTGCTATGTTAGTTCTTCCATAGGAGTGTGTTCCCCTCTAGGAGTTCCTTTCAACTCGAATGTAAGTGAATTGTTTTCTCAATTTTCCAAAGATGGCGGCAACTGATTCGCATCTCAGGTCATCAGCTACCTCGCGTCCTCGAAAAGGTTTGGGACTTAAGAAAAGAGAGCAGATTGTTAGGCTTGTGAGGAGGTCCCCAACTAAAGACTCTTCGATGCCTAAGTCAGTGAAGATATTCAAGATAGAGGAAATGATCTTAATGCAAACTTAATCGAGCTCAATGCGATCTAATCTGGATATTTAGTGCCATATATTTCTTCCCATAAATGTACTAAACACGGGATATTTATAATATTTGGGTGGGTTTACATGCCTGTCTAAAAGGTCCATTTTCGTTATGCCACGTGTCTGCCCTTTTGATTTTCATTTTTCATTTTAGATAGGGGGTAATTTGATTCTTTTTCCAACACAAGGGGTAATTTGCTATTTTATTTTAAATAAGGATATTTTTTGCTCATTTCTCGAATCACAAGGAGGTAAATTGCAATTTTCCCAGCAAATAATGCCTGCTTTGAGGGCATTTTCATCATTTTAATAGTAATTCTCTTAATCCCCATCAGTGTCCATGCATCACAAAATATATGTTTCAAGGGCAGAACTTAGGACCTCAGTATTGGTTGTGCCACTCTATATAACTAAACACAATCACAATTGAAGATGTCCAAACTGTAATTTGCCAACAATATCACCAATTATAACAACTCAACGAGCACATGGCATACAAACGTATTGCACATTTAGCACAGAATTAAACCAAAAAGAAAGGAGAGAAAGAAATCATTTAGATTACAAGCCGAAACAATGCGCAAAGTAAATAGACTTTGAAGGAACCACCAAATCACCTCTAAGAGCAACAACATGAAAACCTCCACCATAGTTGTTGTTTATGCCTTATAGCACCGAAAGCAATTCCACGTACACCTACATTCATGGGAAGATCATCATGTACACAAAAATCAAAAGCACCTACAAACTACATATGGGATGGCTTTCGAAATGGGTGAATTGTAATTTACCGAGATATGATATAGAAAATAGACAAACCACCCATTTGTGCCAAAAGAATCATCAATTTTATCTCTCCCAAAAATTAAAAAATTGTGCAAAATGCCCCCATCAAGCAAGCAGTTAGCATCACGTGCCTTGGGTGCATTTTAAATCTTGTTTTATATATATAAAAACGGTTCAAATTTAATATGATCAATTTTTCTTGTTTTAAAATTATTTGTATTTCAATAATTGATTTGAAAAGATAAGCCATAGATTAAATAATATATGATATGGACCTTAAATTACTAAAGATAAAATATGAACTATTGAATTATATTATATAAGATCCAACGGTTACAAAATAAAGATATAAAAAAAAGAGAGGAAAATCTGCAATTGCATAACACCACTCTCGTGAAGGGGGTATTTTGTACCTTTTTTAAACATCGAAAGGGTAAATTGTTATTTTAATTTTATTAGGAAGCTATATGCCTATCTTTCATATCACAGGTAAGTAGATGCAATTTAGCACATTTGAAATACATTAAAGTCACCTATATATGGGAAAATTATAGCCCGGACTCGACTCGACCAAAGCTGAATGAATTATATGGCAAGTGCAATATACTTGTATGATTGGTGTACGATTTAGGTGAAGTGACCAATCATAGAACAGGTGTATGCTCTGTGATTAATTTGATTTGACCAAATCTGATTCAAAAAAGAATTTTTTATATATTACCTTTTAGAAGTCGAACTTGGTTTCTCTGGCTTTTCTTTATCTGCCCTTGATAATGTCATGGGTACATTCTCGATGTCTTGTTCACAATATTCGCATTTGAAGTTCCCTTCTTTTCTGGATCGCAGGTGCTCCATTGTGCAGTTTTCATGGGTCAAGGCGATGATTTTGCAGTTGCATTTTGTCATAAATATATTTTCGTGTTGAAATATGTTATTAAAACAGAATCTGCACACTGCTTCCTCTTTATGGATCTTCCCTACCTGTTCTCCTGATATATAAAACACGCATGAAAATTTTAAAAGTAAATTACATCTAGCCATTCGCAACCATGCTCGCTTTTATACTATATCATATAATATTTTTTTGTAAATTTACTATTTTAATTTTATAAAATTTACATGATTTTTTTTGTCGATTTTGTTGCTAGAAAAATATCATGCGAAAAGTATCACGTCACATTATCCTTAAATATCACATGATTACATATGCACTGCATGTGATATTTTTTGAGCAAAAAATCAACCAAAAATGAGTCTTCTATGGCAAAGTGCAAAATTTACAAAGCTGAGATGGTAAGTTAACAAAAAAAAATTGATAAAAATAAAACGAGTATAGTTCGGATGGTAAAATACAATTTATTCGATTATTAATTATTTCTTAATCATGTAGAAATATTAGTCAAAAAGCATCGCATATTAAGATAGTTATACATATTTGCCTCGTTTTGGCCATTATAGTAAATTTCCATCATTTATGTACTCCAGTGCAAAATTTTTAAAATAATAGAACAAAATCACGAAGATAGATTTATACAAAACTAACATTACTAACCTCATACTTGTAGGACCAAAATTGTAATTTTTTTTATTTTTATTTTTGCCTGAACAATTATGTACCTTCAACTTTGCTCTGAGGTGCTAGCTTAACTCTCACATTTATTTGTTCTTCCTCCTGCAAAATTTCATGAAATTAAATAATTTTATACTATTGAAATTGAATTACTCTTGGAAAACAAATATCTTTTGACGTGTCTATTCATGAGGCTATGTATGGCCAAATTAAAATTGTCAAGTAAGATTTTGTGATTGTGTGGTTTTCAAGTTATTTAAAAATTAAAAATAAAAAATAAATAAATAAATAAAGGTTTCCAATTATAGAACTGACCTTCGATGATATCCCTCCACGTAGAGACCACGGCTCAGAACTTTCTAATTCATTATAGAACAAGTTATATGAGAATAAGAAAAAGCAGAAAGCATAGGCTACACAACTATTTGGGTCACTATGGAACAAGTTAATCGGCCCAAGATTTATGACCCGAGCCAAATATTATTGTTGAAAAATTTGACATTATAGGCCTGGATAAGGCCCAAGATTCAGGGTTTTTTTATTACTAATTATTCTTAGTACTAATTTTTACATAAATATTGCAAATACTAAAATTACGAAATCATTGTAGCAACATAATAAAATTTACAATTTATGGTCTTAATATCATCAATTGTCATATTTTTTTTGTTACTAATACTGTTCGAAAATTTTCGTTTCAAGTAATTGAAACAATATTTTGAAATATAATAATCGAATTCAAAAATCAAAAGCAATTAAAGCCACGTTGGAACGAATAATATAAAACAATTAGAAATTCCATATACGACAAGAAAATTAAATTCGAAAACTTACAAGGAGAATTGTATCGTAACAATTCTCAATCCAATTATAATCGTTAATTTAACCGAATAACAGAAGTATTGCTTGCCTTCACAAAAATATGCTTTCTCTATCGGTGATTCATCCAGTTCAATGGAATTTCTCCCAAAATAGGACGATTGCAGTTCTTTTGATTTTAGCACCATAACAAAGAACATCTCGATCAAACACTCACAAGCTCGTTACTGAGACTAAGTTCAAATTTATAAAATATTTTTATAAAGAAACCGAGAGAGATCTTCAAGAAATAGAGAGGAATTGTTCCAATTTTGTTTGTGGTTTTTCCGGACATGAGGAATGGCCTTTATATAGGCATGGCCACAGCTCACCTTAAATCAGCCAATAATGGCCTTAATTTTGCCAAATGAAAAAACCAATTTTGGTCAAAGAAACAATTCTGTAACAGCAAAGTGATTACAGCAAGACAGCAAATCAATTCTGTGGACGTTTGTAACAGCAAGACAGTTGCAAGGGACATAATGAGGTGCTGTGATGTTTTAAATCAAAATTCAATTCTATGAGTTTCACTTAAATTCAACAAATAATACAATAAATTATGCCAATAACTAGAAAAATTACAAAGGAGAGTAAATTTATTGGTAATTTACAAATGCATTTAACAAAGAATAAAAATTTTAAGTTCTTTTGATTTCAAATTTAACATTAGAAACGGCATATTTTCTTATTATAATTAAAAAAAAAATTTATGTTGTAAAACTTTGTAGTTGGCTTTGGCAAATTAAAAAATTGAAAAATTTCCCCCAAAATTATATTAACAAATATTTTCTTTAGCAAAATTTCTAACAACATCAGCAACTAATTTGATGCTAAAATCAGCCGTCAGCTGATCACCGAGTAATTATTTTTCTTATTAGAACTTAAAACTATCAAAATGAGAGAGAGAGAGAGAGAGAGTCTGCCATTGCTTTCTGCATCAACTTTTGTGATCTGATAATTTCATAAATTCTGCTCATTGTCGCAAGCTCTACTTCATGAATGCTTTATTGAGCACTGGATAGAAATGGGAAAGGTGAACAAATTTCAAACTTCCAAGTCAACCCCAATTTGTTTTAACATATTTGTGCCAAGAGGAAAAGTATATGCTTTTTATATATACCAGCGGTCGCCAAACGTGATACTCGCAAGTATATAAAAAATAAATTTCCTTACAGAGACTAATATGCTAAATTTTATTTTTAAAATTTCGATATCTACATGAATATAAATATTCAGCAATTATAATAATTATAAGTTATAAATTAATTTAAATATAATAATTATTATAACTGTCTAACATTATTCTTAAATTAACTAAAAGATATATTTACATATAATTAAGTACAATAATTATTATAATTATCTTCAATTATTCTTAATTAATTAAAATATATATTTAATTAATATAATTAAATTAATTAAAAAAATTTAGAAAAAAGATTGGGGCGGGGGACATAGAAGGGCGATAGTGTTGTCATCGCCTATTGCGTAGAAGAGCGACAACGCTTCTTTTCTTATCTGGGCGACGACGATCTTTTTTTACTTTTTTTGTATATAATAATAATTTTTTAATTATTTTAAATTATTTATATATAAATAAATTAAAAAATTTGTTGAATCTAAATTTTTTATTTTTTAAAATCTAATGATTTGATATTAATTAATCGAATCTGACGATCATTATTTAATCAAAAAGATCCATCGGTTACTAAATTAAAAAATAATATACAATAAAAAGGACACGACGGTCATATAAAAAGAAGTTATCGTTGTTAAGTCAATTTAACGAAAATGGACAAATAAGCTACATTTAATAAAAAGGCGAAATTTTTGTTGTGCTATAACCTTAGTATTAGTCATGTAAGCATCTCCTTTAATGAACAATTATTAGATAGAACCAATCAAACTAGTACTCGCTCCATCAAACTATATAGAAGAAATATATAGTTAATCTCGATTATCTGTCCATTATCTGTCCCGATTGTGCAAGCCAGCAAGGAAGAGGCAAACAAAGTGATTATCAATGCATGGAAAACCCTCCGCCATGAGTTGCTTGAGATTCGCCAACAAGTGGCTAAAGAGACCTTCACCTGAAGTAAAGAATCCCCCTTCTGCGAAAATGTGATTGCTGAATAACTTCCTGTTCATGTAGAGCACCAAGACATCTATTATCTTAGAACAATAAAAATGATCGACCAAAAGCGCTACTGCACAGGTACTTTGACGATATTAAATGTAATGTAATTCTTACTACACAAAGTGAATCTACCCAGCAGTGTTTCGACAATCTAACACATGGTTTGATGCATTCTTGTGTAGAATTTACTTTTACATCAATTTGCTAGTAGCAAAAATACTGCAAGACGGCTATGAGTTTCTTCAGGATAAAATTAGAAGGCAAAGAAACATTAAGGATGTACATGCATCACTTCACCAATCCAGTTATGAGGGTATCCGCTACCAACTATGATGTACTAACCATCGCCCTCACACAAAGATTAAGTGTGCATTCACAGATTTTTGTACATAATTGCGAGACTAATTGATAATATTAAAAAAATTTAAATTTAATTATAAATAAATTTAGGTTGAAATTTGAATATATGAAAACTTGAATGAAATAATGAAATTGAAGCTCATTATAATATTTGAGAGCAAATTATATTAAGTAAGAAATTAAATAGGACGCAATGAGTATTTTAAAAAAGTTTAAACAAAATAAAAATAAATAAATAATAATAGTAATAATAATAATAATATATATATATATATATGTATAGAGAGAGAAAGAGAATATGGCGGACGGTGTGCCATCACCCCCACCGCCTCATCCCTTGATTTCGTAACAGGAACTCTGCATGCACACACACACACCACAAATTACAAACAAACAATCACGAATGGAAACGGATATGGAAAATTTATAATTTTAATTTATATAATTTTTTATTTAATTAATTCATGTTGATCGATGTAATTTTTAATCGAAAAATTTTATGAGTTTGACCATTTAAATTAGTGTGTAATTAAATATTACTTTTGACATAAGAATGTTATAATTGTTTAATTAAATTATAAGGTTAGCTAGATTTAATTATTTTTATAGTTAATTTACTCATTTTATTGAGCCTATTTACTAAATACTTAATTATATGCATTGGTGTTTAATTAAATTCTATAATAACGAGAAATTGATAGAAAGTTTGTAGAAATATTCCAAAATTATATTTAAGAAATATCTAAAAATTATATTTGAGAAATATTATGATTATTAAAAAAAAAAATAAGATTCTCATGATAATTGAATTTAGGGATGTTATTAAGAACCAGAGTTATACGGATAAGAGGAGTTTGATTAAATGAACTCTTAGGAGTTAATTGCTATTAAATATGTACCTCGGAAGCTTAGTTATTTAAAAGAAAATGGAGTGAAGGGTTGGCTATCTATATAATAGAATATTAAAAGATTTGTAAAAAATATACAAATATTATATAATATTTTATTTAAAATTTATGATATTTATAATGCATTAATTTTTAACATATATATATGTATATATTATAATTTAGTATAGGACGCGAGGATAAAGAAGATGGTTGAATTGATCTTTCTATTAACAGCAACCTTTTGAAATTTTAGGTAAATATGGTTAAGTGGATTTATATATATGTATATATATCAACTTGGCTAAGGTGGGACATCAGATACGGTGCGTACTCTGTGCTGATAAATGTATAATATTGATTGAGATGATGAAAGTTGGCAAAAGCATTAAATATGATTCAGTTAGATTACGCGGGGCCTAAAGAAAATATTTAATAATTAAGAGAATTAAACTTTAATGATGTACGAATCATGTTGCAGATGGTGTTTGCTTTTGATATTGGTTTCACTTGATTATTGGCATTATTACTTCTTGATTTCATGATATTCTGTGACAAGTATCAATTGATTTGTATCATAAAAATTAAAATATTATTCTTATAAAAAGAACACTGGTTGATTGTGGTCGTGAAATGGAACTGTGTTTATGTTATACGTGCCTATATGTGAATATATACAGGCTAATTAGCTAATACTTACTGATCTAACAACTCAACAATTTGCCATATATTTTTTTTTTCAGGAGATAGATCATAAGCTAGTTGTCAGCCGTATAAGTGGGTCATCAGTGCCATCTCTGGGAGCTCTAGCTAAATAGATATAGTAATGTTATACCAAAAATTTGATGTAATATCTTAATCACTTGAGGTTCATACAAATATTGATGAGTTATCTTATCGGGGTAAATATGAGTTTATCAGGATAATTAAATGTGATTACGGTGGGGGTGTCACATTAAGAATAGGATATTTCTTTAAATCCATAGCCAAGAAATCAACTACCAGCTTTGGTAACTTGTTGGCTCAAGCTGAAAAGTATGTGAACATAGAGGAAGCACAACAAATGAAACAACAATAGAGTAACGAACAAAATAAAGACATAGGCATGATGTTAATATGCTCTAGAGCCCAAATATGAGTTGAAAAATGAGGTTACGTCATTTTCCCCAATCAAGAGAATTACATCTATCCAAATGCAAGCCTGTTAAAGGCCATTGAAGAAAAAGATCTGTTGAGGTGACCTAAGAATGCTAACAACGGACCAAACCAATTTAAAATCCAACAAGTTATGTTAATTCCATAATGAGTATGATCATGATACAATGATTATTTTACTTATAGAACGAAATAGAAAAGTTCATTCAAGCAGGGAAATTGAAAAAAAAATTATTTCATGATCAGAAAAATTGATTCCCCAATGAACAAGATTATTAAGAATTTTCATGTGTTAAAACTAAGTTTATAATAAATATAATCATAACATTTTCAAGAAGAGCTTGATTGCTATTTGCTTCGAAGTTCTATTACTTTCTATTATTATGCCCTAGAGATTAATATAATCTTACTAACAGACTCTCACCTGTGATGTTCTAAAAGGCTCTGGCACGTATCTTCACTAGTAGGCTCTAGCATTTAATCTTGTTGATAAACTCTAGCTTGTAATCCTTCTGATGGGTCTGACTTGTAATTCTTTTAACGGGCTTCAGCCTACGATCTTTATGAGGCTTATGATCCTCATGGGATCTAGCTTGTGACCTTACTGACGGGCTTCCGACTCCAACCTCCCCTACTGAATGACTAGCCCATAGCAGGTTATGCCTTGCACTACTCTATAAGCAGGTCATACCCTGCTTTATTGAGTAATTGGCCCACAGTAGGTTGCATCTTACACCACTCCTTAACAGGTCACATCCTGATCCACTAAACAACCACTAGCAGTAGGCATACTCTTATTACTTATTAATAGGTCTCACCTATCCCATTGAATAAGAAACAAATAAGTGGGTTATATATCTCACTATTAGTTTGTAATGTGTTTCACTACTGACAGGATACATCATCCTTTACCGAATAAGCAGCCATGCATTTACTTTCTTAGCTGCAACGTTGCAGGACTAAAATAATTATTACTCAATTGGTTTTAACCTGCATTATTAGGTGTCAGGTACCCACTTCCAATTTCACCTATCTAGATGAAAGATGCTTGAGTGGGCATCTTCTTATCCTCTCTCCACCAGCTGGGCGTTCACAACCAATCAAGGGGCATGTTTGTCTCCTTCATCGCTAGATTTCACCTATAAACCTAATGCAAATGTTTGTTATTATAATGGTGTATGCAGATCCTACTATATCTATGTGGGCAGTAAAATACACCTATAATATATCTAAAATATATAAAAATTATATAGAAAAAAATTTATATGGAAAATATATAGAAAAATACATTTATTAAAATATACTTATAAAATTATCTATAGAAAAGTTTTATATAGAAAAAAATAATTCTTTAGTCCATTAAATATGCTCAAATTAATTTTAGTCCGATAATTAGCTCATTTTTTTTTAAAAAAAATCATTAAGTTTTAAAATTGATAAAATTAAGTCCTTTGACGGCCAAAATTTTATTTTTTGATCGAAAAATGATATGGCACGCCAAGTGGATTTTTTTTGGGAGTTTTTAGTCCTACGTGACTTTAAAAAATGAGTTGGATCACAAGTTGGATAAAACTGTAAAAATAAAATTATTATTTAAAAAAATAATAATCAAACCCCACCCCATACCTGGTTGTTAGGTGACTGCTTTGCCCAGGAGTGAGGAGGGCACAACGGTTTTTTTCTTAAATTAATTTAATCAAAAGAAAATATTATTTGAAAATATTAATATAATTATATGTTTACATACGAAATAATATTTATTATTAAATAAATATTTATATATTATTTTAAGATTTATTAAATTTTATATATTTTATAATATGTAATGATGGGTGTGATCCGATAAATTATGGTCTAACAATGAATTAAAAGGCCCAACACTTTACCGCTTGACCCCAATTTCGTAAAATGAGAAGCCCACCTCGAAGAGCCCAATGTTTGTTGTCCAAATGTCGAACAAGCAGCCCTATTCTCGCTCACGGTCATTTGTTGATCTATGTGGCATGTATTCATACTTCCCACGTATGTCCCCCATTTTACCAACTTGGAGCATGCGTGGCGGGATGACTTCCCTAAAAAACATAGACTCTGGCACGACAGACTCCCAGCAGACTGGAAGTCCCTCTCTGCCTCGAACTCTCTCACTACCTAAATAGTGATCCCAACAATAGGATCCCTAAAAAAGCAGGATTCGACCAAGCTCTATCCTAACTAATTCTATCCGTCTCCCACATGAATAGGGAGCACTACTAGTTCCATGATTGAGAAGGACACATTTCTATAAATAAGGGATTCACCCTCAGGCAGAAGGACTACCTCACTCTACGCAAACTTGGCTGCCACTCTGTCAAATTTCTATCACATTCATATACTCGATAGCAGATAGCGATACTAGTCCCTGCTCATCCTGCCCCCGCGTAGGTAACGGGCACCCTTCAAGGAGGAATGAGGAACTCCCACAAGAGAAGGCGTTGCTGCGATAGGGGCCCCTCCTATTGGGATGCAAGGGCTCCCTCCAGCAAATCCACCAGAGGTCCCCCAACAGTGGCGAGCTCATTTGGAATGTCTTCAAAAAGGCTTCCAAGACATCACCAGTATGGGAATTCCAGGGAAAGAATCGCAGAGTATCTCCTTCACAGACGTTGTCATGGTAGACAAGCTCCCTACAAATTGTTGTACCCCGCTATCGTTGAGTATGATGGGTCGACTGACCCCTAGAAACATCTTTCATGCTTTGAGAACACAACCCTACTGCACAAGTACACAGACAGGATCATGTCGAGTCTTTATGACTACCTCCGCCAAGGCTGCGCAGCAATGGTTTAACCAACTGCCCCCTGGAGCGTCGGTAGCTTCCAAGAGTTCAGGTCTCTGTTCCTGCACCAATTCGCTAGTAGCAGAAAACTTCAAAAAATAGAGCTAGCCGCTTCGCCGTGCGATAGAAAGATAACGAGCCGTGGAGGGAGTATCTACAAAGGTTCAACGCTGCGGCTTTCGAGGTGCCTTCCACCACGCTAGAAGTGAAGGCCAGCACCTTCTCGCAAGGCCTCGTGGGAGGAGACTTCTTTATATCCCTAGCCAAGAACCCCATTTCGAAATTCGATGCCCTCTTGGCTCGCACAGCCAAGTATATTAACATGGAAGACGCCTAAGCAGTCAAAAAGGAAAGTTGGGGAGAGAAGAGAAAAGAATCAGGGAGGAGGCCCCCTTCAAGAAGCAACACATTGAATTTAGGGACAAGAAGGCGCTCTTCCACAGGATCCATGCCGTTTGTACCCCTCTCACGGTGCCTATCACTTAGGCCCTCATGGCAGTCGAAGGAAAAAATCTGCTCACCCACCCCTGATCATCGAGAGAGCAGCCTCAACGTCCCAAGTTCGACAAATTTTGCCATTTCTACAATTATTACGGTCATACTACTGAAGAATGTTGGCACTTAAAGAATGACATAGAAAGACTCATTCAAAATGGGTACCTCCTGGAGTATGTCTGCAGACCCTATCTCAAGCAAGAAGCAAACAAAGGGAAAGAAGTGAAGGTCTCTTTGCTGGAACCTTTATTCAATGAAGAACAAAAAAACAACTTTGAAGGAAAACCTAAAGCCAACGACCTTCCCAGGATGGGGGTCATATGGATGACAGCAGGAGGACCTCTCGGAGGTTACTCTCACCATCCCATAAAAACACAAGTCAGGGAGGCACACAACACGATCATAAAGGATGTTTGGGATATCAGTACTATGGGGGATGCCTCCCTCATCCAAATTGGGGGGCAGAATGTTCGGGACCCAAGAGTCGTCACAACGATGCTCTAGTCATTACTGCATTATTAGCCAATTATGAGGTAGGGCGCGTCTTCATAGACTTGGGAGCTCCACGGATATATTATTTAGAGAAGCATATGACCAAATGCAGCTAGGGGATACCCCTCTAGAAGCAATGAACATCTCCCTCTATGGATTTGCAGGAGAGGTAGTCCACCCTAGGGGTATGGTCTTCCTCTCTCTGACTTTGGGCACTAGAGCTACTCAAAGAACGTGTCTATTAAAATTCCTGGTGGTGGATATCCCTTCGGCCTATAATGTCATTCTAGAATGCTCTACCATCAACGCCTTCCAAGCTGTGATATTCACTTACCACATGAAAATCAAATTTTCTATGTCAGGAGGAGTAGAAGAAGTGCAAGGGACCCCCTCCAATATCGTAAATGCAATGTGGAAGCTGTGGGCAAAGGGCAAAAGAGAGCCAGGAACTATTGTCTCAATGGAGTACCCTTCAATAAACAAAATAGGAATGCCCGCTCCTATAAATGTAGCAAGGAAGCCTCCCAACAAACACGAAAAGGAAAATGGTGAAAAAAGCGAAAATGAGAAGACACCTTCCAAGGTATAGCCAATGGAGGAGCTAATGAATATCGAGATCTTACCGGGAGATCAAGAAAAATTCACACGTATTGGTTCTCACATAGAAGGAGCTACACGCGAAGAGAAAATCGAATGCCTGCGCTGAAAAGCAGATATTTTCGCATGCACCCCCAAGATTTGGAAGGGAACAACCTTTGGCCCAGGTTGACCAGGTTGATTTGGAGGGGCATTTTAGTTATTGTCTCTAAAAAGAAAAAGTTTAGATTGACTTGGGGGCGGGGTGAGTGATTGTTCATAAGTGGTGGTTTTTTATATTTAAATTTTCATGAGGAATTTTTTATATTTTTTCATATTACAGGGGGTCAAATGGAATTTAACTTGAAATAAAATCCAATGAAGGAGACAGTTCCCTGACAACCTAAAAGTAAAAAGGGTTTTTACCATCAACCCTCGAAGGAGTCCCAACCCGCTAGCAGGACCTTGGGAGCCTTGAAGGGATTAAGACAACCCAAGACGGATTGTGGAGGCCCATCAAGCCCCCCATGTAGAAGCCAAGTTAGCCATAAGGAAGGCCGTGATGACACGTGAATAAACCTTATTGAAATACTTCAAAGGGGAAGTTATCTCCCACAAAGGAAACACAAATATTTAGGGAAGAAGTTCGGATTGTTGTAATTGGCCCTCTCGAGAATAAGGATAGCTTTTCTGAGCAAGGGGGCCTTATCTAGAGAGATAAGCCTCCATCATCAAGGGTTATAATAGGGACTCTCTCCTTTCGCAAAAAGGTAATATTTTCTTAATATTCATACGCATAGAATCACTATTGAAAAATTTTGTGTCACTAAATTATTACCTTATATCACGCTTTTTTCAGTTTAATTCTTATTTCTATCATCATTTATGGAGTAGTGCTTTGTTGGAGTGCTAATTTTTTTTTTTTTTTTTTTGTGGATTCCCTTTTCTAGACTTGAGAAATATTAGACCAAAATATCTCACGTTAATGTACCAAGTGAATATCTTTCCACTGTCACAAATATAATTAAGAAGTTTAATTCACAATTAAAGGTGGAGACTATAGTTTATCAACCATCAACTTTTAATCACTTCTATGTTTATAAAACTTAGAATTATTTTGTTAATGTAAATAATTTTTGTTACAACAATGAATTTCATTCAAATGACAAATCTAAAACTCAAAAACTTTTTAAGACTAAAAAATGTGGATTAGACCTTTCTTATATTGTTATTCATTATAAATAATTATTTGCCCATCCTATATGAAATCTGGTGGCTAGCTTTAGTTTTTGTACATTTCATATAACATGCTTGTAAGGTCCTATAGTATGGGATCTGATTCTTCAAGTACAAACGAGGAAATTACAAGCTATAAATCAGTAATGGGGTACTCGATGAGAGGAATTTAGAAAAAGACAAATGTATCCTCCAGTGGAGGGGTAGAAGTGACTTAGTGCACTTAGAGGGTTTGACCGAGGGTTAATTCCTTGGTGACTAGGTATTTAGTGGCATAGTTAATGCCCATAATACCGGACCTGTAGCGCATAAGGCACAATCGTGAGAGCATATATGAAGATCGTGGGGAGACACGTCAGCACGTGGGTATGTTCAGTATAAGAGGAAGAAAACCCCAAAGAAGGAGGTAATTTTTCATTTTTCGAGAGTGCGTGGCATTTAATGAGAGTAAATTTTATATTTCTACATCCGATATCTTTTATTATTGTCAAGACTGACTTGAGCATCGGAGTATCTTCGCCGGGACTTTACCCGGCTAGATAACATTTTCTTTCATTTACAGAATACGAGTGATCTGGAGCGGAAAGCAGATAACAACCCCAGAGTGCGATCTGCGATTTCGAGCCTGATCATTTTGGCGCCGTCTGCCGAGATCATCAGCTCAACAGTTGGATGGGGCTTTTCGACTTCTGGAGTGATGTCACTCAAGAAGTGGGGGAGTAATCATGAGAGGAATTTAGAAAAAGACAAATGTATCCTCCAGTGGAGGGGTAGAAGTGACTTAGTGCACTTAGAGGATTTTGACCGAGGGTTAATTCCTTGGTGACTAGGTATTTAATGGCATAGTTAATGCCCATAATACCGGACCTGTAGCATAAAAGGCACAATCGTGAGAGCATATATGAAGATCGTGGGGAGACACGTCAGCACGTGGGTATGTTCAGTATAAGAGGATGGAAAACCCAAAGAAGGAGGTAATTTTTCATTTTTCGAGAGTGCATGGCATTTAATGAGAGTAATTTTTATATTTCTACATCCGATATCTTTTATTATTGTCAAGACTGACTTGAGCGTCGGAGTATCTTCGCCGGGACTTTACCCGGCTAGATAACATTTTCTTTCATTTACAGAATACGAGTGATTTGGAGCGGAAAGCAGATAACAACCCCGGAGTGCGATCTGCGATTTCGAGCCTGATCACTGAAGGTTTTGATAATTTTGTTGTAGGAGGAAGAATTTCTAATCATATTGCAGCAAGTACATTTGGTATATCAGCGGGTGTATTTTATCTTAGCTTTCGAAAACACCTCTATTTTATTTACTTTTTGCATAAATAACTATCTATATCAATTAATAGTTCAACTTTTTAATTTAATTAAATAAATAAAATAAAATCTAAATTCAAATTACTAATTTTGACTTAATCACTTGAACGTTGAACCCCGTGGCATCGAGCCATGGACTTTTTCTTTTTGGGTGATAAATTAACACTTCATTAAATCAGGAGATCAGGGTGTTTGGGCCCTTGTCACAGAAAGTGTCCATGGGGAAAAATGGGGAATCTATCCATCCCAATTTACACCATAGCCCCATTCTGTTAAGCCCATGTACCGTTCCATTATAAATTCTAGATATTTTTCTGAAGATCCAATTGGTCCTAAGGCCCATTTCGTAGTCAGTATCAACTCCAGCAAATACAGTAACAAACTGACATAACCAGAGCATCAATAAACCACAAGACTTCAATACGGAATTGTTGAAACAACCGGTGATAAGAGCTCCAACTCCACTAAAACCTTAACTACTCCAGTTCCCCTCAGTAGCGCCACCACCTCTGGAGTAACCACGATGTAATGAAATTAGATAAATAGAACAATGGAAATTTACAGAACCAGAAGTGGGGGTGGGAAATTAAGAAGAAACACAGAAGAGAAAGGAAGAAAATTGTATTGCATTTCAAAGATAATCGTCCCCTTACAACGTACTGCCTCTTTTACAAAAGTTCGCTGAATAATGACAAAAACTACAAGGACCAAAGCTGAAATAACATTAAAATTCAGCAGAAAAAAGAGACAAGTTGTCAATCATCTGCTTCTCACATTCCGTGAATAGCCGGCCTTGGCTACGATTGGTCTGGCATTCTGCTTGCAAAAGACCCGAAATGGAGACACCTAGCTTCACTAGCTGTGTCTCACATCTCAGCCGTCCACGTGCGCCTGTCTGCTCAAATCAGGATGATGCGATCGGCTCAAAATCCCCAACTCATTCCTCTTCTTGATTGCGCCCTAATTCCTCCAAAACGACGCGCTGGCTTGGGGTTTTTAATTTATCCCCAATCTCCCCCGTCTTTTTGATCCAACGGCTGATATCTGTCATTTCAATCGGACGCCCCTCATTAGAAGTCGTGCTTTGGCTTAAAAGCGTGACACACGATCACCATTCTTTTCACCGTTTGTTGGCACCGACCTGTTGAAATCCTAGGGTTTATATCCAGCCTACTGAGACCCATATCACTCTTTTTGTATTCCCTGCGATGTCGGCTACGCCTTGTTGGTGGAGTTGGTTGCGGAAAATGGCGTAGAAGAAAGAGGGTTCGATGAATGTTCGGGGAAGCCGAAGCACTCGTCGATGTTAACAGAGATGGGGGCAAAACTAAATCCAATAATGGATGGAGAGCCGCCACGGTGCAGTGGCTCAAGATGTACAACACACGCCTAACGCGCGACACTGTCACAAATTCTGCAGAAAAGAGATGAGAAACAGAGAAGAAAACGAGAGAGATGGAATAGTAGGGAACTTCATAAAATTTTTATTAAAAAACTTCAAAATGTTCTTGCCCAGTACATATAGAACCAACGGAATCCTTCATAAATGAAATTACAATTCTAAAGAATTTGTTCCTAGAATTGTAAGAACAAAAGCTTGCGCCCCAGTTCTGGTTTTTTCCTCTTGCAGAAACCTTAGCTCCAGCTACTCAGATTTTGCCACCCACGCCTACACCAACAGCTACCACACGTCCACCCTTCAGGCTCTCAGCCGCCCTCAAAACAACATCACTTTCGGTCTCAATCCCTAATTCATCTGCTTGCCCTAATCTGCCAGAAATGTCGTCATCTTTGTCATCAATTCCCAATTCTCAATTCCTCTTATAATTTTGGTCCTTGATCGTACAACTCTGGTTCTTCTTCTTCATCCAACGACCTTCAAGAGAAATCGCACTTCTAGTTACAGTCGTGACATTCCCTCCTCTTTTTTTTCCTCCTTGCCCCCAAAGATCAAGTCTGGATACCGAGCTGCAATGGAGTAATAGTCTTCCCAGGTGGCTTGTGGATGAGGACCTGTGGCATTCCAACATTATTCCTGGAAATGAGTCTCCTTGTGGATAAACCTTGTAAACTTCATCTTCTAGTTCAGGTAGACTTATAGAGGGAATGTACTTTAAACCTATTTTCTTTTTCAAGAGAGGGACATGATAAACTGGGTGGATCTTTAACTCAGGAGGAAGAGCAAGTTTGTAGGCAACCTTCCCCACTCTTTCAATCACTGAATAGGGACCAAAATATCTGACTAACAACTTCAATTTTTTCCTTAAAGCCACTGAAGCTTGTCTGTAAGGCTGCAGTTTAAGAAAAACCTCATTACCAATGTTAAATTCTCTCCCTGTTCTCTTCTTGTCAGCATACATTTTCATTCTTTGCTGTGCGTGTTGAAGGTTCTCCTTCAGCAACTGAAGAACCTTAGTTCTGTTCTGCATTAGTTCCTCAACATCTGTGTGGTGACTTTACAAGTAAGGCCCAATAGATAGTTGATTAGGAGGGTAGCCATACAAGGCTTCAAAAGGAGTAGCCTTCAATCCTGAGTGAAAGGTGGTATTAAACCAGAACTCAGCAAGAGAAATCCACTGTGACAACCTTTTAGGATGCTGATGACACATATATCTAAGGTAGGTATCTAAGCACTGATTTATCCTCTCTGTTTGTCCATCTGTTTGGGGATGATAAGCAGATGACATGTCCAAGGAGACCCCAGTTAAGCTAAATTATTCCTTCCAAAATTGACCGGTAAAAAGCTTATCCCTATCAGTCACAATATTGACAGGTAAGCCATGCAATTTATAGATGTGATCAAAGAAAATCCTTGCAATGCTAATTGCGGTGTAAGGATGTTTAAGGGCAATCTAATAGGAGTATTTAGTCAATCTATCCACAATTACCAAGATGACTTCCTTACCATCGGACTTAGGCAATCCTTCTATGAAGTTCATAGAAATGTAAGACCAAGCTTGCTCAGGTATTGGTAGTGGTTGTAGCAAACCAAGATAGACCTTGTTCTCCCTTTTTGCTCGTTGACAAACTTCACATTCCTTAACGTAAGTGTGCACTTCTTCCTTAACAGTTGGCTATAAGAACAGCAGTTTTAACCTTTGTGAAGTACCTGTAATCCCAAAGTGTCCTCCTAATGCAAAATCATGCATTGTCTTGATAATCCTCTCCCTTAACTCCCCACGGCTGCCAACACATATCTTGTTTCCCTTCTTCAGAATCCCAGAGTGATATTTGTACTCAGGGTGTGACTGATCATCTAAGACCTTAGCTTGTATGATGGGTTGAAACAAGATATCCCCTTCATAACTTAACTGCAACTCTTGCATCCATAGTGGCAGTTGTGTTGAAATTGCATAGTTCTCTCCTTCCACTGAATCATGTTCCACCCTGGAGAGGGCATCAGCTGCTCTATTCTTATTTCCCTTTCTATTTTGGACTTCATAGCTCAATCCCAACAACTTAGTTACCCACCTTTTTTGAAGAAATGAATCCACTCTTTGGTCAAGTATGTGCTTGAGAGTCTTTTGATCAGTCCTAATAATGAAATGATGCCCTTGGAGATAATGTTTCCATTTAGTAGTAGCAATAATAGAGCTAGAAACTCCTTTTCATATGTGGATAGCCCAAGATTTTTGGGTGCCAAAGCTTGCTTAAGTATGCTATAGGTCTCCCCTCTTGCATGAGCACTGCACCAATCCCCCTTCCACTAGCCTGTTTCCACTACAAAAGGCTAAGTAAAGTCAGGTAACGCTAACACAGGAGCAGTGGACATTACATCTTTTAAGTGTCTGAATGCATCTTCAGCTTCATGGTTCCATAGAAATGCATCATTCTTCAATAGTGAGGTTAAAGGCTTACTTATAATACCATCCCCTTTATGATTTTTCTGTAGTAGCCTGTAAAGCCCAAGAAGCCTCTCAATGCCTTGAGTGTGGTTGGAACAGACCATTCCCTCATACATTGCACCTTCTCTGGATCAGCATCCCCCCAATCTTGTCCCACAAACAATCTCAAATACTCTTGAATAACACCTTTGGTGATTGTCCCCCATAGCTAGTAATCCTAGTTATTTATCGTGTCGTGAAACCTCTGCACAGAAGATGAGCAAATATGGAGATTTTGGATCACCCTGTAGGATGTGGACAAAAATAGCTACACCATTAAGTGTAAGCAAGTTAGAAACAATGGTAACCAAGAACTGATCAGAGAGACAAACATATGATTAAAACCTAACCTAAGCAAGGTACCACGGTCACCCGCTCCACCCTATCATAGGCTTTGCTCATGTAAGTTTAAAGGCTAGACATCCTCCTTTAGACCGCCATGACAACTGAAGGTAGTTTCGATTTAAAAGTTAACAGAACATTGATGGGTGTCAAAGCCACAAAAAATAATTCCTACTGACACTTTGTAGGAGTAGGAGTAGGGTCGATTCTAGAGGGACCGGTGTTAAGTTGATTTCTTGGGGGGGGGGGGGTTGATTGTAAAGGAGGATAATTAAAAACAAAATTAACTAGAAAGCTAATAAAATTAAAAGATGAAAGTGTGAGAAAGAACTTTTCCAGTTAAAGTCAAGTTCATGCTTCATTCCGTGAGGTGATCATCGATGCAAATCTAACACTTTTTCAAATAAATAAATCAGTTATGGTCATTGGTACGACCTAAAGACCTCACATTTTCTTCCTCCAAGGTACGACTGCTGGCTAGATCCCTAATTAATAGACAACTCCGAGAACATTCACAAGATTTAATCTATTAACAACATTAAAAATTAGAAAGGCCTGATTCTAATTAACAAATTCCTGTAAAGATAATTTGTTTAAATTAGATTATGCATTCCCCTTAACATAGCTAACTACTTTGATATAATTAAGTATGCTACGGTGCTACTGAGTATTGAACTAAACAAACAATTACACGGATTTGTAAAGTTCAATTAGCTAAGAAAACCTTCTTGATAATGAACAACCGAATGAATTATTCATAAATCAAATATTTGTAATAATGGCAAAGAGAATAACATGAATACTTATTTAACAAGCGTAAAAAGTTCAGATTAGATCTTACAACAATTTACGAATCAAAGCAATCACCTTAATCTTAACCAGAAAATAATGAAATTAGCTGGATATGTTAATGGAAGAACACACTAAAAAGTGGAATTCCATTAACTCTAGGCAATAATTTAAATCTAAAGAGAGAATATGAAATAAAATTTTCTATTGAATTCAAAATGTGTCCACAAATGGAGAGACCCCCTTATTTATAATAAAAGCCTCCTATGAATCTAGACATGGGGGGGGAGGGGGGTTAAGTACATGATTGGTCACTAAAATGTCAACAAATCATCAATCACATATTTAAAGGGATCCTTTCCAAAATTCAGCAAATCATTCCTCTTTTGTTTCTTGCGAAAATCGCATCTTTTCTTTCTTCATCTATGTTGACTAAATTACTGAGCGTGGGCACATTTAGTCAGTCTTGCAAAAATGCCTTGAAATCTTTTCATCCCTTTTTGGTGCCCTCAATTTCCGCTTTTAGCTCTATTTTACCATCATTATCCCATATCATCTCTTTTTAGCTGAATATGTAATAAATTCACATAATTAGAAATATTTTTAGCTCAAAAAGGGAGTTTAAATCACTATAAAATCATGACAATTTTTGTACTTATCAAACATTTTCGTAATGAGCCTACCTTGAATAAAAAGCAGAATGGGATTGGGATAAGATAAAGTCAAGCATATGTTTCAATCGATTTGCTACACATTTAGACACTGTTTTCACAGTAACATTACATAAACTAATCAGCCGAAGCTAAGCAATTGTTTTCTGCGCTTTGCACTTTGGGAGCAATAGAATATAGGTATGATTCATCTTATTTAGCACAACATGACCACTAAAGATGTGAAGGACAACACAAGTTATATCATTACCAACAATAGACCAGAACTTATGAAAGAACACCGGTGGCATGCCATCAAAACCTAGGGATTTGAGAAAAACATAACAAATATGGTTGTCTTAACCTCGATTATAGTGAATGGAGTAGTTAGGACTTGGTTCATCTCCAGAGTGACCTGTGGCTAAGCTAGCGACAACACCTCATTTATCTCAAAGTCTGAAGGTTTGCTAGACGTGAAGATATCCCGAAAGTACCGAAGAAGAATCCCCTGAGTATCTACTTCCCGCTCCCGCTACACCCCTTCATCATCCCTTAACCTCCTAATTATATTTTGCAGCGCTACGTAGAGGCATATGTGACGTCCGTAGAATTTTTCACGTAATTGAAAGACTAATTGGTAATTATTAGAAATTTAAATTTTATTAATAAATAAATTATAGATTGAATTTGGGATATAATAAAACTTGAATGGATTAAATTGGAGTTCGTAATAATATTTGAAAGCAAATTATATTAATTAAGAAAATTAAGAAGGACGTAATAGTAATTATTAAAAAGAATTTAAAAAAAAAAAGAGAAAAAAAAAAGGGGGTGGGCAGTGGCATGTGCTGCCACCGCCTCACCAACCATTAAACATATATATATGTATATTAATTGCACACACACACACACTCACACTCACAAAACACACACACTCACATTTAACACACACTAGACGCACACACCCATTTCGGAAAAACAGAGGTACGGAAATTGTAATTTAATTTTTATTAATTTATATAATTATATTATTTAATTAGTCCGTTTATTAAATATTGATTATATTAAGCGGTGAACTATTTAATCGGAGTATTTTATAATTTTGGCTATTTAAATTAGTGTCGTATTAAATATCACAATTGCTATAAAAATGATATAGTTGGACAATTAAATTATTTGATTTGTTAGATTTAATTATCCTTATAGTTAATTTATACAATTCCATCGGAATAGTTAACCAAATATGTAATTCTATGTATTGTTGCTTAATTAAATTGTATAGCAATGGTAAATTGACAGGAAATTCATAGAAATACTTCGGATGTTATATTTTAGAAATATTATGTTATTAAAGAGGAAAATGAGGTTTCAATGGTAATATAATTTACGAATGTTATTAAAAATGATAGTTATAAATACATAAGGGGTTTGATTAAGTGAATTCTTATGAATTATTTGGTAAATTAAATATATTAATTATACGTATTATAATTTATTATAGGACGTGACGACAAGGTAGAGGGTTGAGCAGTCCCTCGTAAAATAGAAGCATTTTGGGATATAAGGTAAGTATAGCTAATTGGATTTATATATAATATATATCTATATGTGTAGTATTGTATATATTATATATGTTGATTTCTTGGATGCGAACGTGGATTTGGTTTTATATTATTATGCGTGGCTTTCGTATATTGATTGTTTGTATAATTAGTTGTGGATTATCATAATATTGGTGAAATTGTTACTATGTGATATGTAAGGGTAATGTAGAGATATGCGGGATATGATTATGTGATAATCATATAATTGATTGTTGATGAAATCAAATTGGGAGTTGTTGTTGAGGAAGTGATTATTATAAAGAAAGAATGATGATCGTGAGTTAAAATAAAAGATGATGCTTACCTAGTTGGAAACACAGTCAATGGTTTATGAAAATGTGATTGATATTGAGATATGAAAAATATGTGAATTAAGCTAGGTATCATGGCGCGTAGGGTACCGGGGTATTCCGGGGCAGCAGGGAATATCCTGTGCTTGTTAGCTACACACTGGGGTGGTGTGGGGGTACCATGTTTGTTGTGATGTCCTGTGCTATATTGCTACACAGCTGAAGTAAAAGAGTGTGGGGATATCACACAACGGGTATCCTGTGCTGTATATGATATGATGATGGCCGGCGAAACTATTGACTGATGTATACCAATTAGAGTAAGTGGGGTCCTTAACTAATAAATGATAACGGATGAATATTATGTCGTGGATTGATTTACAGTTGTGAGTATGTATTGTTGCTTATACTTGATGTTGCTGTATGACGAATGACTGTTGTCGGTATGACTGCATGTACGTGAATCTTTATTTGTGTATATATATATAAATTGATCAGCTATACTTATTGAGTAGGCAGCTCATTCCTTGCCACGTACTTTTATATATAAATTGATCAGCTATACTTATTGAGTAGGCAGCTCATTCCTTGCCACGTACTTTTCAGGAGATATGTCACATTGATTAGCCACATTGGACTTAGAGCGGTGCCGTCGTCTTTATTAGGTGGGTCAGCCGTGACTTCTGAAGCCAAAGTTTTTTATTAGTGGGTTGTAAATATTCTGGTCTTTTGTCGGGATTTGTGTTTAAAAGTTGTGGTATGATTTTTCTTGAGGTTATGTACACGAGAACATGTAGTGAGGGTAAATATTACTTTTGGTGGTATATATTATCTTTTGTGACATATAATATTATATAGATAAATTAGAATTTATTTTACTGATTAAAATAGAATTACTTATAGAATGAATTTTGATTAAAGAAAGGATCAAATAGAAATGATTAGATGTAGCGAGTAGGGGGTGCTACAGCATAAGAGTGAGAAAACCAAGTATTTATGTTCCCATCATGAAACCAATGGTCTTGCTATGTTGCTTCCACTTCAACAAGTCTCCCCTATAGCACTCATCAATCTCAATCCGCACCCACTCCATCTCTGCATGTATCGCCTACGTAGAGGCATATAGGACTGCTATATGCGTGAATCTGGTATCTGGATTACGTTGGCACCACAAAGTATTTCGACAAGCTCTATCTAATGACCCCCATACCGTATTCGGGTGCTTGTCACCTATTACATCAAGTGTACTGAACCCTATAATAACCCAAGTCACATAAATAGCTACATATGAAAGCCTTTCTAAAGTCCTTAATCTTCCGCATCAGTCTCGGAGTCCCAGTCTTTTCCTATTGTAGTAGAATTTAGTTAAAATCACCAATGCATAGCCAAAGGGCATGAGACTGACTACTTAAACAAACTAATTTCTCCCACACTTCTCTCCTACGTGACGCATCCGACTTCCCACAGTAGCCCGTGAATCTCCAGTTTGCTGCTAAGTTTCCATCCAGAGTATTTATGTCAATGTGATGAGTGGAGAAAAATCGTAACTGCACCACCACCTCTTTCTTCCAAAATAGCACCAACCCTCCTGATAAGAACACGAACTGAGATCCCCATTCACGATCACACTCGATAAGTTTTCGAACTATCAGCGCGGACGCCAAACCCCGACAGTTCCATAATAACGTTCCCATATTCATTTTTAAACAAATCCACGATCTTCCAGTATATCATATTGTTCACTACCGTCCAACAGATTTAACTTCTTCATAGGTTGCTCACCCATCCCTGCCTCTCTCTTTCTCTTCTGAACACCCCCAATCCTCACCTTACCACCTCTCCCCTGATGCCCACTCTCCCGCTGCCCACCCCTCAAATTGCTACCCTAGCCATAAATGCTATATGCACGGCCAGTAACTCCCTTCCCACAACCCCATCCATTGTCTACTTGTTCCCCTTCCCCCCATCAGAGGAGTAGATTTGGATTGAAGAGTTCCATCTGTCGAGAGGAGAGCATTTATGAGAGGTTGGAGTTCTTAACCGTCAAGAAATCCACGCTGGTTCTACTCCCTTCTTCAAAACTGAGATTTTCGTTGACTTTGGGACATCGCTTGAACAGGAAGAGGCTCCAACTGTTTTAGGAAAGAAGACCCCCCTCCGAAAAAAATACAACCCCTCCAAGCGTGACTCTGTTAATGATTAGGGTGATATGGGACTTGGAATTAGACATTGCATCCCCCCTTGTTAGCTCGTTGCAAGCTGAAAAAACTCAGTGGGTTGTGGGTCCACGAAAGCTACATTATCAGGCCTGGGCTCGCCTCCCGTTTTGGACTCGGCAATAAGTTTGAGCATAGTAGGGCTATTTGTATTAATCATGTTATTGGGCCCAATTACCAACTTGGACTGGGTAACTTTGGCCCAAGACCCACTCTGAACACTTGTAATGTCAAACCCCCAGCCACCTATCGTGGATGTGTACTCAAAATGGGGAATGTAATAGATCAACTTGCAGCGGGTTGTCCTCTATCTTAGCATAGTTCAGAATGATCAGATTCCGATAAAAAACTACAAGCATTTGTCCAAGTCTTTCTCCCGATCAACCAAATGATTAAAGTAAATCAAAAACCTATTATCGGTTAGCAATTTCAATGTTAACCCTCTCACTGGTCACAAAAAACTCATGAGTGTCATGCGAAGCACGTCAAACCGATATAATCGAGGAGCTAGCAGACGCCCGACTACTAAGAAGCCTTCTACTATCACATCTCATGTCCATGCCTCCTGAGATAATGCGAAACCCCCTTCCTCCTCCTCCGTCAGTATCAGCAAGCGACCCTAACGTTTAGCCATGACCCAAATCAGAGAGCGAGGTTTGTCACCACTCCGCCACAAGAAACCCATGATGGAATACCTGAGGTCCTGCCCCCAGTCCCTACAACGAAAACCAGCGCAAGCCAATGAACAAAGAAAAAGCACTAACAAAAGAAGCAAAAGAAAATAGCGAAAGAGGAAAATTTTGGATAGGACTGAGCCGCCTCGGCTACCATAGAGGCAAGAACTAGCCAATAGGCAATCCTTAAAAGTAGCATAGATCGATAGAGCAAAATTGATGAAAGTGCGTCGTTGTACCCTCGCTCCAGCAGCAATACAATCAGGCAACTCTCTAAAAAAAAAATACGACTAACAGACCTAACCTCTAATCTCTCATAAGAGAGAAAAACACACAAACCTTCTCAGATGAGAGAAAAACTTATAGTTGTAGAGACTAAAACATTTAACTTCACTTGAAAATGTTGCCAGGGGCACATCAATGTGTAATTTGTCAGAATATCCTTTTGTAGTACTCTATATATATATGGATATATATTACGCATAATTCACCGATCCAAATGACCCTACATGAATAATGCCAAAGTTCATTCTTGAACATCGAAAAGGATTAAGTTATACGGTCGTTGAGCTTGAAAATTCCTAAATAATGTGAGGTAGCTTGATTCTTTGTTTAAGTTCTATTTGTTTGTTTACCATCCCAAATTTAATTGAAGAATTAATTTTTATTATTCTCAAAATATATGGAGAGTGAAATTAATGTAATAATTTGTCAACTTTTTCAGTGGGCTGCAAATTGACTAGCAGAAGTATGGATTGAAGCTAGCCTTTTTCAGGTTTTTTTGAAGCTTTATTAAGTTCTCGATTGCAAAGGGTTGTAGTTTTTTCGCTTTTATTCTTTACATGTCTTTGTTAGGGGAATATATTTTTTTTTTCTTTTGGGTACAATTTAGGGGTTTTCATTATTGTATATTATACGTTATTTAATTGGCGTCAAGTTCCATAGATTAACATATCCAATTCATACTTTATGTGGCTATGCAAGTATAGGGATAAATATTTGAATTATTGTTGTAAAAATCCCTATAAATTAATGCTTTAGACTTTCTTCACATGTAGAAAATAGGAAAATCAAAATATCAATGCACGACTTACAAGCTGTGCACGATTTACAAGTTGCATTTGCTGAAACTAAACGTAAAAAAGAAATATATGAAATTCATGAGAATGACATAAGGCAAACAATGAGTAATGGAGAGCGAGAAAGTTATCTTACAAGAAAGCTCTAAAAGGGATTTATGCTTTATTAATAGTATAAATTTATAATTTTTTATAATTTCAATAATGTTGGTAGAAATTAGTATAAATTATACTAATTAATAAACATGTTCTCTATTTTTTAAAACTTTTAATTTTAGTGTAGATACTTTGTGTAGCACCCCCTTCACTACAAGGGCTATATCTACCCTAAGCGTTATACTTATGGTAATCCCTGTATTTATATATAAATTTGTGCATAATCATCTAATCAATTTGCATAGGTAATCCCAACACGTCATAACAGGCATAATCAACCCAGAACATCATATATACATATCAAACACCACAAATAATCCATCACAATTAATCCTCATGCTTACGTTCTCTCTATACAAACAAAATATGATTTATACTCTAACTGACAAAGAGGAGAAAACTGCATACTGGCCCGACCTGCCTGAGTATAGCGCGTAGACCTAGCCTTCAACAGTCAAACACCTCAAAGTTTACTCTTGAAAGAAAATGTCAGCATAGGAATGAGCCTGCCACTTAGTAAGTAAATAACTAGCCATATCTATATATGTATATCAAACACAACCCAAATAAGATAAGTAGGTAACATGCATGGAATACAGTCAATTAAATTCCAACATAATCAGCCGTAGTACACCACACAGCTATCTCACAATAAGATAATCAATTAAACTTTCTTTTTCCTAGTTTGCTTATCAGAAGGCGATATCGTGTTTTTTCCCATCAACTCAATCTCACCGTAATATAAATTTAAGTGAATCCGCTTGACAGCCGGTTCATCAATCTCATTTCGCACATAGCTCTTTCATATCGCACATAGCTCTTTCAGCCGAACCACCACCACCAACAGACAGCACGTCACCGCCTCCGTCGGGGCAGCGCGGCACCAGTCGCAGGCCGGAAAATCTCGCCGGCGCGTCTCAGGACACGGCCACCACCGTCAGACTTGCCTCATTGAGCTCTGTCCAACCATGGTGCGCGTTGCCTGAAAATTGCACGGACGCGCCGGCACGGCCACCTCGAAAGTTGTTGTTTTCGCCCCCAAAATCACCGGAACTTCTCTCTAAGATTCTGGCGCCATCCCGGCGAGTCGCCGGCCACCATCCGAACCGCCTTGCTGAGTAGAACAATTCCCCTCAATCAAATTTGTGATTGGACCACAATTGTGACTGGGCTTTTGGATCGACCGCCACGAATAAATCTCGTCGATTCGCCGGCGATAGGATGACCCACGATCGCGGATTGGTACCATTAGATTCGCCTGCTCATTGCGGTTCTAAGGATGGGTACCATTAGAATCGCGTGCTCATTGCGGTTCTAATGGTACAAGTTTCATGAATTTTCATGAGCTAGGCGCACAAATACGTCCATTTGAAGCTATCGACCGTCGTCCGCCACGAACGCACATTCCGCCGTCGTTTTCTCCACCATCACGCTGACCCACGATCGCGGACCACCACCGTTCTCTTCCTCTCGTCACTGCGTTTCCGACGGCCGTTCGCTGCCGGAGCACCACCACTGGAATCGCCTCTTCATGGCGGAGCTTCCCATCCGGTCAGATTCTGCCATCGGAGACTCAACAGCAACTGCAACAGCAACGACAACAACTAGCGCTCCTCCTGTTTAGCAAGTTGACTCCAGTGTGATCGAGTTGACCCGGTCAACTCAGCCGGTCAAGTCTTTAGTTCAGGAACAACAATGTACAACTCAGTATCCGACGCAAAATCCTCCAAAAAGAACGTTTGCTGAAGTTGTTGCACCCTCAAAAACCCTACAATCGACCTCCCACAAATATTTTCTTGCATACTCAGCACCGCCCTCAATCGGTGCAGTCTTGACTGGTGAGAAAGGTCCAACATTGGTGTTCACAGATGCGGAGACTGAAGCTCTTGCAGCTCCCTTCCGATTTGCACTCATTCAAAAATTCTCGCATGGAACACCTTCATTTAGCAGCCTGCACAAACTAATTGCTGGAACTGGCCTTAAAAGTAATTTCACGGTTAGTATGCTTAATAGCAAACATGCCTTAATTTCACTTTCTGGTGAAGCAGATTACTCTCGCCTGTGGCTCCGCCGTATATGGTATATTTAGGGGTACCTAATGCGTGTATTCAAGTGGACCCGTACATTCACGCCGTCACAAGAGTCGTCAATTGTTCAAGTTTGGGTTAGTTTTCCGGAACTGCCAGCACATCTGTTCCACAAGGATGTCCTATTCACAGTGGCTAGCATGAGTGGAACCCCTCTGCAGACTGACGATGGTACGCTCAATCAATCCAAGCTCTCTAAGGCACGAACATGTATCGAATTGGACTTTCTCAAGCCACGCCTTGAGGAGTTTAAAATTCAGATTTTTGGAGAGACTATTGTGCAGCGAAATGAATACGAGCAAATCCCACACTACTGCTCTTTGTGCAAACATGTTGGGCATCGAGATTCGGAGTGCTACTTGAAAGGCAATGCACCCAAACCACACCTCCCCGAAAACCGAGCAAATGTGTTGGTGATGACGTTGAGAAAAGAAGGGGAACGCAGGTGGTTGAAGCGATGGAACGAGATATAGCACTAACTAGGCAAACAGGTGAATGCTCAAAGACGGTGGACCGAGCAGAACAATTTCAGATAACAAAAAAATGATAGGTACCACACTGAATATAGAACTGACTATGTGGCTAGTGTTGATTCCATTTTTATTTTTGAAAATGCGGCGAGCAAATTAAAGGATCACATGGTTGTGCATGAAAATGTTGTCTCTATTGATGTTGCTGACACTACCTGTGTTAATGATAAAATGGGGGATGAGAATTTGGAGTATAAAGTGGCTGACGGAAATTGGACACATGTGGAAAATGCTATCATGCTACTCGAACAGAATACAGAGGAGGATCAGAATTCAGAAGAGGGAGAGATTATGGACAGCAATGCCAGGCCTTTGAAAATTTGCGACCCGATCTGCTTGACCAATCGCAACCCAGTTGATACAGAATCCGTAGAGCAGCTGTTACAAGAGCTAGCCACTCCGACTAGACTGCCCAAAAATCAATTCCCTATGAACGAGCAATCGGATTACCTGTTCAAGAATTCGAAGGAGAAAAACCGAGTGATGAAACAAAGGAGCAACTCTTATGGTCCAAGAATTCGGACAAGGCGAATCAAAAAAAGATGGCAGTAGAAATACAAAACATAATGTCGCTGGAAGAAATTGTTACAATGTAAAGGAATAGTACTTCCCCGTTTATGATTTTGTTGCAGTAATGATGTAGCGATGACTATTAGTTTAATTTCAATGAAGAAGGGACGGGGACCCCGAAAAGCTTCCCCCACCTTCGGGTGTTAAAAATATATATATATATATCAAGGAGTATTCACACCACAATTATATTCAATTTCCACCACTCCCTCATTTCCACTATTACCATTATTGTAAGAAACTAGTAACGTAAAACAATATATTAACATATTCTCATTTCAAACATCCACAATACATCAAACAACAAACATAATATTTCAACGCATACTCTCATTCCACGTACACAATATCGTCAATCAAATCAAATCATCCATCACTCGTATACATTCAAATAAATCAATGTCAGCATGAACCACAAATTCATATAACAGTAAAACCACAAATAAAGGGAATATATATAGATAATATTAATTATTTACCTATATCGACCTTACAACGCTTTTATCTATCCAATAGGTAGTGGTTCAGTGTTTTCACTTTACCCACGTATCCTATAATGAGTTATACCACATACAGTTAATATATCGAGAATATCGTAATTTCTTTTTAAATATAATATTTAGTATTATTCGTACAATTTCTAATAATTCTTTAATATTCAATTTCTATCGAAATACAAATCTTCATTTTTCCTCTTTATTAACATACCATTTATTAAATATAATTTTTGGAATATTTCTATGAATTTTCTATCAATTTCTCGCTATTATACAATTTAATTGAACAATAATACATAGGATTGCGTATTTGGTTAATAATTTCGATGGAATTGTATGAATTAGCTATAGTAATATTCAAATCTAATAAATTTAATAATCTAATTGACCAACGATATCATTTTTATATCTTCAAATCTAATAAATTTAATAATCTAATTGACCAACGATATCATTTTTATATCCAATTTGATATTTAATTTGACATTATTTTAAATAGCCAAATTTATAAAATATTTCGATTAAATAATACATCGCTTAATATAAACAATATTTAATAAATGAACTAATTAAGTAATATAATTACATAAATTAATAAAAATTAAAATGATAGCTCGTACCTCTGTTTCTTTCTCTTTCTTTTCGCTGAAATTGTGTGTGTGTTGTGTGTATAGCAAGAACAACAACAAAACAAAAGAAAAGAAAAGGAAAGAGAGGGTGAGGCGGTGGGAGGTGGGCCAGAGCCCACTCTCAACTCTTTCTCTACTCTTTTCAATATATATATATATATATATGTATATATTGTGATATATATATCTTATTACTAATATATATAACATTATTATTATTATTATTATTATTATTATTATTATTTATTGATATATAATAATATTATTATTTTATTTATTTAATTAGACTTTTCTCAAAATATCCATCACATCCCTCCTAAATTTTCTTAATTAATATAAATTATCCTCAAATATTATAATGAACTCCAATTTAATCCGTTCAAGTTTTATTATATTCCAATTATGACCTATAATTTATTTATCAATTAACTAAGTTTCATAAAAATTTATCAATTAATCCCCCAATTAGATATTATAATCTTTTGGGGCGTCACACTTCGTTTCATAGGCAAATATCCTATTTGAATTAAATATAAGTGAATTTTACATTAAAACAAAAATGTGTGATGTGAGTCATTAATTTCACATTTGTATCACAAATATCCCATTTTAGTTTGATTTAGTGGTGCTACTTTAAAAAATAGCAACATATACACATTGAATACATTGGCTTAATTTTTTAAATTTAAAATTATAAATAATTATCAAATTTATTATGAAATAATTTTGTTTTTACCTAAGTAAAACCAAAATAAATAAAATAATTAAAAATAAAATAAACAAGAGATGGAAAAATAATATTTTAAATAAAAAAACTGTGATGAGGGATATGGGAGGACAATATTAAATATTTAGTAGATTAGTGTTTTTATATTGAATAAAAGAAACTGTTTTTTATGGTGTGCGATGGTTACTAATTTATATAAGTTTAAAGCTATTGAAATTCCTTTCATATTGATCTTTTAAATTTTTGTATTTTAATCTAAATTTTTTGTACTACAAAAGAATGAAGAGAGAGAGAGAGAGAGAGATCACCTAACAAATGAAAACTTGAGTATGAAGAAGTAAAGAACTTGTGTGTAAAGAATTTTGATCTCCAATAACTTTATTTTCTTTTTCTGTTTTTCCTTCAAGAAATATAAAATCATAGGGTTTTTTCTTTTTTATAATTTGAGAGCTCAAGTCTAAAGTTTATAAAAGTAGGCTTTGGCAATATGCACATTTGACAACTTATGTACTTTGGACTTCTACAAATTAAATATTTAGATCTTTTTAACAGCCAATTAATTTTATCAAATTATTTTATATACATAATTTTAAAAAATTAAATAATATTTAACGGGTTTGAAATTTTGCCATTTTTTAATACCACCAAACTCATTCCAATAAGTGTTGTGTAGTTTTACTCTAAATTTAAAATTACGATTTGCTCAGTAAATTGTGATAAACAATTTGACTACGTTTGGTTTTGGCAATTTAAGCGGTTTTGAAATTGCTTTTATCACCCCTAATGTTTTAGATTTACAATTTGTTTGTAATATAAACCATACTTCCACTAGTTCCTTGGTGTGTGCAAGACTATCCCATACACTCAAGTACTTTGTAGGACAAAGTCTTTTTATGCAATTGAGGCCAAGGTGGTTCAGTGTTTCAAAATATACCTAAGTTCGATTTCTCTCTTATTAGAAACTATTCAACCATGATCTTTTTTTAAAGAATTTCATTGAGTGAGAATTCCATTTTCATTTAGATATTCAAGAACTCCTACTAAAAATTGTCATGTACCCCCTTTTTTTTTTAATCTCCCATAAAAAGCATGTAGAAAAAGCATATTATACTAGAAGAATAAGTATTCGTGGCCCAAAGTTTAATAATTTCTTATTTCAAAAAAATAGTTTATGTTGGGTGATATTTAAGATTTATGATTCTCTTCGCCTTTGTGCACATTAATGGTTCTGCCTACACGAAAAAACCACACCCACTTGCACTATTATCATAATCATAGAATCTTATTTTCGGATTCAAGATCGTCCACGAGGTTCTTAGACATGTAGAAGTCGAATCGCTTGTTGACGTCATTTTTTTTAAATTGAAAATTGGATTTGAGTGCTTTTTAGAAGAGAGAAAATGGTGGAGTAACTCTAATTTATGATTTTTTTTTCCTATTTTGTGTGAGGTTATGTATATATTTTTCTCTAAATACGTATCATGTGAAAGACACATGCCTTTTTAACGACAATTAACGTATTCTGTCAACGATTTGACATTGGAACCAAAACTAAGACAAAACAAATGAGATCAGAAATGAAGGGTGCCTAATATATGAGATCAAAATGAGATTCTCTTAGGTAGTATATATAATTTTTCAAATAATGCAAAAATAATTGTAATTATAACAAACCTCACGAGAACACCTTGTAAATGACCCTTTTGTCCAAACGATTTCAAACTTTTGAATTTTGAATTTTACCATACTTTATAGCATTGTAATAAATTTCCAAACTATTTAAAGTGTACCCGTTTTAAAATTTTTACTCCAAATTCTTCCATTCAAATATAGCCTTAAAGCAATTTCAGAACATGATTCAGTAGTCAACGCCATTTCATAGTCGAGCAGCATGAACTCAAACAAAGAAGCTTCCGCTGTCCTGGGACAAACTGCAATATACTCGTCATAAAGGTTAGAAGTTCAAATTCTGTACAATATAAGCACGATGCTACAGTCTCTGCAAAGAACCCACTCAACTTCCTCCTCCATCATCATTCAAGCCAATGTTGTCGTCTTGTATTCTCAGAAAACAAAAATCAAAGTGGTTCCTATATGGTAAAGCACTCGTAAAAGATACAGACAGGGGAAACTTCAACCTACCAGCTATACTTATCTAATGCGGCAAGTTTCACTTTGGAAAGTGGAAGAAGGGTAGAGGCATAATAAACATAAGCTGATGTTGTCTGCCCATCATCTCATCTCAGGTTATCTGGTCGTTTGGCTATTCGTTTTGGGCAGAAGTTTCATTATAAATAGGACTTGTACCACCACGGGAACACTTCCGATTGTAGAGATGGGAATATCTTATTCAGATGCAACCATGTTTGTTCCCACAGGTTATCTCCCCCAAGAGTACTGGTCGGAATGAGGACTCCCTTTGTCTTCATGACGAGCAGGGTGTTGTTGAGAAGTTCAGGGACTAACTCCTGAAGTTTCTCACCCCTTTTAACCTTCAGCTTCATATACTTTTCCGTCCGACCAATCACATTACGCCACAATTTGCAGAAGCTTGTCAATTCGATAGCTCCTGGAGTAAATGTAAGAACAATTTTGTGAACAATTTCAAGGCAAGAACAAGTGTCCCTTCTATGTTCCGGTATTCTTTTTGAGTTTGAAGGTTCCCTTGCGCAATTTCAGCCAAATCATCGAGCATTGTGAATATAACAATTTCAAAGCAGTGAGGCCAGAAGCCAAGAGGAAGGTGAATCTCATCTACTCCTGTTAGGCACATCTGAAGTGATAGAAGAGTATGGTTTCTGACTTCTCTCTGGTCCAAACAAACTTTTCTTAATCCCTGGACATGCCTCAGCCATATCTCCCCTATATCCTGGCACAATTTTGCAGCTTCTGCTTCTGCCATAGCTTCTCTAGCATCTTGGGCCCACCGTACCAAACAAGCAACAGACCCTGCCATAAGATCCACACCATGGACAGATCTATCAGTCTGTCCGACACGAGATTCTGCAAATTGCCTCGCTGCATCTACACAAAGTACGAAATTAGCTGGGGACAGGTGGGCTCCATCAGCCATTATAAATGAGAGGGCTTCAAATCCTGATTCAGAAGCATCTGGGTGTCTAAGCTGTGATAGAGAGTAGAGAAGCAATGGTTCGCCATCCCATTGGAGTCCGAATATGAGTGGCATTTGCTTTCACCAAGCGGCTGACCTCCTGAGTGATCTGCTCACAGTATTGGTCAGCAACTCGTGCATCAAGCTTGAGAACCAGTTGCAGTGATCTCAAAAGTTCATCAGCCAAGTTCTCCTTATATGGCAACAGCCGCTGGCAAATACGAAGAAGTCAACGGCCTTCTCAACTAAGGCACAAGCCACAACTGTTGGTTGAACTATATTAGCTATGTGCTCATAAACACCCTGCCAGAGAAGTCCAATTCTGTCACGGTTGTTCAGTGTAATCGCGATTAGCAATTCCAAGCAGAAAACTGCAGTGTCCTCATCCTCAGGCGATGTATTACCCTTCGGAGGTCGGCCAGCAGCCCATATGAGTGCCCGTGCAAGCTGTAATAATGAATCAGCTCGCAGGAACTTGCTTTCTGTAAAAATGCTGTCAATATGGCACTTCTGAATTGTCTGAAGCGTGCGTTGATGAGCAAGTTGTTGTTTAGTAGGTTGTGACCTTCGCTCTTCAGTATCCAGAGTTAAGAGCTTGCTGAATCGGCCCATCAGACCAGATGATCGCCTAGGGGTACCAATTGCTTGCATATGAGCAGAAGACAGTGAGTTTGTAAGAGGCTTCCCATGTCCAGGATCAGATGACATCTCTGAATCATCAGCTGCATCACTGGCCACCCGAGCAGGTAGAAGGCCAAGCTTGTGCAATCTTAAGATGCAGTCAAGAATATTTCTCCAACCAGTACGAATAAAATCACCGTACCTATTTGCGATAGTGAAAACATTAACAGTTGCCATTCTAGCTTTTGCATCATCACCGAAGGCTAGAACAGGCTCCTCAACAGATTAGGGATTCAACAATGTTGGTGAACTTACACAGAGACACTACAAGATCATAACATCTTCAAGATGATGACATGCAGATATCTTTGCAACAGCCAAGAATCCATCAATACATGTTTGGTAAACATCCTCATATTCTGCATGATCAAATACCACAGAGATGGCAGCAATCGTTGGACCAGACATGATAGCGAACATGTCATGGTCAAGGTAGGCTCTGGAATCAGCTACGATGTATGGAGAAGTCTTTTTAGACTTATGCATCAAATCAATCCATCGGCTAGGAGTCATTTCAGCCAAACCAGCACCTTGTTCGGGTGTGGTGCGAATCTCATTCTTGCAGATTGAGTAATACAGTTCAGAGAGGAACTCACGCGGGAGATCGTTACCTCCATTAATGTGCCGGTTATTTCTAATGAAATCCTCTTCAGTCATCTTCTTCTTCACCTGTACATTATGCTGATCCGTGTTAAGCATTATGAGGGAATAAGACAACAAGAGAGCAGCATCTTTATTGGCTAAAATCTGTGGTGATTGCTCATAATATCTCTCTGAGAATGCCTCTAGCACCCTTTGTATCTTCTGAGATTCTCCAGGCAGTAGAAAAGTCTTCAGAAAGAGCCTCAATGCAGTATCAAGGTTCATATCCTGAAAATCAAATGTTCCAGCAAATTCATGTAGAACCTGAACGCAAAATTCATCATGGTTTCCAAGAAAATCTCCAACAAGATTTTTATCTAGTCCAGCAGTATAGCGGAAAAAACAAGCCGCACTCTGCGGATCAAGCTTTTCAGGCAACAGATGTGTTCCTTGAAGAAACTCTAGTCCTTTCTTAGGATCCCGGTTGAAGCGATCAGCTCCAATCATCAACATTCTCTTGATATACTTCCTTCTGCGAACAAAAGGCACCAGGTGATCAGGATCACCATAATTCTCGCATTTCACCATCCAAAATGGAGTATACTCCTCAAGATATACAGGAGTTCGTTCAAAAACAACTGATCCATTGCCTATCCTCTCAGCCATTCCCTGAATCACAGCAATCAGACCATCTAATGCAAGAATGTGCATACTGGACAAAGGACAATTCACTGGAAAAGCGCTCTTTGACAATAAATTGGTAAGTTCTTCAAACACATTACCACAAGTTATATCACAGTCTAAATTTGTGTACATTTCCACCATGAAGGTTTTCTGCCTACAAAAATCAACTAGGGCCTCTATTGCAACCTCCTGCTGCTGGTATGAAGCCCCAAATCGACTTTGTGCAAGTCTCAATATCACACAGGAAAAGAAAGCTTCAAGATGAAGCTGAAGCTCGGTGCACAAATGCTGATATAAGTTGAGGACAATGCTACAGACCATAGAGAGAATCAAGGGACTCATTGACAGTCCAATCTGCATGAGGTTAAGGAACAATTCATCCTGTACCAAATTCAACAATCTAGGATGATGGCGAATAGCGGGGCCACCTAATTCAATTGCTGAGTTAATCAAACCGAAGGCAAAGGGCCGTGTACGTGATGAGGCTGGGAAGATTTTGACGGCTAACTTGAAGGGCAGCCAACATTTGAAGCAGACGACCAATCTGCACTGATATATCTGCTGATCTCAAGAAAAGATGAATGGATGGATAAGGTGTTTCTTGAGAATTCATACTACTTGCACGGGTACTATATGGGGTTAGTTGATCGGTATGAAGAGTATATTGAAAGGTATCACTCAGGCTTGGGAGACGAGAGATGGCCGTTTGTGACTCATTTCGTGGGATGTAAACCGTGTGGGGGTTATGGGGATTATTCGCTTGAGAGGTGTTTACAAAGCATGGAGAAAGCTTTCAATTTCGCTGATAATCAGTTGCTGAAATCATACGGTTTTAGCCATAGAGGTCTCTTGAGTCCTAATGTCAAAAGGATCAGAAATGAAACAACTAGGCCTTTGGAAGTTAGTCATAACATTAACATAAGAACTTCAATGCACAGGAGCAGTATGTCTGAGAAATAGTATCAACCTCTGCCTCGACATTTGAAACGTAGAGGTTCTTGTAGTTTTCTGATTGAACATATGTATGATACGTTTTGTATAGCACAGTTCTTATATGATTCATATATAGGACTGGTCATTCATCAATTTCTAACTTTACGTAGGTTTCTTGACACCCATTATAACTTAATTCAAGATTTTACCTGACACTTCACGTCGAAGAGCTTTTATATGGTTTAACTTGCTGCTCTTTCTCCAAATCTTCGTTTTCACTCAGCATATTCCATTACCTCTTTTTAAATGACAGGAGATGTCTGGAGACATGATGCAAGAAAGTACTAATCACTATGGAATGTGTTTAAACTTCTGAATCAAAGGATCCAAAAAGAAGATTTTTTGGACTCATTTTATCAGGACTTATGTGAATTCAGGTGCAGCTTCGGTTATAATGTGCTACTGAGTGATATCATAAACCATTGTACTCATATGTAACAGCGTATCCTGGTGTTCCGAACAACAAATATAAGGTTGTAATCTGGGTATTGAAGTCTAAGTGAATGATTTAAGCTAAATATTGTAGCTTCTATGTGTCTCCTCTCAGAGGATACAGTGCATACATGGACTTACCTTGTGTAATTACTCATTTTACTTGAATAACGGGAACCCTCCGACGTGCTAGCCAAATTTCATTCATTTGGGCAATTTGGAGCAGTAGTTGGTCGATTTTCTGCAGAAGCACAGACAAAGGTTAGCATGAAAGAACGAAATTAGAGCAGAAAGAGGTGCTCACTGCACATACAAGAAGATTTGTCTTTCTATGCCAACAACTTAATGGAGACTAAGTAGACTAATCTAGTGAACAATATCAAGGAAATTTAGAAGATTTTATACTCAGACAAAGAATCAGCAGTAAAAGCCGATAAAATTTCTAGTCCAAACCTTGTCTTTTTCTCTAATGACAAGCATGAGGCTCTCCTTGCTGCTGCTGCTGCCTCTCTGCATACACCTCCGCCACCAAATCAGAACTCGTCTCTGCAAAACGGAAACCAGCACCATGGCAGCAACTCCACCTGCTGTCCATGCAAGCAACCAGACACCAACTTTACAAGTAACATATTTTCTAACTTTATCAGCAACGTGAGAAATCCCAGTTTGTATAACTCCCAAATGCAGCTCTTCCACTACCTTAAACCATCCGATGGTGGGTGCAAATTGACCGGATCTGGTTCTTGCAAGCGCTGATCATTATCCTGTGGAGGAGCAACCGGCAAGTCCTCGTGATTTCCAGGCGGAAAAACCGATGTTTCACTATAGAAGTCATCTTTAATGGTCACTGGATTTTCGTGATCAACGATCAGGTTAGCAGTAACAGTGGAAAACGACGACTGAACATGCTCCCAGTCAGCCAGTTCTTCCGAAACTTGATCATTATCCATGTTAACGATTCCTATTCTTAATCAAAGTATATGTAGATATTCATTTTGGTCCTGTATTATCCATACTATGAGGATATAATTTCGAGTGGTTCTGTAAAAGATCTTGAGCTGAGATATTTTGCTGGAAGTATCTTGAAGATGTTGGCTTTGGCTGCTAGTTCTTGGAAAGCAAGAGTAAAACCATGTCAGCAAATAAAGTGTGGGAGATGATAATGATAGGTGGGACAGTTCTTTTAACATAGATTTCCTTTTCGTTTTTTGCTTTTTTTCAGTTTAATTTATTCAAAGTTTATTACATCTTCTGTCTTTTTTGTGCAGAAAAATGTATGATTAGGTTGCAACTATACATGAATGGCAACCTGGTAGATTGATCTCGCCTCAAAGCAGCAGACTCAGCAAGCAGCAGCAGAACAGAGCAGTTGCTGCTAAGAAGAAGCGTGATTTAGATTACGTTTTCCTTCTGTTCCTTTCACGTTTCTATTAGTAACTGATCAGGCACTGATGTGGCAGCCACGTGCTGCTGATGTATCATAGCTGTTAGTTTGTTCATAAGTTAGTTTGCTTTCTGTTTTTCATTTTTGTTTTCTTCTTCCTGTATTTAAACCAGAGGCCTATGTACATTACTGCAGAGAGTGATATCTATACAATTTTTCATACTCCTGAAATAATGTGTCGTTCTATGTGTTTGAAACCTTTTTCCATCATGGTATCAGAGCCTTCCATGTGAAGGTCTCTGCATACTTGGCTATGATTAATTACTGAGGTACCAATCTCTGCAATGGCGACGGCGGGATACAGTGGTTCCTTGGGCAATGAAGCGACTTCGCGTGGTGGCCTTGATCAAGAGTTTATGCAACTACAGTCATCCAATCACCCAGGTATGGTGATGGTATCAGCTTTACTTACCGGCAACAACTACTTTGCTTGGAGCAAAGCCATTAAACGAGCTCTAACGGCAAAGATGAAATTGGATTTTATCGACGGCGCTGCAGTCCGTCCTCCTCTCAATTCTGATGAATTTAAACGTTGGAATCGTATTGATTCCATGGTCACCACTTGGATCTTAAACTGTATGTCCAAGGAATTAGCGGAGTCGTTTATGTATGTGGCTTCTTCATGAGAATTATGGCTTGAACTGGAGGCTCGTTTTGGAGAATGCAATAGTCCAATGGTCTACCAATTACAGAGGGAAATAGGACAAGTGACGCAGGGGAACATCACTATCACTGAGTATTATACAAAAATAAAAAGGCTCTGGGACGAGCTTATGTGTCTTGCTCCAACTCCTAAATGTGTTTGTGAAGGATGCACATATGGAGTAAATAGAGCTATGGTAGAAATGATTGCCTCCAACCAGTTAATTCAATTTCTTATAGGCTTGAGTGCAGTCTATGACCAAGCTTGTAGTCAAATTCTGCTATTAGATCCTCTACCTTTTGTGACGAAAGCCTATTCAATGCTCCTCCGAATGGAAAAGCAATTACAGATGGGTGTTAGTAGTATGGATTCCAACAATGGTGCTGCGTATCAAGTGAAAACTTTGGGCAACAGGAAGAAAGTTATGATAGATAAGAGGCAATTGGTATGTGAACACTGCCATAAATCTGGACATTCCAGAGACACGTGCTTCAAGTTGCACGGTACTCCGGATTGGTACAAAGAGATGGTTGAACTGAGGAAAAAATCTGGGGGACGAGGTAGAGGCTTTAGTGCCTTGATATCCAGTGAATCAAAGGGTGCAGTAGCTGAAGGAAAGATCCCAAACATTGCAGATATTGTGAGGACAGAAATGCAGAAACTCATGAAGGATGACGCACCACTTCATCCACTTCAAGTTCATTATGCTCAGCTGGATAATTTTGCAGGTAACAGCATGAGCTCTATCTCTATCATTTCCAGTTCTTGGATAATAGATAGTGGCGCGACAAATCATATATGTGCAGATGTTCGTTTATTTTACCTCTATGAAAAACTCCCTAATCCTCTGATTATTCATTTGCCCAATTGACAAACTCATTCGGTATCTCACATAGGTGCAGTGAAGCTTACTCCTGACATAAATCTCACACAAGTCCTTCACATTCCCACTTTCTCAGTCAACTTGATATCCGTAAGGCAATTGTGTAGCTCATTACCTGTTCATTTCCACTTTCTAAAGTCTACTTGCATCCTGCAGGACCAGGGGACTAGTAGAGTTTTGGCTTCTGGGCATTTGGTTAAGAATCTTTATCTCCTTGAGTCATCAATTGTCGCAGATAGCAGCAGACCTTCAAACTCAAATTGTATTTCTAATTCCTGCACCTTGACTGTAAATCATGGAGAATTGTGGCATAAACGCCTTGGGCATTTGTCTAAAAGTTCAATGAAGCACGTTATTGATTTGCCATTGTTTGACTGCAATGAAACTCCTTGTGAAATCTGTCCTCTCGCAAAAATGCACAAGTTACCCTTTGAGTCTAGTGCTATTAAGTCGGCTTCTATATTCTCTCTTGTCCACATTGACATTTAGGGCCCTTATAAGCAACCTAGTATCTCAGGATGTCATTATTTTTTAACGATCGTAGACGATTACAGTAGATCAACGTGGACTTTCCTTATGAAATACAAAAGCCAGTGTTTGGATATTTTCCAGAATTTTTGTAAGCTGATTCTTACTCAATTCGACAAAAACATACAATCCATTCACACTGATAATGGAAATGAATTCCTTAGTTCTTCCTTTCAGTCATTCCTCCTTAATTCTGGTATCATACATCAACCAAGTTGTGCATATACTGCGCAACAAAACGGAGTGGTCGAGCGAAAGCATAGAACATTGCTTGAGATTGCTCGTTCTATAATATTTCAAAGTTCCTTTCCCCGACATTTCTGGGGTGATGCAATTTTTTGTCTACAGCATATCTCATCAATCAATTTCCTACACATGTCTTAGGTTGGAAATCACCATATGAAGTGCTCTATAACAAAGTTCCATCTTATTCCCATCTGCGAACTATAGGTTGCTTGTGCTTCTCCATAACACCTGAAGGTCATCATTCTAAATTTGATCAATGTTCGTCTAACTGTGTTTTTGTGGGATATCCATCTGGTCAGAAAGGTTATCGCGTATATGATCTCACTTCTCATTCCATTTTTGTCTCCAGAAATATACAATTTCAGGAACACATCTTGCCCTTTGCCACTGTTAAAGCTTCATCCTCCCCTGTTCCTCTGGCACAAGTACCTTTGACAGCTGATGTTGTTGATCCTGTGTCATCTTCCACTGAATTGCCCAGCACTCCTCCTTCTCCTTCTCCAGCAGCCATTACTCATTCTTCTCCTTCTCCTGTTCGCAAGTCTAGTCATCCTCATCATAGGCCTTCGATTTTGTGTGTCACTTAACAGATGAATCTCCTTAACCTATCATCACTGCTTTTGACTCTGCATATATAGATTGTGTTGCTTCACTATCTGTTTCGCAGGAACCACGGAATTACAAACAAGCTTCTTCCACTTCTCATTGGATTGAGGCGATGAACGATGAATTGCAAGCACTGGAACAGAATCAAACTTGGAGTGTTGTTCCTTTGCCTGCTGATAAGCGTCCCATAGGCTGCAAGTGGGTGTACAAGACGAAATTGCGTGAGGATGGGTTTGTGGAGCGCTATAAAGCGAGGCTAGTCGCTAAAGGATACACACGAGTAGAAGGGATTGATTATATGGAGAGGTTTTCTCCAGTTGCGAAGGCAGCAACGGTGCGTTTATTTCTTATTATTGCCACTGCATTTTCATGGCCGCTTCACCAAATTAACATAAATAACACTTTTCTTCACGGCCATCTTGATCAGAAACTCTACATGGCTGCGCCTGAAGGTTACACTATCCCTCCTGGTCATGTGTGCCTTCTTAAGCGATCAATATATGGATTGACGCAGGCTTTGCGTTAGTGGAATTTGGAGTTTACTCGAAGCCTGAGTGCCATTGGTTTTCAGCAGTCGGAGCACGACCACTGTCTGTTTTTCAAGCATTTGGATTCTGGATTTGTTGGGTTGTTGGTTTACGTTGATGATGTGCTTATAATGGCACCTTCAACTGATCTCATTTCAGAGGTAAAAGCTCATCTTCACAGCCTCTTTACAATTAAAGATTTAGGGGTTTTTCAAGCTCGTTATTTTTTTGGGGCTTCAGATTGCCCGTTCGAAGCTTGGGACTTCACTCACTCAATCCAAATTCATATTCGACATCATAGCTGACTGTGGTTTGCAACAAGAAAAATCTGCAGCTACTCCTTTGCCTTCTGGTGTCAAGCTTCGTTCAGATTCTGATACTCCACTTGATGATCCAGAACCTTACCGTTGTCTAGTGGGACGTTTATTGTACCTCTGCTTCACGCGTCTGGACATATCCCATGGTGTCCAACAACTAAGTCAGTTCCTACAACGTCCTTGTCGTTCTCATTGGCGTGCTGCCTTACATTTGGTTAGATATTTGAAAGGTTGTCCTGGCACTGGTCTTTTCTTTCCCTCTTCAAACAATCTGAAGCTACAAGCCTTCTATGACATTGATTGGGCATCTTGCTTGGATTCGCGACGATCTCTCACTGGTTTTGCTATCTTCCTTGGACCTGCCCTTGTCTCATGGAAGACTAAGAAACAATATACGGTCTCACGCTCATCTGCCGAAGCGGAATATCGCAGTATGGCTGCGACTGTTTGTGAGTTAAAATGGATTTCTTACCTCCTTCGTGACTTTGGCATCAATTTGGACGGTCCCATTCCCTTTCATTGCGACAACCAAGCTGCCATTCATATCATGGCTAACCCGGTGTTTCATGAGCGAACGAAACACCTCGATATTGATTGTCACATTGTTCGGAATTGCGACAAAGCTGGATTTTTGCTTCCAATCCATGTTCACAGTCGTGATCAAGTAGCAGACTTGTTCACCAAGCCGCTTTCTGGTTCTACCTTCACTGCATTATTGGGCAAGTTGGGCTTGTTCTTGGAATCCCCCTTGTGGGGGGGGGGGGGGATTTGCAACTATACATGAATGGCAACCTGGTTGATTGATCTCGCCTCAAAGTAGCAGACTCAGCAAGCAGCAGCAGAACAGAGCAGTTGCTGCTAAGAAGAAGCGTGATTTAGATTACGTTTTTCTTCTGTTCCTTTCACATTTTTATTAGTTACTGATTAAGAACTGATGTGGCAGCCACGTGGTGTTGATGTATCATAGCTGTTAGTTTGTTCAGAAGTTAGTTTGCTTTCTGTTTTTCATTTTTGTCTTCTTCTTCGTGTATTTAAACCAGAGGCCTATGTACATTATTGCAGAGAGTGATATCTATACAATTTTTCATACTCCTGAAATAATGTGCCGTTCTATGTGTTTGAAACCTTTTTCCATCAAGTTGATGCCTGGCTTATTACATATGCTCTCAGACTATCCTTACACCTTCACTAGAAAGAAAATGAACCTTCAGGAAGGGTATGTACGAGAAATTCATTGATCAGTAAGTAGTCCCCTCTACAATGATATCATGATTCTAAATCAGCCCACATTACAAACTTAACTAAGTAAACCGTATCGATTTTTTATAATTAAACATTTAACGTAAACAGTCAAACTATTTGTTACATTTTCTTGTCATTCGTCGGTGAAACATAGAAACCTGTTAATAAATTTAGCAACCGACGTAGCATCACCAGGTTGATAAGCTACAACAGAATCCAAATCCATTACAGAAATGGTCTCATAAAGCGTTTGGGGACGAGCGCAGAACAAATGCTTTCTTTCCGCCAATTCTTCAGCCAGCTCGCTTTGATGACTGTCCATTAAATCCTCGTTAACTACAACAATGAGGGGTTTTCTCAGTCTCAATGTCTCAAATATACTTCCTGAACCTGGAAAACAAAGTAAAACAAAAAAATGTAAGGTTTATCTTCTTCTCCACCTCTTAGTTATTCCAAGAACCGAGAAACAACTACTTTTGAACTCAAAAGTTGGGGAATGGGCATGATATTTTTTAGCTTATTAAATACAGGAAAACTAAACATATTGAAGGTATAGTCGTTCCTCAATGAGTTGATTCCTGTTAAAAGCCACAAGATGTAGGCAATGGATTCACTTATGTGGAAAATTAACTATATAGTAAAATAAGGTGGAAGATAGAAAACAAAACGTAATTTTGGTATTATGAAAACTTAAACACCTGCGTGATTAATAACGAGAGATGCGGACGTAAAAAACTCAGCTATGCTTGACGAAAATGTGAAATAATCCACAGAAAGGGACCCGTCTTCTCTGGTAGACTGAAAAGTCGATGCCATCATATTAGTATTATAAATGATAACATGGCAATCAGATATATAAACATGAAGTAAAAATCGATGCAGTAGACTCTATTTGTGTTATTAACCATATCTACACATGGTAGGAGTTTCCTCCAACATTATCACAATTTGTTCAATATAGCAAGTTCGAATAATTTTCTATAGAGATAAGATAAAGTTAGTCTTTAGGCAATAGGAAAACTATAGGGGCTTCGGATAGGGTAATATCATGCATCTTAAGATGAAAAAGCAAACAAAATGACCCACGTAGAGAACCATAAGATTTCATCCAGCCACGGACAAAGAATTTCACTAACTATATGTGCTTACAAGTAGAGAAAGATAGCATGGAGATGAAAGATACTTTGGACAACTGGCTCTAAATGAATAAACGTGAGCTTAAAATTTAAGAAATTGAGATGAGGACGTGACAAGTCCTACCAATCCCAATTCAAATAAAAGTTAGTAATTTCAAAGTGATACAACAGGATGAATTGGGCTTCAAAGCAAACATGATTTCAAAAGCTTATCTCCAATTATTTTCTCTATTATTTTTACATCTTCTTTGCTTATAGATCAAAGTTTCAAGCACCACGGAACGTGCAATCCCTCTTTTCACCTACTCTGCATTCGCTCCTCCAAGTGCATATTGCTGCCAAATTATTTTTATCAAATTGAATTATTTGCTAGAAATTTGACACCATTTTCACACGAACTGATCAGTGGACACATAAACCATTCGAGCTTCAGATTACCTTTGCGGGGATGTAAGACCCTCGACCCATTTGAATGAGGAGGTGAGTATAGCCCTTCTTGAAAAATGCTTCTCTAACTTCCTGAGTGTCTACAGCTCTAACCAAGGAATCGAAATAGGTTGTCCCAACAGTCACAATGACTATCCTCTTTGACTTCAAACCATCATCAGCCTCACCCATTCTATGTTCTTCAACTTTCAAAGTTCACTATCTTGGAACAATTGACTATGAAAACGGACTTACTTAAAATCAACACACTTCAAATGAAAAAAAAAATTTCAGTCGGCTCAGAGTTCATTAACCATACAATTTTTACTCAATTCAAAGAAAAAGCAATCGCGGGAGCGTCTAGAAAATAAAGCCAAATATAAACAACTTCACAGTCCACTGAACCTCGCACACTAGAGAAACAAGAAAGCAAGATCAAAAATCTTGGACAGCAGTTGTCTACAAAGATCATGATCGATACCACAACACAGAATAATCAACAGAAACCTTTTCTCCCAAAAACATAACTCCATCAACAAAACTCAAATTGAGGTAAAACAAAAGTTAGATGCACAAACCCCTTAATTCAATAAACTTGCAATTTCATAATAGTAAACAAAATGTTTGAAAAAATTCAATCTTTGAGTGCAAGTAAATGCTTTTAAAAAGGGCATTAAACGCCACCGCAGGATCTTATATACGCAAGGCGAATTCCAACCATCTAAAACTCCAATAAAACCAGACAAAAACCCAAGAGAGAGAGAGTGAGAGAATTTGCAGCAGCAACATAAACATACACAAACAAATGTCCCCAAATCCATCACATTCCAAACAATCCCAAACAAATCCACCTCATCAGAACTCAATGCATCAAAAACTATACCAAAAAATGCTATTCAGATCTAAATCAACCACAAGATTCACTCAGTGCATACCTCCAATAAACCGAAGATCGCACACTGAATCCTCCATTTCCCATTCTGAAAATCGATTCCAGCGACAACCCACAAAGCCAACACACAAATTCAAAACACCCACATCCTCAAAATGCCAAACACTTGTACGAGGTGATTTGGGTGCGGAAAATGAGGACACATAGCTCTTATCAGAACAGAGCTCGTGAGGAATGAAGGGAGGTCACTGTAGGGTGGAAACCCTTTAGTGATACCGTTGAAAACGAATAGCCTAACCAACTTGATCGAGCTCGAAATAAGCGACCGCGACTGTAGATCGTATCTGGCCACGTATCCTTGCTTGACCTAGTGTTGTGGGCCCTGAGAATAAAAACACGAACATGAAGCTCGTTAGGCGGGTCCCCAACTATGACTCTCCGACGCTCAAGTTAGTTTAATCAAGGTAAAAATATGCGAACTCAAATAGTATATCGCAAGTAAATAGGCAACAGTTACCTCTGTAAATGACGCATCGGGGTATTTATAGCTCCATGTGTGTACGGTGGGTTGCTCCACGCGTCATCATCTGGGTGCCTGCATATCCGATTGGACGGTTATAATCGCGTTGGGTCTTCATTTTTCCGGGGGGGTTCAGTCCGACCCGTTTCAGCGGGGCGCGGGTCAAAGTGTGGTTAGATTATTGAAATGCCCTTCATTAAGGGTATTCTTGTCAAATTGGGGCTTACCCCGTCATTACTCCCCCACTTCTTTAGAAGTGGAATTTATTGCCTTTTGAAGAAGTTGATCCGTAGCGATGGTTGATCGTTTGACAAAGGTCTGCCTCCATGCCACGTGTCGGAATCCTGTCGTCACTGTCCGGGCGCGTTTTTTCTGGGGTGCTCCTATATATATGCCTTGCATTCAAACTTTCTTCCTGTCTGCTCGCACTCCACGCCTACGATCTCAACCCCCTTGTCTCCCAGGTCGCTCCTCCTTCTTAAGGTACGACATCTTCCTCGAGTTTTAATTCTCACTCTAGTTTTGAGAGTTCTGGATCTGGGTCGTCAGCGACCTCGCCTAAATCTGGTGCTGCATGTTCATACACACCCCCCCCCATAGTACACCTACTAGGAAAACACCTAAATCTAAGCTTCCATTAGCTCTACCTGCAAGTAATCTTGATAAGTCCACTATTCTTGAAAAATTTAAAGCTCGGCTAGAAAGAAAGCCTTGGACTGCCATAGTGAGTCAAGTTAAAACTCCCATCAAGAAAATACGCAAACACTTCTTCATACCCTTAGAATTCGAAATTAGGATCCCCAAATCCTTTGAACGTTCGCCCTCCTCTAGGATTTTGCGCTTTTTCTATTTCGCATTTCGCTGCTGGGTTGAGGTTACCCATAGCCCTTCCGGTTGTACCTATTCTTCAGCGGCTGAGGCTTTGGCCCATACAATTGTCCCCCAACTCCTTTAGTCAGATAATCTTCTTTATCATAATAATGAAGGCTCTTCAGCTTGAGCCCAGTTTTGACAACTTTTGGTCGCTATATTCCTTCACGACCTCAAAGAGGTCGGCAGATAGAGGTTTCTTTTATCTATATGCCAGAAAGGAGTGTAGATACTTAGAACCTCTGAAATCCGATGTTGGCCCCTGGCGTGAGAAGTTCATTTTTGTGCGACCTCCCTCTGGTCAAGTGTGGTCTTTCCGTTGCAATTGGAATAAACACAAACCCTATCCTAGGACCGAAGGAGGGGGGCTGGAAGACGACCAAATAAATAGCCTTACAGCTTATCGGTATTATCTGAAAATGCTCCTAACCGAAAAGGTTCTGTGGCTCGCTCGTCTTACTCCAACGCCCCTCCAAGTAGATGAGTCTTTAGGTGACGTTCTCACACTTACCCTAACTCATTTGTTTATAAATGTTCATTTGTTTTATTTTTCTTTTGGTTACAGCTGAGGTCGTCATGAATGCTCGGATTGCAGCACATCTTCAGTCCTTGAAAAATACATCTAGCACGAAACTGGTTACCCCTCCTGCAGAAACCAACAGCGACCCCAACCCATGCTCGAGGTGCTGAGACAACTGCTCTCATTCAAATAGATAGCGAGGAGACCCCTGAAGCGCCCATTGACATAGGTCAAGACCCTTCAGGAGAAGATGTTGAGCGACCAGACATTGAGCAACCCGAAGATACCAACGTAAAAAAGCGATCTCAACCTGAGGGGTTCCCTGCCGGTAACCACAAAAAGCATAGAAGGCATAAGGGCAACAGCAGAAGCTCTAAATCTTCTATGTCTACCAAATCTAACTTTGTTTGAAGAAATTGGATTGGATAGGAATAATTTTAAGTTGCATATATTTTTTAAATAGATAACATTTAATTTTGGGCAAAGAAGTGAGATGTTGTTGGCAATTAAGAAGGATCGTGATATACAATTTTTTTTAAATCCGGTGAATGGATATGTGTCTATTGATACTTTTCTCAAAGCCGAGAAAGTTCTGCAAAATACTGTACCAGTTGACTCGACTGTTGGTGATTGGGGAACTTATATATCTATGATAACGCAAGATTTGCCGAGTTTGCTAGTAGTAACTCAAGAAATGGGGCGGTTTGGTATTAATGAAGATTATGCAGGTCCATCATCGTATGCAGGCTCATCATCGTATGCAGGTCCATCATAATATGTAGGCCCATCATCATATGGAGGTCCATCTACATATGCAAGCTCATCGGATTATGCGGGTCTATCTGAATATAATGAAGAAGACGCCAAGCTTCAAGCCGATAGTTTGTTAAACACTGATTAAATGGACTCAGAACGAGATGAGGTTGAAGTAGAAGACCAGATTGACCATAATAATGACGATGATGGTGATGTAATCATACCAATTATGATGGATGCTCTTGGTGATAATGTAGATGGGCAAGCAAACCAAGTACAAGACCAATTTGATTTGAATATGCCTGTTGTGCCTGACCGAATGAACCTATATCCGATTATTCTATTTTTCAGCACAATACATCTAGAAGTGTCTGCTCACTCGATTGATATCCCTACTGGTAGCTGGGGTAATTTTTACCACTCAAATACCGGGGAGCTCGCCAACGGAATAGTTTTAAGAGTAAGGACTATTTGAAAGCAAGTTTACAAGATTATTCGGTCCAATTTGCAAGACGAGAATACCGAGTGGTGGAGAGCAATAAAAAATTGTGGAAAGTTGCTTGTAAATACGATGAACAGACTAGGTGCAGTTGAATGCTAAGAGCCATATTCAAATCAAATATGGAATTATTTAAAGTTACCAGGTATGTCGGACCACATACATGCCTAATGAATAAGATTTTTGCTGACCATGGTAACTTAAGAAAGAGTATGATTGCAACACATCTGTTCGTCAAGACCCATCTTGTGATATAAAATATGTCCAGCAGATTGTGAAAGACAGATTTTGTTTTGAAGTCCCATATCATAAAGCATGGCATGCTTTGAAAGCAGCTAGAGAACAAGTGTATGGTACTTGGGAGAGTTCTGTTCAAAAATTGCCCAGATATATGGCGGCATTGCAGAAATGGAATCCGAAGACTGTTGTGAAGTGGTTGCATGTGGAAACAAACAGACCAGGGCGATACATGTTGAATTATGTTTTTTGGGCTTTCGAACCATGCATTGAGGGATTCTGCTATTGCTGAGATGTTATAAGTGTAGACAGAACCCATTTGTACATGAAGTACAAGCATAAATTGTTAGTAGCAGTAACTTTAGATACAAATTAATAGGTGTTGTCGTTAGCGTCTGCACTCGTGGATGAAGAATCACTTGCGTCATGGCGTTGGTTTCTAAAAATGCTTTCTAAATATCTGTTGCCATGTGACAGAGTTTGTTTGATTTCAGACCGGCACTGTGGTTTGATAAATGCTATAAATCATGTACCTGCATTCAAATTTCCTAGCGGGGTACATACAGACTACATCATGTCTGTTCAAATTTAACAACAAATTCAAACATCCAGTTGAAGGATCTGTGCTCGAGAGCTGGGGCAGAAGTTAATTCTCGCAAATTTGATAGAATAATGGAAGAAATCAAAGCGTTGAATGAGGAATCCTATAATTGGCTAGGGAAAATGTACAAGTCCCAATGGACGTTGTTGTATGATGGTGGTTGGAGAACTGGTATCCTAACTAAAAACATGTCAGAGTGCATAAAAGGAGTGTTAAAAGGTGCCAGACGCTTACCACTAATGGCTATTGTGCATATAATGTTATCCCGCTCAGTGCAGTATTTCGTGCAGCGCTCAACACGGTGTAATCGTATGATTAATGCAAATCAACAATGGGCTGATTTTGCTTTCAAGTTGTTCGAGGCTCGAAAGGCTGAGGCAGTACGTCACATTGTTTAGAAGTTTGACTATAACCAACAATCTGCCTCAGTGTTAACACTTACCTTGACCGGGCAGGGCTCCCATACTTATGTAGTAGAATTGAAGCATCATATGTGTTCTTGTGGCAAGTGGGGTACACATGGAATTTCATGTTCACATGCTATTCAAGCTCGTCAAGCTCGGGAATAATGTAAAAAATTTGTGATGTATTACTATTTATGAATAAAATATCCAATTATGTATTACAATCCTGTGCAATAATTTACAAGCGTATACACTATTTTATGCTTTCCGTATGTTTTACACAACTCTAGTAATGCCCCCTAGTGCTACAACGTGGACGTCTTCTGTTTCTTCGAGGCAGATTATCATCTCTGTGGTCACTAGGCGTGTTCAACTCGATGCCTTCAAATAGAACGGGTGATGCAACATATTGTCTTCGTACTTCTGGGTTCACATTATGTGTATCGTCATCACGAACAATCAAATTGTATACAACATCTAGAGTGTAAATAGTAGATGGACTTGCTTTCGGGTAAATACTTGATGATCCAGCCTCTGTGTAAACAGTAGACGGCCCATGTTCTGCGTTCACACTTGATCGGCCATCCTCTGTGAATGCGTGTCAGCCGGTCTGACTCGAACACTTGGATACCGTGCATTGGAAAAGTTCATAATTTCACGTCCTATTCCACGAGCTCACATTTGAGTTTCTCTCAATGACTTTTGATCATCTCCGAAATTTTCACAGTCTATCACTATGTGCTCCATTCTTTTGTACTGGTAAAAAAATTAGGCGTAAACATTATGCTAAAATAACTGAACAATAAAAAATATAAAGTGCTTACCACATATTCCCAAACACGGGTGCGTGTTCGTTGACACTATATTATTTGAAATCTGGACCGTGTAATTTGTTGATACCATTTCATATAGTCAAGAACAATATCACGACCGCCTCTAATAATAGGTCCCTCCATCACCAGTGATTGCACATTGTTCCATTTTGCAATGTAGCTTGAGTGAAACGTTGCCAGTCTAAGCCTTGATGTCCCCGCCTGTCTATTGTGTGCATTCAACGTTCACTTACCAATGGGTTTGGGGGGATTTCTTGCACATAGCCAAATTGGCGGAGAACCCTCTCCAGGTGGTGCATCTCCATCAGGGAATAATTAATCAATGGGCAACGTATATTCCACGGTGTGCGCGGTGCACAAATCGGCAATGCAGCCACATCTGGCACACATTACCATCATATGGAGTCCAAATAAACTACAATATCATACAATGCAATCAATATTTTTTGAGATAAACCTACAAAAATACACTATACGTAAAAAACCAATCGCAACGGCGTACCTTATTTGATTACATACGATCCAAAATGCTGCTTATTATGCGTAGAGCATTGTGCTCCGTATGCGTAAGAGATATATTGAAATCAAAATTCTTTATAAAATACAAAACCCATCATAAAAAAAATGAGTATTTTTCAGAACTACTCGCTAAGAGGGAATGTATTTTTTTTCTGTTTTAATTTTCAGAAAAGTAAACTCTTATGGAGGGATAGGTAGGATGTTTTCAGGGTCCATTATGGTTGACACTGATTTGCAGTATCATTCGAGGGAATGGGTGCAAGTGTTATGATGTGGGACCATGCTTATATTTAAAATAACTGCATGGCACTGCCAATATTAGTTTTCCCTCATTGCGATGTCATACAAAGCTCCCGATATAAATAAGCCAATACTGCTAAACCCCAATTTGAGATATCTTCTTCATGTATATTTTCCATATGCCGTAGATACAACAGCGATACGGTGTTCCCCGTACCATCAGGACACAATACCCCACCTATGATGCACATGGCACATATACGTGCCTCCTGTAATACAGCCTCGAACGGCTATATTCATCACATGTATTTTCAAGTAAATATTCATGTAACACTGTTAGTTTTATTCTGGACCACCTAAAAGCATTTTTATCTGGCATGAAACCCAACCATTGATGACAATAAATTTGCCACTGCTGAATACAATACCTTGTATCTATCCCGGTAATAAGATTACCTTCGACCAGGAGTGCCCAAATGATAACGATGTCCTGTAGTGTTATACTTGCCTCGCCAATCGAGAAATGGAAAGTATGCTTCTGAGGACGCCATCTATCGACTAATACAGTTATTAGGTGGGTGTCAATCTCAATATGCCCATACTGTAAAATACCTAAAAACTCCATATTCTGGAGGACTTGCAAAACACAAGTATGACGTGGGACTAGTTGAAGGACGCGAAAAAAAGATGTCACCGCGTCGTACGTATAAAGTTGTATCCAGAGCTCCGGACACATCTTCCGACCGATGATTTAACTGCCAATACAATACACTGGTATCAATAGGACCAAAATTAGCCATAGCTACTCAAAATTTTTTCTTCTTCTTTAACACTATAATTTCATACCTTTTGAATGGTGAGAAATTTCTCTTAGGTGTGTACAATGATATGAAACTTTCTCTCGGGTGTGTTTGTAACTCTCAGGTGTGCAATGATATAAATGCAGCTCACACTTAAATAAGTGTGAGCTGCAATGTAAATCACAGGGGAATTGCTCACAAGTGAACAGTGTTCACTGTGCCACCGCTAGTCGCAGTGACACTGTCACAAAAGCAGCCTGCAAAATGCAGGCTGCTTTTGACCATTTATTTTTTTTTTTGAAACCTGTGAGAGAACTGTTATCTCACTGTTTTTTTTTAATTATAAATTCTGTCACCTTGTGATAAGATCGCATTTTGTACTTATTTCATATAATATTTTAGCCTATTTTGTGACCAAATGCTCTTAATTAAATATTATTTTGCAGCATTAGGACAAAAGAATTGGAAAATGAAGAAAAACACCAAAATAAAAATTCAAACAAGACTCGAACTCAATTTTTGGCAAGAGTTTGGAGCTGCTTGGACTACCTCTGATGAAAGAAGAGTTTAACTAGGATTATAATTTTATCTCTATAAGTCTTTTAGTTCAACTAGGAATCTACTTCTAATCTTTAGTAGAACTAGGTATCTAGCTATTATAAATAAGTGATGTAATTCACTTTAAGAGACAACTTTTGAACTCTTCCATTTCTCTACGTTTTTATATATTTTCTTACTTTGCTTTTTATACGTTCTTCCATTAGCATGTCTAGCTAGTTCTCTTATTTCGGTTGAAGATTTGGTGATTGCTTAAATCCAACGAGTTGTGAGATTTAATTTATGCTTTCTACTTTTGTTCATGTTGGTATTTGTCTTGTTCTCTGTGCTTTTATTAGAATTAATCTGATTTATTGTCAAGAATATTTGCCTAGCCAATTGAACTTACAAATCCGTAATTGTTTGTTTAGTTCAATAACTAGTGGTAACATAGCATAATTGATTATGTAGAAATTTTCGATTATGTTGTGGGAAATGCACAATCTAACTTAAATAAATCATCGTAGGAATTTATTGGTTAGAATTGGCCTTTCTAGTTCTTAATGCTGCCGGTAAATTAAATCTTGAGAACGTTCTCAAGGTTGTTTACTGATTAGGGATTTAGTCAACGGACGTTCCTTGACTATCCACAAGGTAAGGAAAGTTGAGGTCGTTAGGTCGTACTAATGGCCATAACCAATTTATTAATCATGAATAATTATTATCTTTGCATCTATGATCGATCGTGGAATTAAGCATGATCCTGTCTTTAACTGGAAACCTCTTCTCTTATATTTATCTCTTCTAATTTTATTAGCTTTTTAGTTTTATTCTTCTTCACAATCAAAACTCCCCCTAATTATTCTCATTTTTGAAGGAATTAATTTTAAACCAATCTCATGGATTCGACCCTACTCATACATCTACAAAAGTGTTCGTAGGAATTATTTTTGGTGGATTCGACACCCATCACCTTGTTTTTGAAACGAGTGACTAATTGGAATTGCTTTTTTAATTTCACCAAATCAGTCACTCAGCTTTGTTAGCGCGGTGACTGATAACAAAATTTTTTTTTTTAGAAAACTTATGGCATCGCGTTCCAACTCAAAATTCTAATTCTTGCACATTCACGTCATTTTCTAAATTTTTTTTATATTTTTTTAATAATTTCTCCTGGAAATTTGGGCGCCCTTTCAAAAGTTATTTATTCACATTTTTTAATTTTTATTTGGAATTTTCAACTTATGGTGCGGTATATTGGAGATGGACCACATCATATCCATTTTGACCCTACTCTTTTTTAGATCAAATCTTTTTAATATTGACAAAGGATTGAGAGTGGTCAAATTTAAAAAGCCCAAAATTTTAGGGTTTGGGGACGTGCTGCGATTTGATTGGCCCATTTACTTTATTTTAAATTTAATTTAGAATCTCATAATTATTAGTTCTCGTTCAAGAATGTGAGTTGATTGCCACCCAAATACATGAAATATTCACATTTATTTTTTATTCTTAAAAGTAAAACATTTAATTTTATAATAGGTAATATTGTTATGTTCCAATGTGGCAATCCCCTCAAAAAAATTAAAAAATAATAATAATAAATTATTTTCTTGATTACAAACATTTTGATACTCCACTTGATTCCAAATTTTCAAAGGATTTATAATTAAAATCAAATTATAGCTATGTATCTAAGCAATGCCGTTTTAGAGAGTATTTATCGTGATTTATTATACCTAATTAATTAATAATTTTACTTTTTTACTCATTATTTTCAAGAAATAGTTCTCGTTCACATCTCATATTTTCGAGACATATAGGTCCTATTTGATGGTAGGGTCTTGAGGTAGAATGAAATATTTCATATTAAAGAAATTTGAAATTAAAATATTTTATAATAAGGAATCATCCAAACAAGTTCAATCAATTCAGAGCCCAGACTCTTAAATCATTCGATCCAAACCCAACATTAAAGAATTACAGTTCCAATTTATCCCTCTCATAATCACCATCTCTAATCACAATCCCTTTTTTTTGTGAAAAATATTTGTTTAGTCCGTTAAGTATGTCCAATTTTAGTTTTAGTCCTATAAGTATACCAATTTTTTTTTTAACTCCAGTAACTTGTAAAATTAATTAAATTTAGTCCTTCGATGGATTGGATTTATAATTTGCACTGGAAAAATGACATGGCTGGATACCTAAATGCATTTTTGTTGATTTATAATCCTATGTGGCTAAAATCATGAGGTGAAAGACAAGTTGGCCATCTTTTGGAGGGAAGAAATGTAACTTTTCGCTCTAAAACACTTTTGACTAACCAACAAAATATATTTTCTTCTCTCCAAGCTTGCACAAACCCATTTCTCTCCCTTATCTCTTGGTTCCAATGTCTTCTACCACTTTTTTGCTATTGTGGAAAGAAAGCAATGGTTCGGACTTTTTGGACTGATCAAAATCCAGGAAAAAGGTTCCATTCCTGTCAAGATTACAAGGTAATATACTCATTTTTTTCCCTAATCAATTTTTTTTTATTTTTTTTGGAATTTTTAAATAAATTTAGTTTTGTAAAGAGAAGGGTCTGTCCAGTTAGCATACAAGCCACCTATGCAAGCCACAGTACTCTCCCATGTGGCATGACACGTGATTAATTGGCCATAAATTGGACCAACTAATTTACACATTGGCAAGTTTCGGGTAAATTTAAAATTTTGGCTGGAAAAAAAGGTAAAAAAACTCTCAAACGGACTAAAAATCTAATCAATTTTGCGAATTACTGAAGTTAATAAAAAATGGGCATACTTATAGGATTAAAACTAAAATTGAACATACTTAACGGACTAAAAATATACATTTTCCCTTTTTTTAATCAAATTTTGAACCCATTTAACTAATTATATCCACTTAAGGTATGATTAGCGGCGTAGTCTACTAAATAACAACCGTCTTATGCGAAATCAGAAATACTTAATGATACGATGGAGCAGAGGAAGGAGCCAAAGGCAACATATGGGATTGTGGAAATCACTCTGCTCCAGTCATTTTTGTGCTAACCTAATCAGTAACATCAAAGATTCCAACTTGTGATCGTTTTACCATTCGTCTTTTATTTTTTTTTTGATATAATTTTCGTGAACGTTACAATTTGTTGATTTTAACTCTATTGAAACTAGTGATGGTCATAATTTAGTAGTTGAGGCTAAGATTGAGGTGTCGTGATATGTTTAGAATCATGGGTTTGAGTTTTGTTAGACATGCGAGTATTAGTCTCATTTTCATGTTATTGTTTGTCTCACTTTATATGAGTTATTGTAATTTGTGTACAGTTATATCGGTTTATTAGTTAAATGTTTTAATTTATTATTTTAGCATATTGTTGTATTGATTGAATGATGCAATGCTTAAAAAATACAAAACTCTGTCGTAATTCTTCTTTTATCTAATTGCTCATTATTAAATACTTTTTAATTCACTCGTTAACTTTTGAAAATGTGGCCAGGTAGCCAACGAGGCCTTGTTGAATTGATTACAATCAAAAGGCTGTGGGTTTGAGTCCCACAAATGGAGATTTACGTCTAATTTTATATTAATTTCTTATTTCTTGGTTTCATTTGAACAAATTATCGATATATTGAATTAATTTAAAAAATTTAAATATATTGACTGACGTAAAAATTACATACTATTAAAAAAAAATTCTAATTTGCATGTGATTTGATTAAATGAAATTTTACATAACAGATACAAAAGCACATGCATCATTGTAATAATCATTCTTCTAATAGTATATATTATAGTCAAAAAATACATATAAAATAGTTCATTATGTGGTTTATTTAGTATTAATTGAATTTAGGGATAATTACAATCCCCTTTCTTGAGGTTTGGTGTAATTATTATACATATTCTTTCTGTGGTTTGAGAAATTACTTATTTGCTTTCATTTTACAAATAATTCCATCCATTAGTCAAAATTCATTGAATTTGCTTATATTAATAAAAAACAACTGAATGAAAATTGATATTTACCCTTAATTGACTGATTACTAACTCATTGCAGGTCAAATAATTTTTTCAGACTAAACTACTCTTATAACGTTGAGAATATACCTCATTATATGCATTAACGATTGAAGACGTATGAGGGTGATTTGATTGTAAGAAGATTTATTAGACCTGCAATAAGTCAATAATAAGTCAAATAGGATTAATATTGATTTTTTTAAAATTTTATTTTGTTAATATCAGTAAATTCAGTTAATTTTGACTAATTGAGGAACTTATTTATTAGGCGGAAACAAACCTCAAAGTGCTAGATGTAATTTTCTAAATTATAGGGAATTTATGTATAATTATATTAAAGTTTAAGGAAAAGGAGTGTAATTATCGCTTGAATTTAATTGAGAAATTTTCAACTAAGATGCACTCATGAAAATTAAATTCAGACACATGTTGTCGGAGATTACAACTACGGTACCTACTTACCTACTTTTTCTTTCAAATTCACTAATTATTGTTTCATTAATTACGTGGGAAAAAACACAAGTAATTCTTATGTGATATTATAAAGAGATAATTACACCATCTTTCTCTGAAAATTTATATATTACACGTAGATTTCTTATGATTTTAAAAATTAAATCTAGCATTCTTGGAATTTATCTTCGTTTAACATATAAGTCCATTCGTTAATCAAAATTTACTGAATTTGCTGATATTAACAAAAAATTTGAAAAAAAAAAAGAAATCTATAGTTACGTCTGATTGTTTTATTACTGTTTTATTGAAAATTCAATAAATATTTTTATGATCAAATTACCCTCATACTTCTTCATACTTTAATGTATGAGATGATATATTTTCACAGCTATAAGGATAGTTTAGTTGGAAAAAAATTATTTGATCAGCAATAAGTCAGTAATAAGTCAATCGAGGGTAAATATCAATTTTTTCCTTCAATTTTTTTTTTTTGTTAATACAAGCAAATTTGGTGAATTTTACGATCGGGGAACTTATTTGTTCGACAGAAGCAAATTTCAGGAGTGCTAAATATAATTTTTCAAATCACAGGGATTCTATGTGTAATTACACCAAATTTCAGGACATGAGAATGTAATTGTCCCTATTGTAAATGAGCAAATTATTCTCTAATGAGAAAAAATAAGTAATTTATCTCCATATATATTTTAAAATACAATAATTTATCTTCCTATATTTTTAAAATAAAGTAGTTTACCTTATCAGATAAGAAGGTAAATTCCTTCATTATAAAATATACATAAGATTATTTTTTTTCTTTTTTTTTTTTTTAATCATAGGAGGGTGAATTTGTTTTTAACGATAAGCGATGAAAGTGTATTATCAATAAAAATAATATACACACATTCTAAAACAGAAACAGCATCCTGCTAGTTGTGTTGCCATCTCAAAGCCCCTTGCACAACACATCTCTTGCAGTCGAGGGATATTTGACAAGGCCCAAATTAAGAATGCAACAGGGCAGTCCCATAAGACATGTCTAAGGCACTCATTTTCTGTCCTGCAAAACACACACTGGGTAGCATTCCCTGGCTTTGGAGTTGACAACTTCTCCAAAGTAGGAACCACGTCGTTGCACAATCGCCATACCAAAAATCGAACAGGAGGTGGATCTTGAGTATGCCATAGTACCCTCCAAAAACCCCTGCGCCTCGCTGCCAATGACTATTAGATGAGGAAGGTATTGTCCTCTCCCATTGTTCTATCACATAATGATATGCATTTTTTAATGTAAATCTCCCATCTTTGTTGAAGCGCTACACAGCCTGAAAATAACCCCTTTGGTCTATATTTTCCTCACACCGACACCCCATCAACACTACCCCCCACGCTCATAAGATACTTCGCCAAGCGAGCGACGGACACCGGCCCAAAGCAGCTTCAGAAAAAGACCCTGTTGGAAAGTACCTCGCCTTTAAAACTCGATTCAATAGTGAGTCCGGTGTTGTTAGCAGTCGTCAACCTTGTTGGTTACTAAAGCTAAGAAGAAAGCTTGCAAGTTTCTAGACCCCAACCCGCCATTGACTGTTAATTTACATAACTAGTGTCAAGCTACCCAATGTACTCGTTTATCTCCTCGGTTATGCACCAAAAATTCGCTTCTATATTACGCAATAGGGTATCCCGGAGCCTGAAACACAACATTGCGTAAGTGGGCATAGCTTGAAGCACACTTTTATAAGAACTCCTTTTCCCGCCTGCGACGATAAGTTCATGTTCCACCCACTTACCTTTTCCCAACACCAATCTCTGATATTTCGAAAGAGCTCGCTCCTGGACCTACCAACCACATCTTGTCATCCAAGATATCTATCATATGACCCTGAACTAAACAGACCCCCAACAAAGAAGCTAACCGAGGCTTTCTTTCTTCCGCATTTGACAAGTACCATGCTTGACTTCTGAACATTCATGACCTGTCCACACGCCACTACATATACCTCCGATATTCTTCGAATCTCCATTAACTGCTCTTCCTTGGCTTCACAGAATAACAGAATATCATCCGCGAACAATAGGTGGCTCCACCGTATTGCCTCTTGAAACAAACACGAGAATGTTTCAAGAATGAGATCCCAAACGCACCGACAAGAGATCATCCAAGATCTTTGTGCAATGGTAGGGGAAATACTGGATGACTTCTATCAGGAACTTAATTAACTTCTGTAAGAATAATATTTTTCCGCGATGGAGTTAGCGAAACAAAAAAGTTCCACAAAGTGCTGGAGGAAGAACTGCAAGCAATCCGCAAGGCTTGTTCAATATTTCTATGACAAAAAGAATGTAAATAGTCTTTCTTCTTTTTGTTGTTGCTTGAATATAAAATACTCAATTGAATACAATTTTATAATAAAAAAATAAATATTTTGTTTTCAAATCAGATATCAAATAAATTAGTATTTATCTATAATTCCTTGGAACAAAATAAAGGCCGGGGTAGGTACTGACCAAGTGTCACAGGCGTGCTCGTCTTTCTCTCTTTTTTCTCGCAGCGGAATGTAATTTTCATATATTTTTTGCCTGTGCGGCGTCTAAGGTTACGCCTAATCTTCGCCAGCCTTCGTACATATCAGAGTATAACGACAGTCCGTCGCGTGTCCTCGACACTGAAACTCGCTAGCGCGACATCTAAACGCCTCCCTACGCTGCACCACTTGCCCTTGCGCTCGCCTATCCAGAATGTCCATACTCGCTGAGGCTCTCGGCACTCGTGCCTTAGCGTCTCCCACACAATTTCGGAATCTGCCGACGCATAGCTCAAAGGCAAGGAGCATCCTCGCTCCACCTCGACATTGCGGCGCTACGCATGCGCCTGCAACGCCCATCTCATGCTCAATACTCACTCGGTAGATCCTAGGCGCTCGCCCTCGTCATGGCCGCCTTCCATGCCTCGCGCGAGTAGGACCGCATAATAAGTTCAAAACCCAATCGATATGCCGACATCTTGCTGTTATCCACACGGCATGCCCAACATGCCTTCTTGCCTTTCGGCTTTAGCTTCACAATATGCCCACAGTGCGGCGGCGTCCCACCACCGCTCATCTCTAGCTAATGGACCCCCATGGACAGCTAGAACTCGATAGCGCATTCCATGAGTTGGATCACGAGGTCTTGGAATGCTTGCCTCGATCACCCATTCGCACGAGAGGCGTCGCCCCTGATATCTCGCAGCCCGCGGGGCAACCTTGCGCGTCACTTGGAGCCTCTCGGCCATATCGGCGCCCAACGTAGGCCCTCCTGGCCCTATGCTGCCCTTTAGATTTCAAGCCCTTCGGGGACTCTAGCGCTCCTCTTTGAGCTACCTAGAGCCGGCTCTTGAAGGCTCCCATCATGCCTCCAAGAGAATGCTTATTTAGTGCAGACGTCTTCTCAAGCTACTATCCTCGTGCACGGGGAGGGCTGGCTGGAGCTCTCACCACTGTATGCCCCCCTTATAATAGGCTTAAAAAGATTTTCTCTTGTTCCAAGAATAGAACACTCAAAGGACCGAGGAGTGAACTTTTCAGCATCTCCTTCGACCAATGTCCAAATCACGTCCCGCTTAAACCGTAGCGTAGCCTACGACTTGTACATCATCACGATAGAGTTTCAGCCTCATCCGAACATCCATGGCTGAGGAATTGTCTCCACAATACTCTAAAACTAAAGTCTCGCCTCTACACTAGCAGAGTCTAAACATCGTTTCGTCGTTTCCTACCGGAACGAAACCGTCTACGCCTGAAACATCTTGGAGGTGCTCCCAACACTCCAAGGATCTCGCGAGTGAAACAATATTGCAAATCACCAAGGATAAAACACTCTGCTTCGAACAATTCTCTCCTGCTCGCGCATAGGGTGGCGCTCGATCATTGCCCTTATATATCCGTGGCCAAACGTCCTTGGAATGACTTCATACTTGGTGGACAGCATTCCCACACATCAAAGAAGTTCCCATACGAACAGTATTGCAATCCCCAATCGGTAACAGTCACCGGCCGATATCCCCTAGCCGCTCGCACGTCCTCCACAAGTCACTGTCGACCGTCTAGCCCATGGTGCGGCTACTGACACCAGGCCAGGCCATCAGAATAAGAAGGGCAAGCCTCCAATCACATTCGCAGTTGTGCAGAAGAGGCACCACACAACGTTGTTTCCATGCTATGCCGATCCATCTTCTGCCAATAACCAGTTCTCCGACGAGAATGTGCCTCTAGGGACAATCGTGGACACCGATCACTTATCCGAGAGACTTTGACTTCTAACTCTGCAGCCATTGGGGTGTCAAGGGAATCAGCCGGCCAATCCATTATCACATCTTATGGGACGAAAACTAGTTCACTTCCGATGAAGTCCAGAAGTTAGTATACAATCTTTGCTACATGTTTGTGAGGTGCACAAAGCCTATATCTTTGGTGCCTCCAGCTTAATATGCACATCTTGCTGCATACAGAGGCAGATTATACCTTGATCGTTTGGACTCAAGCGCCTTTAGCAGAAGTTGTTCAATTTCACGGGCTTCGCCTCCAAAAGCTATGCCTTTACCTAAACTTACTGAGAATATTAGGAAGCTAATGTTCTACTGCTGATATTGTAGCACATGCAGATGAATATACTTGCACTTCTTTGGTCTAACCATGGCTTGAAACTAAATAATAGCCAAGTGGCATTACAACCCCTTTCTCTGAACTGATGTAACCCAAATACTCTATATGTGGTTGTATAAAAGAACATTTACTCCTCTTGGCATAGAGTTTATGTGCCCTCAATAGCTCTAAGACTGTCCTCAAGTGCAGCAAGTGATCATTCCAGCCTTTACTGTAGATCAAAAGGTCATCAAAGGAAACCAGCACAAATTTCCTAATAAATGGCTCAAATACTTGACTCATCAATGCTTGAAATGTGGCTGGAGTATTGCACAATCCAAAAGGCATGACTAGAAACTCATAATGGCCACTATGAGTGATGAAACTGGTCTTAGAGATGTCTTCTTGCCTCATCGTCATCTGAAAATACCCAAATCTCAAGTCGACCTTGGTGAAGTACCTTGCACCATGTAATTCATCAAACAACTCATCTACCACAGGTATGGGGAATTTGTGTTTGATGGTGAGTTTATTAAGATAGCTATAATCTACACACAACCTCCAGCCTCCATCTTTTTTCTTAACAAGTAAGACAGGTGAACCAAAGGAACTCTGACTTGCCCATATAATTCCAATTTTTAGCATATCTTGTACAATGTTTTAAATTTCTGTTTTTTCACCATAAGCAGACCTGTAAGGTGGTTGCTTCTTTGGAATAGCATCAGGTATGAGATCAATTTTGTGCTCTATGGATCTCTTCGGTGGAAGGGATTGGGGTTCTTGGAATACATCTTCAAATCTTTGTAGCAATCCCATGATCAGTGCATTTTCCATCTTCTGGCTGGAACTGTTGTGGGCAGAAAACAACTGACTTACAAAACTGTAAGTCCTCCTTCCTAACAGTTCACTCAAGGGTCCTGCAATTGAAGTTCGGGGTTCGATTTTCCTTGTTAGGACCTTTAGAACAATTTCCTTCCCCTTGTGAGTTACAGAGATTGTCCCTTCATGAAAATCCAATTTGACTGGATTATGAGCCTCTAACCAGTCACAATCGAACACAAAATCACAACTTCCTAGCTTGAGTGTTCTAATGGGGTAAGAGAACTGAGATCCTTCCATCTCCCATTGAAGCATAGGGGAAAAGGTTTTACTTATCAGCTTGTAACCCCATCAGCCACACTCACCCTCATTGGGGTAGTCTCTTCAGTTTTCAGGTTTAAGGCCTTCACTACCTTCTCATCTATGAAGCTATGAGTACTCCCACTGTCAATAAGTATGTGGATTTCTCTTCCATTTACTTGCCCCATGATTCTTATTGTCCCATTGAAACCGTGACATCTTCCTCCTCTACTTCTTCAGTCTATCCTTCCAGCTGACCTGTGTCCTCTTCATAAGCCTTGACTCTTCTTCATTCATCAAAACATATGAATCAGTTCAACCTCTTCATATGGGATTGAACCTTTCGGTCCAAGATCCGGGCATAGATTCTTAGCTAGGGCGTTACTTTTGGTGAGAATCTCCCAATAGAATTTGTCACCATAGGAAACAGTTGGAATTGCTCTCCTTCCCATGCTCCTCTACTACTCTACTAGTAAGTAGTTTTAACTCATTTCTATGTGGCATTGAGGGGCTGGAGGTCAGTAATTACCCTCCTATTTTAGCCTAATGCTTAAACTTCTTGTCTGGAACTTGGGTTGGTGTTCCGTGTACCGCACCGAAGCTTGTGTAGCCTATGCGAAGCAAGCGGGTACAAGATCGAATAGAATGCATTGGATGGATGCCTTTCCGTGAGTGGTTGGGTGGCCGAATACACTAAGGCGGATAGGCCTTGTCAAGCTTTCAGCTAGCGAGAGTGATTTCACTCCAGAAGACCTCGAGTCACTGGCTGCCTTTAGAGCAGACTAAGAATCAGGTACGGATTGGTAGAATTTGGTTACTTTGGAAAGATAGCTTGGATGTAACAGTCAATTCCATTACAGCTCAAGCTATCCATTGTCACATCTCTAAGTCTGATGGGCTCTTCTCTGCCTCTTTTCATCTATAGTTTCAATAAAGATGGAGATAGGAAATGTTTTTGGGATCAATTAATCAGTTTCAGTTCTAGTCTAGGAAGTCAGCCCCTCGATATTAATGGGAAATTTGAATGTGATCAAACACGTTTCTGAAACCAATTGTCCTAGTGACCTCAAGCGAGGAGTTGACTTCCGGAATCTCCACATGTAGATGTGTATTTGTAGAATACCCGATGCGCGTCTTTCCTTTCGTTGCCCCGATCGTTGGATAGTAAGTATAGTAGTAACTCCCCGCTTCGTTCGTTGTCTCGCGAGACAGATAAGGGAATCTGGGAAAAGCTGTCAAGAAGAAAGGCCAGTAACGGCTTGGAAGGAGAAGCACAAATAAGACCCTCCAGACATAAGGCCAGTAACGGCTTGGAAGGAGAAGCACAAATAAGACCCTCCAGACATACCTTCAAGACCGGGAAGCGCTTCTACATCAAGATCTGGCCCTGCCCCAAGGTAGGAATCAAACCTCGCTCGATGCTTGGCCAGACAGCGAGAAAGTAAAGCAAGTAAGAGGCATAGGGTATTACAGACAGCGGGAATGAATTCTATTACTTGATTGACATTGACAGATATGTGTACCACACCGAACAAAGAATATGCCGATATGCTTGATGTACCAGCCAAGCCAGCTCGACCGTATACAAGGAATTCGCCTTTACCTCAGACAGAAGAACAACGGATTGAACAGATGACCGACCTAGAAAAGGAGGCCAACAAGTGGATTGAATCTTTTCCAATTGACATTGACAGATATGTGTACCACACCGAACAAAGAATATGCCGATATGCTTGATGTACCAGCCAAGCGCTCCAAGTAAAGTAGTTCGGTTCGCTTTGGTAGTTATAGTTCTAAAGAGAGGTGATACCACTTCTTCTTATAGTAGAGTGAGTGACCTTGCCAATGGCGCACGCGGCACGTTTGAGAAGTAAGAAGTACTTTCTATCGGTGGTTTCGGACCTTCACTTTCGGTTGAGGAAGTCTCAATCGTTGGAGCGGGGGATCTCAGCAGTGGGGTAAGAAGAAGCAGCAGGTAAAAAGAGTAAAGATTTTGGAAGTCTTTTAGGATTTTTTTCGATGGCACATCCTAACGATCTTACCTTCTCACTTCCGGATTCCAGTCCTAAGATCTTCTCACTTCCGGATTCCAGTCCTAAGATAGGCAAGCAACAACTTCCTTCCCGAAACTGGTCTTTCACTCTTCTAAAAGATTCTTATATATATTTTCTAATATTTGAATCTAAAAATAGCTGCAAGACCAAAACAGGGAAACCGAAAGCCCTTCTTTTTTTTTAAAAAGTTCCTCCCAGATACATGGCTTACATACCCGGCTCAACATTCTTGGAAAACAATCGAATCGAGGGTCCGGAGGAGAATTGGCCATTCAATCTTGTGAACTAATCGAGACCGAAATTGGAAAAAGAGATACGAACGGAGAGGAATAACCAATCGATGAAAGAACATGAAACCATTCTGTTTCAATAGAGGTACGAGAAAGGGTTGGGGGCAATGAAGTAGGCCTGCGCGAATCTCAGCAATCACTTGTTCTGATTCTACATATTGATCATTTTGAACTCATCAAAGAAAGTGCTATATTCAGTCTCCCTTTTTGAAGTACTCCACTCCCAAAAACCTTCTTCATCAAACTCTACATCTCTGCTGATTACAATATTTCCAGTGATTGGATTATGCAACTTGTAGCCTTTAGAGCTTTGATCATACCCAATGAAAAGATACTTTTCACATTTATTATCAAGTTTAGTTCTTTTCACATCTGAAATATGCGTGTAGGCAATACTTCCAAACACCCTCAAGTGTGAAACACTAGGCTTGTATCCACTCCAAGCTTCTTGAGGAGTTATACCACGAACACTTTTAGTGTGACACCGATTCATCAAGTAGACAGCACAAGAAACAACTTCAGCCCAATATTTATTTGGCATGTTCTTGCTTTTCAACATGCTCCTCACCATGTTGAGAATGGTACAATTCTTTCTTTCCGCCGCTCCATTTTATTGTGGTGAGTATGGAGTTGTCATGGGACGATGAATGCCATGCTCTTTACAAAAGGCTTTAAATTCATTTGATGTCAATTCTCCACCATGAACGGATCGAAGAGCTTTGATTTGATAACCACTTTGTTTCTCCACCATCAGTTTGAACCTTTTAAAGATTCCAAACACCTCCGATTTTGCCTTCAAAAAATACACCCATGCCTTTCGAGAATAATCATCAATAAAAAGTACAAAATATTTATTCTCACCAAATGATGATGGATTGATTGGTCTGCATAAATCCGAGTGTATCAACTCCAATGGATGTTGAGCCCTTGTCAAAGACTCCTTCGAAAAACTCTTTCTTGCTTGTTTGCCAAAAAGACATCCTTCACAAAGTTGATTAGGATGGTCTATGGAAGACATTTCTTTCACCATTCTTCCTTTGTTCATCAATTTCAACCCATGAAAATTTAAATGCCCAAATCTCATATGCCATAACCAAGATAGATCTTTGTAACAAGATTTCAAGCACATAGGAATACCACTGTGAATGTTAAGCAAAAATATTCCATTTTTGGTCATACGCACCTTAGCAATCATTCTCCCATTTTCATCTTTCATTGTCAAACATTTATCCTTCATTGTCAAACATTTATCCTTCAATTGAATATCGTAATTCTTCTCGAACAATTGACCCAAACTTAAAATATTACTTCTCATGGCCGACACATAAAACACATTTGAAATTAATTGTTGACTTCCATCTTTTGAACAAATCGAGATCATACCTTTTCCCTTTACTTGGACTTTCTAAAAGTCTCCAAATGCTTGTTGATTCATCAAGTTCCACGAATAATTTTCTTCTTCCACAAATGTACCATTGATCTTCATTTTCGTTTTGATTTGTTTTGCATGCTAGAAGCAAAGTAGAAGCTCCATCTTCTTTTACATTACTGCTCTCCACAAAATTATTTGTCTCCTCCAATTTATTTCTACATTCCCAAGCATAATGGCCAAGACGATGACAAGAAAAACACTCAACTTCATATTTGTCATACCTTATTTGATTTGGCCTATTACCTCCGCGATTTCTTCCTATTCCACGGGTTCTTCCTTGATTGAAATTTTGACTCCTCTCGTTATACGAGGTATTTTTGTCACTTCATTCTCCTCTTCCATGACCATGTCCTCGACTTTGTCCTCGAGATCCTTCACGTCCTCGACCTCTATAGGATATTCCTTGATTTGTCTCCTTCAAAGATAGATTTGCCTTTAAAGCTTGTTCAACCGATTATTGAATTGGTTTCAACATTCTTTCTTCATGAGCTTGCAATGATCCGGCAAGTTCATCAATGGTCATATTGTCTAAATCCTTAGATTCTTCGATGGCAACCACGATGTAATTAAATTTTGGATCCAATGATCTCAATATTTTTGCAACAATGCGATCATCTTTCATATCTTCTCCATATCTTTTCATTTGATTCGTGATAGCCAAAACTCTTAAAATGTAATCCGAATAGATTCGAAATCCCTCATGCGTAGAGATTCAAACTCCCATCTCAATGTTTGAAGACGCACCTTATTTACTTTATCAACACCTTTGAAGGAAGCTTGAAGAGTTTCCCATGCTTGCTTGGAAGTAGTTGCCACAACAACTTTTTCGAACATCTTTTCATCCAAACTTTGATGGATGAGGATGAGTGCCTTTTGATCCTTCTTCTTAACGGATGCACCATTTTCATCTACTCCATTCTCCACAGGATCCCATGCTTCATATGCTCCAAGCAAAGCCTTCATTCTTATGCACCAATTATCATAATTATCCTTGGTGAGAGATGGAACAACAAATGGAGTTTCGTTCGACATCTTCAAGCTTTGTCTCCAAACACAAATTAGCTCTGATACCAATTTGTTAGAAATTGGAGAGCATAAATCTTTATAAAATTCTAAGAGTGGAGCAAACTAATTTGTATAATCTTCTAACTTTTGTTCTTGACTTCTTACAAAATGATGGATACATGGGTATTTATAGGTGATACCTAAGATGTATCTTACACACATTCATGAATTAAAATTAACTCAACTAATAAATTAAGTGCATGTATTGACCAAGAGTTCAAAGGTCATTCATGCATTCTCCAATGTTTATCCAAAACTTATTTATGAACTTTGACTAATTATTTAATTAATTTAGTTTATATTTTCAATAAGTATATAGTTGAAACGCCTCAAAAAGATCACTTAAATTTGTAAAGCTATGAAGTCTGGTCTTAATTTTGTCTTCAGCTTTATCCCAGTTATCCCCTTTTTCGGCTCTGGATAGTCCTGAAAATTTGCTTCTTTATGTTTTGCCAAAGAAGTTGGGTATAACTTACCACGAGAACATATCAACAAAATTTCAACCCCTCCCCATCCACTGAACATAGAAAGAAACGAGACTTTGGAAAGCAAAATTGAACAGGCATAGCTTGCCATAATTGTCGAACGGACAGCAGATTAACGGAAAACGTTGGAATGTGTAGAACATGTGTCAGTGTAATTTCAAAAGAAAGCATAACAGAGCATATATGTGTGACTGTTTGAGCCTGTTTGGTTGTGTTTTCAATGAGAACTTTTCCTCTTTTCACTATTTGTGTAGTTGGGATTTTGTTTGGTCAAGCCATTTTCATTGAGAATGCATTCTTATTTTAATTCTAAATTTTTTGAAATTATAGGTCACATGAATTTCTCATACTTGTCTTATCTTGTTAGCATGTCTTTTTTTATTTCAAATCAATTAAAATTATTTCAAATGGCAAGACTCACTTTGATTACTTTATAATTTCACATATTCAATCAATTTGGTCACCTGTCACATCAAAAATACATATACCTATATTCAACATTCTCACACCTATATACCTATATTTGAAAACAACTAATCCAAATATATTCTCAATTTTTGCACAAAAACCAATAAAGCGTTTCTACACATTTTCAATTATTGAAAACTGAAAAGAAAATGAAAACACAACCAAACGGGCTCTTTGTGTTTGTTCATTTGGTAAATGAATTGTGAGAGGTTGTGTAGGTGTAGTGAAGGACTGGAACAAATGAATATTTCCACATATATGACTCATCGGCCCGCTATCAATAATCCAAGAGCCAGACAACATACAAGTAGAACTCGTGCTATTACCTGCGAAATTGTCTAGCTGCGCGAAATTAACCTTCAAGGGATCAAGAGGCATTTCATCATGTATCAGCCTCTATACTTCTGTTCGAACTATATCTACAATATTTGCAGCTCCCTCCGTTTTCATAGACGCCAATTCACTAGCTGCTGCAGCTACAAATCCTCGCCCTCTGCTTCCTATTTTTCTCCTCGAATCGTTCATTTCTTTGTATCAATCCGGCACACCATGGAATTTGAAACAAGTGTCCTTGGTCCAATTCGTTGACAATGCTCACAGAAAACATGCCTTTTATCCACGAAAGCCTTCTTCTTAAAACCTTGTGTTTTAACTTGTAAAGCGGCGCCACTATTCATTTCAAAGCCACTTACATTCATCTGCATTTTTTTTTCCATACGAATGATCATGGAATAAGCTTTAGTAACTGATCGTAGAGGTTCCAGCAACAAGATCTGGCTCCTTACCTGATCATACACCGTGTTCAATCCAACCAAGAACTGTATCAACTTATTGGAAGTAGTCATCTCTGCCATCGCCTATGCAGCCTGTGCAGACGCATTTTGGAGTAGGTGCCAAACATGTGAGTTCATCCCACAATCGTTTTAGTTTAGTGTAATACTCTATATTCACATATTTCCTTATGTTACTTGACTAATTTCTCGCTGCAATTGATAAATCATCGGACTATTGCTCTCGCCAAACCTCGCTTCTAGTTCTAGCCAGAGTTCTCGCGAAGAACACATATACATAAATGACTCAGCCAGCTCCTTCGACATACAATTTAAAAATCCAGGTGGTTACCATGGAATCTATATGATTCCACTTCTTAAAATCATCTGTATTGCCTGGTGGTCTAACTGCAGCATCAACAAAGTCTAATTTCATGTTTGCCGTCAAAGCTCGCTTTATTGCTCTACTCCAGGCGAAGTAATTACTTCTAGTTAGCATCGCTGAAACCATCACCATTCTAGGGTGTGATTCCATGCTTGTAATTGCATAGAATCCAAGTCTGATGTAGTATGCGCCATTCCTGTGCCTGCGTATTCAGCATTCGCCATAATCGAATGCTAATGTATCGATTGTAAACAGAAACTCACAGAGACCTTCACGAAGAAGGCTCTGATACCATGATAAAAGTAGAAAACAGAGTAAAAGGAACCATCAATTCCATGAAGGAAACTCTGATTGTGTATTGCCTCAAAGGTAGAACAAAAATCTCAGAAGTTATAGAAGAAATAAAGCAAAAATTCTGTTAAATATCAGAGTGAAGAAGACGAACAGAAAAACAGAAAAAATAACTAAATAACTAACTAAGCCACGTCACTGACAGATGGCGTACACATCAACTCAACAAACTAACTAATACAAGCGTGAATGCTTAACTAATAAAATCGCTTTTCATGAAACCCACGTCTTCTTCGGAGGGACTGAACTGCAGCAAAAAATTGAACCAGGGTCCCAAGCATCATCCTCTGTTAAGCTAGCATCGGAATTCTTAGTCTCAATAGAAACAAAGGAAAATTTGGAGCAACTCTTTTACCCCTTGAATTTTTATCCTATAACTATGGAAGTAAAATGCTCACCACACCCTTCATACTATCATTATCATCATCACCATCATCACTTAAATCAAGATCTGCAAGCAACTCATCTACTAGAATAGAAGGAATATCCTCACCATCAATCATAGAAACCATTTCTGATGGCTGGAATTCTTTGTTGCGGTAAAGGGACAGATTAAATCTTAAATCAAGGTTCTCCTCCAAATCTCTCAAGAATTCTTCATACTCTAAATTCATCTTCTCCCCATTATCTTTACCTATGGCAGTATTATCAATCTTTCATAGCTTCCAGGAACAAGGTTTCCCTCGCCTTTTCTGCCGCTTCTCTTCATAGCTCTTTTTAATAAGTATTACATCTGGGAGCACATGACCTTTGTACTTGTCCAATTTCATATCATTATTGTTGGCACCATATAACTCATAACCAAGAGCATAATCGCCGGGATTCAAAATATGTCCCAAGTGGGTCCTCACATTAAAAATCGTGTCATTCTTTCAAGATCGGATACACGAGCTACTTGGGCATCAACTAAAACATACTTTAAGCCACCAACATTGACTTAAGAAGAATAAGGCTCCACATATAATACTATGTATTCAACCAGCTGCGTACTCGACAATAAGGCCTTAAATGATGATTTCTGATACTGCTCAGCGTCCAGGAAGCTTTGGTATGTTGTTGGTCACTTTGTTGCATATTACAAGCAGTCTGAAGTTTCCCAAGATGGCAGTAAGTTTAGGTGGAAGAAAAATCAAATCCTCACGACAAATAGGGCTAATTTCAACCGAGAAAGTATACTTAGTTGTAGTTATTGCTCTTTAGATCATGAGACACAAGTTGCTTGTCATTACGACTCCTACTTGGAGTTATTTTTTCCAAGAACTCAACAAACTTTACACCATGACTCCAACCACTAAAGAAGAAATCAACGCCCTGGTCCATCTACTTAATCTTGATGGCATATTAAGCAGCGTCATGTTTAAGAATTAGCTGCTCCAGATAGAAGAAAGTGCGTCCGTGAGAAACATGCTGCCACAGTTGCACTGCAACAACCCACTGATCAGGATTCGCTTGGACCCTCGAGCAAAACTCACGCATAGGATCTTGCATAACATATTCAACGGTGTAAGCTTACTCAAGTATTGCTCCATTGAGAACCTCTTTCTGGACCCTCAACTTGACTTTAATCCTCTTGGAGTGAGGTTCAGTCCAAATGAACTCTGCATGTACCAAACGAACCTTGTTCAAGTTCTTCAACCTCTTCACATAGAAGGTCAGTAGCTCTTTGGATTCCAGCTGAGCTTTGATCCAAGTCTTGGTGGTTGCAAATAAGTATCACATTCAGGCAATGGATGTTAATAACATGCTTCTGAAAGCCCTATGTCATGTCTACTTCGGACCGCAGGCATTTGGCACACATGTTCGCCGCATTTGGTTGCATTAAAATACCATACTTGCAGCATAAAACACAACCAATCGTCTGTGGCACAGTAAACATACCCGTGTCTTGCGCCATAGCTACATAATTGGAAAAAAAAATAAAAAAAATAATTAAGGGGATTGCATCGCATAATTTATAACAAAAAACCCTAATAGCTAAGTATCACATGACAACTGCCGATAATAACATCTAAATCGGCAAAAAATAACAGTTGCATAAAGATTACGTTCAAGTCAAGGACTCAAGTGGAACCTTAATAGAATTAAACAAGCCATTTTTATTGTCATCAACAGTTCTGCTGTATCATACCAATCTACATCAGATCATTCGCATAACTTTTCTTGCTCCATCTTTTAACACAGAATAGCAGAACAACATGGTACTCCCATTACTAAAAGTATCAGCAAAATCCAAAAGAATTATTAAACAATTTATTCAGTGCTTTGAACAACGACAACATAGTGACTTTAGATATCCAAACAACCAATTCAGTGTGTGCTTAACATAAGCCCTTCAGATTTAAAGTCAAACTATATAATAGACTGTTAGATGTCAGATGCATGGAATATAGCTAGGTACACACAATTACAGATTTGCAATTCAATCTTTACAAGATCAAACCAGTTTAATTTCAGTTAGGACAAGCAACACTAGAGGTCTGCCCTAATATCATAAAATCTGGTTTATCAAACAAATTATTTTGGAGGTCTTAATTGCGTCCCTGCACCCTTTTTTAAGTAGTAGACAACACTTTACCTTCTATAACATAACACCCACATGCTATTCTATCTTCAAAATTTATCTCGCATTGATGTGCTTATTACTGATTAATTGGGGGAGAAACTAGGTCGCGAAGGGTGAAACACTACCGTTTTGAAGGAAAATCAGGGCGCATTGGGACATTTTGGCGGATAGGCTGCCTGATTTGAACAGACCAAGACACGTGTACGGCGCTTATTTCGTTTGCCTCGGAATGGAGGAAGACTGTTGTATGTTTTCTATTGTTCTGCAGCATAAAAGCTTGGCCAATATGGACTATTTTAGGACTATTTTTTCCAGCTTTTATTCTGCTATATTTTAATGTAATTCAGCTTTAGTTTTTATGAGTTTTTGTCTCCATTACCATGTAAAAGGAACGGCAAGAAGTGATGAAAAGCATAGTGAGAAATCATCTAATTTCCCTTCTATTTTCTCTATTTCCTTCTTCTTCATTCCTATCCCCCTTCTGTTTACTTAATTTCTGAATTTTTATGCTCAAACCATTACAAAGATCAGAAGTAATAAACAATCTGACTGCAACACAGCTTACCAAATTAACATAGGTCAGGCATAATACGAGTTGATGGCAATTCCTTTGACTGCAAATTGTGCTTCAGAATTTTTCCCTTAGAGTTTGTCACGACTTTAATTGGAAGTGCGACTTCTATTGAAGGTCGTTGGATGAAGAAGAAGAACCAGAGTCATACGATCAAGGGCCAGCCAAAATTAAATGAGGAATTGGAAATTGAGGACAAAGACAATGATGTTTCCGCGGGATTAGAACAAGCAGACGAATTAGGGATTGAGACCGAAAGCAATGTCGTTTTGAGGGCAACTGAGAGCCTGAAGGGTGGACACGTGGCAGCTGTTGGTGCAGGCATGGGTGGCAAAATCTGAGCAGCTGGAGCTAAAGTTTCTGCAAGAGGAATGAACCAGAGTTGGGGCGCAAGCTTTTGTTTTTACAATTATAGGAACAAATTTTTGAGAATTGTAATTTCATTTACGAAGGATTCAGTTGGTTCTATATGTACTGGGCAAGAACATTTTGAAGTTTTAATAAAAATTTTATGAAGTTCCCTGCTATTCCATCTCTCTCTTTTTCTTCTCTGTTTCTCATCCATTTTCTATGGAATTTGTGACAATTTGGCCTCAGAACCAGTCAATCCTTCGACAACAATGGCAGATGGCACTAGGTTGAAGGAGCTACAAGAAGCTTAGAAAAAAAAACGGACATTATGTTGGTTGATGAAAGAGCAAAAAGACAGGTAGCTAAAGAACAAACTCACGCTCGTCTGGATCAACTAACAGAGGCGTAGGAGGGGTTACATTCAGTTGTAATGAACAAAGAACACACCCTTGTCACTATCCAGCAACAGCTTCAGAGTGTAGTTGTACAACTATAAAACTATAACAGAAACAAGTCTATCCTTGGGGAAGGACCGACTGCAACCATAGATAAGGGGTCATCCTCACTCATAGCTCCACAACAAACTGCAGGGGGGGAAACACCAATCTGATTGAAGCAAAATATAACTCCATTCACATGATGGAGCTCCCACTTTTTGGTGGAGAAGATGCCCGAGCTTGGATTAGGAGGTGCACACGTTATTTTTACATGATATGTATCCTTGAAGATCAAAAAGCAGCCTTAGCCTCAATTCATATGCAAGGTAGGGCAGGGTTGTGGTACCAGGGTCATGTGGGGAAAAGAGGAGAAACCAAATGGCAAGAACTCATTGTGAATGCTTTAGAAAGATTTGAAGACTAGATTATGAAAGAGTGGTGACAGAATTTAACAAACATCATCAAGAAACAACTGTAAATGCCTATTTGGAGAGATTTGAGGAGCTAGAAGCACAAATGTTGATTTTTAACAAACAACTAGGTGAAGAGTTCTTCATGATGAAGTTCATTAGTGGCTTGAAGGAAGAGATAAAAGGATATGTAGCTACACTGAAATCCTGTAACCAAGCTATTATGCTTGCAAGAAAACAAGAATCAGTTGTGGATGCTATCATAAAAAATACACAACAGCTATTGAAAAACAACCCTCTGAAGAATGCCTACAGGCCTGTAAGTAAGGCTCTTGCCTACAAGCCCTCCTATAAACCTGCTTACAAAACCAGAAATGAAAAAAGCTAACCTAGAAGGTTGCTCACTGAAGCTGAAATGAGATCAAGAAGGGAAAGAAACTTATGTTATAACTGTGATGAGGTTTTTGTACCTGGACATAAATGCAAGGTAAGGTTGATGAGGAAGAAGAAGACTCGACAGAAACTAACACTCCACCACCAACACCACCATCACAAAATGCAGAAGTTGATGAAGCAAGTTTGAGTGAAGGGCCTCGGTAATTTAGAAGCTTGAGAGACATTTATGATGCTCCTGAAGAGGTAAACTTGCATGATTTTACTCATAATTGCTTAATTGCAGAAACTGAGCCCCTAAGTTATGAAGATGCTACTCATGAAAGAAAATGGAGGAAAGCTATAGATGAAGAAATAAAACCAATCACAAAAAATGATACTTGGGAGCTTGTACCATTACCAAAAGACAAGAACGCCATTGGAGTAAAGTGGGTGTACAAAATAAAGAGAAATGCAAAAGGCGAGATTGAGAAAAACAAGGCAATATTGGTGGCAAAAGGGTATAAGCAAAAGATTGGAACTGACTACAACGAAGTATTTGCTCATGTTGCTCGTCTGGAGTCAATTCGATTGATTATTTCACTTGCAACCCAAAATCACTGGAAAATCCATCAAATAGATGTGAAATTCACTTTTCTAAATGGAGTTTTGAAAGAAGAAGTATATATTACTCAACCTCTAGGTTACGTGGTACAAGGCCAAGAAAACAAGGTGCTAACATCGTGTGTTTGTCACACTATTTGGTTGAGGAGTTTGTTGAAAAAACTCAAATTTGCCCAAGAAGGTCCGACGGAAATTTATGTTGATAACAAATAGGCAATTGCATTGGCAAAGAATCCGGTGCTTCATGAGAAGAGCAAACATATTGATACTAGGTATCATTTTATTCGAGAATGCATATCGAAGGAAGAAGTGAAGCTCGAGTATGTAAAGTCTCAAGACCAAGTTGCTAATATCTTCACAAAACCGTTGAAGTCCGATGTTTTCAAAAGGCTGCGTTGTTTGCTTGGAGTAATGAATCTAGTTTAAAAAGGGCTGTTGAAAATATAAACTAGATTAATTAAATAATTAGTCAAAGTTTATAAATAAGTTTTGTATAAATATTGGAGAATGCATGAATGACCTTTGAACTATTGGTCAATACATGCACTTAATTTATTAGTTGAGTTAATTTTGATTCATGAATGTGTGTGAGATACATCTTGGGTATCACCCATAAATATCCATGTATCCATCATCTTATAAGAAGTCAAGAATTGAAGTTAGAAGATTATACAAATTAGTTTTCTCCACTCTTAGAATTTTATAAAGATGTATGCTCTCCAATTTCTAACAATACTCATGTATAAGGAAAACACCATGTTTTACCAACCAATTGTTCACATTTTCCTCAACTGCATCTAAAAATACAGCCATTTGTTATTCTAAACTGATAATTGCTAAAATCCAACAACTGCATCTATTGAATATGTTTCGACTATAACTAGAAGAAATGATGAAAAGATAATGGTTCGAGATGGGTCATTTTTGTGAAGTGGTATTTGTCAACATAACTAAGATTTGCTGATTGTCAATAGCAGATAAATTTTGCTGTATACGGAGTGAATATTCTGCCCACAATAAGGGATTAATATGTTGTTTAGTCATCTTTTTTAGTGTTAACGTATTCCTGGGGATGGATATATTGCAACGATGGTTGTCTACTGTATATAATCAGACTATCTGCTAAATATCGTAAAACTTGCTCAACACTTGTGCATGCCAGATACCTTGCATATCAACCCTAATTTGTTTACAGTTCCGCAAGATTCAAAAGTAAAGCTTCTTATTTTCAGGGAGGACGACAATGATTTCTTGTTCAGCTGTGAGACCTTAGAACTTCCACCCACTGCCTCGTAGATTTAATTTTCTCATATTCTTGTAATAGAAATCTGAGCTTTAATGTTTTTGGTAGTGCAACACACTCCCTGCACTTAGAATTCCTCTTTCCTTTTCTTACATGTATGACTTTTGTAGTTGGCGCTGAGTTTTGTTATCCATGTCTATGGAGGAACTCCTTTCACAATCATCTGTGGTTAACATTAAATAAACTATACTTTGATTCAAAATTTGAAGTGTGCTATTTCCTTGGTATTTCAGAATTATTGATGTAACTAAATCGGTTGCATCATACATTTTAGTTTATCAACCATGGCTATTTGAATTTTTGTTCACCCAAATTGAATTTGACGGGATCAAATCAATTATAACATAAGTGTAATACATTTGTTATACGATTGGTTATTTTTCTAAATTATGTTGAAACTAGCATGTCCACTGTGCTTTGCATGGATACAATTTAATTATAACTAAAATTTTATCTTATAAAAATTTTAAATTATGTGAAAATTAGTTAACAATTTTTTTTTTGAATTAGATGAATAATATAAAGTTAATTTATTTTCTCCAAATTACAATTATTAATATCAATTAAATTTATAAAAGCTTAAAATCATCAAAATAGGAATGAAGAGATACGTCCAAAATATGCATGATAATATATATAAACTAAATAAAAAAAATTAACATATATAATCACATATGCATGAACTCATAAAATAAAATAAGATAATACAAAATAATATGAAAAATCAAGAACAATTAAAATTTTCATACCGGCTTGAATACATGTGATTCTCTCTCTCTTTTTTTTCTTTTCTTTTTCTTTTTTTTCGTGTCTTTATGGATTTGAAGGGGTTATTGAAGACTAAAAATTTCTAAAAAAATTTATATTTTAAGCAAAACAGGATATATTTTTTGTTGGGTTTGGATGGTTGGAAAACTTGGGGATTGGGATTTCGTAGACAAAGAATAAGAGAGAAGAGGGAGGAAGAGAGAAGAGGGGGAAGAGAGAAGGGGGAGAAAATAAAATCCTAGGCTAGAACAAAAAAAAGAGTAGGGATATCCTACCCGAACCCCGACCTGATTTTTTAATTCGGGTATTGGATATCTCGATACCTAATTTTTTTTAAAAATACCCAAACCCAATCTGCTCGGGTCAAGACCCAAACTCCCACCCCTAGTGCCAGCAGACTTTCCAGGACTTGAAAGCCTACCTAGCTGAGCTAATCCTGCTCACCAAGCCATCACCTAATGAACCTGTCTACCTATACCTAGTTGTAGGACAATACACAGTAAGCTCTATGCTTATCAAAGAAAAAAATGGAAGCCAGAAAATCATATAGCACGTAAGCGAGGTATTGCAGTTTTTGCTTTAGTAATAACATTACTTAAGCTATGTCCTTATTTTCTATCGCATTCCATTATTGTGCGTACTGGCATTCCCCTATGAGCTACATTGGGGAAAAATGAAACTTCAGGTAGGATGATCAAGTAGGTTGTTGAGCTCAGTGTGTATGACATTTCTTACCAACCTAGAACAGCCGTCAAGGCCCAAGCACTAGCTGAGTTCGTTAATGAAACCACTCCTCCTGATGAAGAAGAAAGAATTAGTTTCTACACGTGGATGAAGACGAGCCCGCAAGGAGATGAGCCACTCCTCTGGAATTGTCCTCACCAACCTACAAGGAGACGAGCTAGAATATGCACCGAGATTTGATTTCAAGCCTCTAGTAATGAGTCTCCTTATAGTAGGAATTAAAATGGCACTCGATGCTCAACAGTCATTATCCCTGCAGAGGCAAGACCGAAAACCTACAGAACAAGCGCTAAAGTTCAAATTCACAATAGATTTGAGATTCCAGTTGACATTTTTGGTAATTGGAAGAACTAGCAAGAAATCTGTTACATTATAATATGTATATTTACCCAAAATAAATCTATATCTATATATCTTTAAAAGTATGAATTACCATTGTGGTTTCTTTCTTTGGTCTTTTGAGTTGCCTAATTTGCCCCTTTCACTTAAAAGTATAATATTGTAAGTCTTTTGTGAGTAAGTGACCTTTTAACTACATGTATTTGGACTTCCCTTCTCCTGACTTTCTAACTTTCTTTTGCCTCATGATATATATATATATTTTTTTCTGGTCATTCATTCTTTGCTAATTCAATCCAGAGAAACTCTACCAGACTTGTTATTTTTCTTGCTGATATTCTGTGTTTCAGAAAGTCCTCAACATAAGTTCATATGATTTAACAAGTGCACGAATTATCTGATGATTATGAAAAGGTTACATATAGAGAGAGAAGTTCTGCAAAGAAAAGTAAGTTCCTTATTTTGCTTCTTGATTTTCTGTTATTTAATAAAGCCTTGCATGAGTTTGTATGGTTTAACTGTTGCAAAATAATTAAAAGTGTAATTGAGTCTCTTTAGCAAATTAATTTGTAAAATTAAGAATGTCGAACACATTGAAATCAAATATTTTCGGTGTTTAATTAATTAGTTGAGAACTACGATTGAGAATAATAAACTAGTAAAGCTTCCAATTAATTGGTTACCGTCTAAGGAAAGATCTTTATGTCCCTCTGCTTGATCTTGCATATTAATTAAAATCTTGATTCCTTTATTTGTGATTTTCAGAACAACAAACCAATAATATCAAATAATATATATAATCTTCTCTAAGTAACTCAACCATGAAATTACTATTTATATATAGCTTTGGGTTAAATGCAAAAATGGTATCGGAGAATAGGGCACTTTATGTTTCAGGTACCATACTTTCCAAAATATCTAGATTTGGTTCCACACGTTGGAAGATCTGACAGGACTGATACCATAGTTTATGAAAGTTGCAATTATAGTATCTTAGTTTCTGTTTTGATACTTTTGATACTAGACCCTATTTTATGAAAATATTATTTTAGCCCCACTTGGTTTTATTTTCCGCAGATCTAGACCCATTGCTTGAAAATGGTATCAAAGCTTAGTTTATTGGAAAAACTATATGTTTCTATATTACATTTAGATATTTTGTCCACTAACTGAGGGAACTCCTTAAGTGAATGAAACCGAACGAAAGTTCGAGTGCAAAGACAATAGGGAATATTTTTCAGATTTTGTAAAAACAAAGACAGGATTTCCTTAGGAAATTATTGAGGAAAGTAGTCACAATCCTCAAGGATTGACTCCTGATCTTCTCACGAAAGAAAAATCAGAAGAATTGATGTGGGTTTTCCAAGTCAGTCGTAACCTAACAGGAAATGCAGTGAAGCGTTTGAATTCCACAGGAATCAATGGTAGAATTCCAGCTAGAAGAAACGGAGTTGGTAAATTCCTTCACTAATGCAGTTCTAAGAATTATGATTAAAGGGACTGATTGGAAAGAACTCGAGCTGGATACTTCAAAGAATTATGATTATGGACATAAGTTTATCCATATACCTTGAAAATAGAAAGCTTGAACCAAAAGATAGACAAGATCCTTAAGATTCTTCCAAACTACACAAAGGATCTTATAAACTTTAAGACAGAAGTGGAGATCTAAAACGAAACCAACAGGAGAACCTTGAAACATCCAAATCCAGACAAGAAAGGATGAAGGACACCCTTGGATTAGTACCTCTTCTTCATCAGAAATGGGAGGTAACGGAGATTCCAAAACCAAAGACCAGAGAAGATCTAATCATTGCATCCATTAGATCTATAAACTAATGGAGGTAACCAGAGCGGATCTATTAAATCTACAGGAATTGGCTAAATCCTTTTTCTCAACTTTGGATTGTGGACATAGTCAATATTCAAACCAATGAAATCACTCCAGCACAAATACCACCAAAGGGGATTACAGGTTCTAATAATCCTCCATCGTATCATCTAATGAGATAAAGTAAAGATTTCCACACCAACGCAACACCGATGTTTGTGAGAACCATATTTAAGAAAAATCCAGGAAGAAATCTAAGGATAGCACCAAAAAATACACCTTAGGCAAGGACCATGCTTTAGCCCTTGCATCCCTATGGTACCGTAATCAACTTGGATGTTATCGACTTCCGAAACATCGAGAAGCTGACAGATTAGTGGGTTGTACCATCAAGATAGCAACAACTATCCTAAAACTCGACAAAGAAAACTTCCTAAATTAGTGGAGTTGAGCTTGGAGGGTTCTGTGAAGATCGGATGGGATAATACCCCAGAAGATACAAAATCCAGTATCCTTGCCAAAAATTCAAAAAGTGCAAAAGCAGATCAACTAGGAAGACTTATCAAGATACATTTTATTGAAGAAAGTAGACCAGAAAAAACTAGAGAATATGCACAAGTTCTTTTCGGCCTTGAATTGAGGAGTATTTGCGAAGTAGATGAATATATCTATTAGTTTTGCAAATATTTCTTCTAGAGTATAGAGTAGCAACAGAAGTAGCTAATGAATGTTTCAATCACTGCAACTGCTGGAGATGCAGAGCAAGAGGTCATATATCTCTAGGCTGCCCACAGAAAAATAGTGAATTAAGAAAATTTGAAGCTATGGATGACATTCTAGACTAAGTCTACTATTGCGATTTGATACCCATTTACAATATTTGAAAACCTTCTGTCAAATGAAAGAGTTTATGAGGAGGAAATAGAGACTGATTCGGATAGATCTTCAACCAAGTTAGAATAATTACAACGAGGGAGATAGGCATCAAACCTCTGAAAGGCCTTTTAGGATTCTTTTCCAAAATGATGTATCAAAAAAACTATAGAAATAATCATGCGACAAGACTCCAACCTCAGCCCATACGATGGATTTAGGATTTTTGAGGAATTGGGAGAGTCCTTAACCAGATAAGAGTAAATCAAAGGAAGCATCACATAATCTACAAAGTAAGTTCAGGTGAGTTTGCTATATCTATGGAACGTACTGGTAAAGTTATGGAAATGCAACTAATTCATAAAGAAGAAATTTTTGAAGAATTGAGTAAACTTATAGAAGAAGTAGTTGTTACTATGAAATAGATCTACATAGTAAGTATTAAAGAAGTAATAAAAGCAACTTTTAAGAAAAATAATTGATTCAAAAATACATTTATCTATAATGGATAGAACAATCAATAACCTAAGAGATGGTTGTCTTGGAACAGTGATAGGTAATCTGTATGCAGGAAAATTGATGTTTGACATTCATCTCAGGATTATATACAACCTAGCAGACCAAGATTTCAATAGAGTCTTGACCCTTCATCAGGATTTTAAAAGAAAAGACCTAATGGAAGCCATATTTTATGACTTATAGAACTGCATATGCCCTTTCCAACACACATCACTATGATCTGTTTCTTAGGAAAGAGTTTATTTATATTCCTAGAATTGTCAATGAATTTACTAAGGTTATGGTACCATATCCGATTAGGATATCTAGATAGGTGGTGTCTACATTGTTATAAGAGATCACCCAATTTTAGACCGAACACTTAGTTCTAGAACTGAATTTAGTAGCAGAATATCCTTTTCGAAAGATAAGATTATAGGCTACAAAAGAAAAGAGGAGGAGTTATTAAAAACTTTAACTCCTAAAGAGATCAAGGTAGATAACATAAAATTTAGATGCCCTAAAGGATGGAAATCAAATACAAGTTATATTTGACATCACTAAGAATGACAACATTTTTCCTTGTGATAACTTATATCATTTACAGCATGTCTTATTCAGTTAAAGATATATTTTGGCAATTAAATTGATTTAAAGCCATGTCTTTCTTCTTTACTCTCTAGATAAAAGACAAGGGAGGACAAATTGTCTTTTTCTAGTCTAGGCTAGGTAAGGTGTCATTGCATCACTATAACATCTCTGTGATTAAACAATATATCATGAATATTGATTTACTTATTTTCCATTTTGCTTCTGTCCATCATTCAGCAAAGATTATATTTTTACAACAACACAATATTTTGTGTCTATATTTATTAGTTTTACTCGTCTTTTATTATAAAAATTTTAAAATATAAAATCATACATCTCTGTTGGAAATTATACTGAAAATCTGGACAACAGCAAGATAAAGAGGGTGGAGGATGAACACTCTGTTGCTGCTGTTTGTGCTGCCTCTGTACAGAACCAGAAAAGGCGTGTTTCTCATAATGCGTTTTTCTTCTTTTTTGATTACGTCTTTAATTAGTTAAGTTGCTGATGAGGTGTATTACTGATTAGTTCCATTAGTCAGAGTCTGTTATTTTTCTGTTCATTCCCTTCTTCTTTTTGTATTTAAAAGGGAGCCATTCATTGCTGCTACTATATGAAAAACCTTTCTTTCACTATGATAATGGGATTCTTGTTCAATAAATTACCTCTTTTCCCAGCTCAATACCTCAACATGGTATCAGAGCCTTCCATGTGAAGGTCTCTTGATATCTTTTGTAAACACTGCTCATCTTTATTTCTGCCATGGCGACGGCAGAGTACAGCAACTCCCCTAGAAATGGTGCCACATCCCGCGGCATTACTGATCCAGAATTTATGCAATTACAGTCATTAGATCACCCTGGCATGGTGATGGTGTCTGCTTTGCTCATTGGCAGTAATTATTTTGCCTGGAGCAGAGCAGTTAAAAGAGCTCTTACTGCTAAGATGAAGATCGATTTTATTGACGGATCGGCTATTCGTCCTCCAGTCAATACAAATGAATTTAAACGGTGGAATCGTATTGATTCGATGGTCACCACCTGGATACTTAACTGCATGACGAAGGATTTGGCGGAATCGTTTATGTATGTTGGTTCAGCCAGAGAACTATGGGTCGAGTTAGAGGCTCGTTATGGAGAGAGCAACAGTCCTCTAATCTATCAGTTGCAGAGAGAAATCAGAGAGGTAACACAAGGTAATATGTCTGTTACCGAATATTACACAAAGTTGAAACGTTTATGGGATGAACTTATGTGTTTGGCGCCTATGCCAAAGTGTGTTTGCACTAACTGTACCTGTGAAGTAAACAAATCTATGACTGATATGGTAGCTTCGAATCAATTGATTCAGTTTTTGGTTGGTCTTAACTCCGTGTATGATCAAGCATGCAGCCAGATACTACTGATGGAACCCTTACCTACGGTTACAAAAGCCTACTCCATGCTCATTAGGATGGAAAAACAAATGAGCTTGGGTAGTATGGAAACTAATGGTGGTGCTGCTTTGCAAGTTAAGGGACAGAGTTATAAGAAGAAACCAGTAACTGATAAGCGACATATGATCTGCGATCATTGTCAAAAACTAGGGCATACGAAGGACTCCTGCTTCAAATTGCATGGTATACCAGATTGGTATAAAGAGATGGAAGAACAAAGGAGGAAAGTTATGGGAAAAGGAAGAGGGTACAACGCCATGACATCTGAAGATTCAAATAGGAGGTTAGTTGAAGGAAATCACTCAAATATTACTGAACTGATAAGGCAGGAGATGAAGAAATTCATGCTTGAGGAAACACCAACAGATCCTCTTCAAGTCAATTTTGCACAACTCGAGAACTTTGCAGGTAGTTGTGACAATTCCACGTCTTTGATTTCTTGCACTTGGATTATAGATAGTGGAGCCACTAATCACATTTGTGCAGATGCTCGTTTATTTTGTTCCTATACCAAACTCTCTGACACCGTAGTCATTCATCTACCTAATGGTCACTCTCAAACAGTCACTCACATAGGCTCCATACAGCTCACTCCTAACATCAAACTCACTCATGTTCTTCACATACCTGCGTTTTCAGTTGATTTACTGTCTGTTAGACAGCTTTGTGCTTCCTCATCTATTCAGTTCAACTTTCTAACCTCTGCTTGCATTATGCAGGACCTGGAGACTAGAAATATTCTTGCTACAGCTCATTTGAAACGCAACCTTTACATACTTGAATGTAGCATTTTGCCTTTGAGATCAAATTGTAGCTCATTCTCTTGTACTGTCAATCTAAATCAATTTACTCTCTGGCATCAACGTCTTGGACATTTGTCCAACAATTCAATGAAACACATTACAGAGTTATCTCAGTTGGATTGTGCTTTAAAACCATGTGAAATTTGTCCACTTGCCAAGATGCATAAGTTGCCTTTTGATTCTAGTAAAACGCGAACTACCTCTGCTTTTTCCCTTGTTCATCTTGATATCTGGGGACCCTATAGGGAAGCAACTATGAATGGATGTCATTATTTTCTGACTATTGTAGACGACTTTACTAGAACTACCTGGACTTTCTTTATGAAATACAAAAGTCAGGCATTAGAAATGTTCCAAAATTTCTGCAAAATTGTGTCTACTCAATATAGTAAAGTGATAAAAACAATTCGTACAGACAATGGGAGTGAGTTTCTTAGCTCCTCCTTCCAGCACTTCCTTCAAAATTCTGGAATAATCCATCAACGAAGTTGTGCTTACACTCCACAGCAAAATGGGGTTGTGGAGCGTAAGCATCGGACCCTTCTTGAAATCGCTCGTTCGATTATGATTCAAGCCTCTTTTCCTCGAAAGTTTTGGGGTGATGCTGTCTTGGGAGCTACTTACTTGATAAATAGATATCCTACAGCCGTTTTAGGATGGAAGAGTCCTTATGAGGTGCTCCATAATAAACCACCTTTTTATTCACATTTACGCACAATAGGTTGCCTATGTCTTGCTATTAAGCCAGAACCTTACCTCTCTAAATTTGATAGACGAGCTTCTAGATGTGTGTTCATAGGCTATCCCCTCGGGCAGAAAGCATACAAAGTACATGATCTTGAGACTAACTCTATATTCATCTCCAGAAATGTTATCTTCCATGAAAATCAATTCCCCTTTTCCTATGTCAAAACTCCACCTGTGTCGGTCCCTTTGCCTAATATTCCTTTGACTGATGATGTTGATGATGCACTCATTTCATCTCCTCCGCTCAATGATAATCCTATCTCTCCAGACTCTCCTATACAAGATCCTCAAGTCTCCATTCCTGCAGTTCGTAGGTCCACACGTGCTCACCAAAAACCAGCTTGGCTCAATGATTTTGTGTGTCATCTGTTTTCTTCCACCTCCACTCCTCCAGAAATGTTATCTTCCATGAAAATCAATTCCCCTTTTCCTATGTCAAAACTCCACCTGTGTCGGTCCCTTTGCCTAATATTCCTTTGACTGATGATGTTGATGATGCACTCATTTCATCTCCTCCGCTCAATGATAATCCTATCTCTCCAGACTCTCCTATACAAGATTCTCCAGTCTCCATTCCTGCAGTTCGTAGGTCCACACGTGCTCATCAAAAACCAGCTTGGCTCAATGATTTTGTGTGCCATCTGTTTTCTTCCACCTCCACTCCTATCATCACTAAATACTCCTCTGCATACTTGGGATTTGTGGCTTCATTGTCTGTTTTGCAGGAGCCAAGAAATTATAAAGAGGCAGCTACTATTCCACACTGGATTGAAGCAATGAAACTAGAACTGGAGACTTTAGAGCGCAATGGGACATGGAAGGTGGTCCCTTTGCCGGCAGACAAAACACCCATTGGTTGTAAATGGGTATTTAAGACCCAGCTACATGAGGATGGTTCAGTGGAGCGCCACAAAGCCAGACTTGTGGCTAAGGGATACACGCAGGTTGAAGGTGTCGACTACACGGAGCGTTTTTCTCCCGTGGCCAAATGTGTTACTGTCCGTTTGTTTCTAGCACTGGCTTCAGCTTTCAAATGGCCCATACATCAGATTGACATCAACAATGCCTTTCTCCATGGGCATCTTGAGGAGGAAATATATATGGCTGCGCCTGAAGGTTATCCCGTTACACCTGGGCACGCTTGTCTCCTCAAGCGCTCTCTATATGGCCTCAAACAGGCATCGAGACAATGGAATGCTGAATTTACACGTAGCCTTGAGCACTTCGGCTTTCAACAGTCTGGGCATGATCATTGTCTTTTCTTCAAGGCTCTATCCTCCGGTTTCATTGGCTTACTGGTTTACGTAGATGATGTGCTTCTTAATGGCACCTTCTGTTGATCTTATTTCGCAGGTTAAGAGATATCTTGATGGCCTTTTTACCATCAAAGACTTGGGCAGTGCCAAATACTTCCTTGGCCTTCAAATTGCCTGATCAGAGGCTGGGATTTCTCTTTCACAGACAAAGTATATTTTGGACATTATTGGTGATTGTGGTCTTCATTCTTCCAAACCGGTTGCCACTCCCTTGCCCCCTGGCATTAAATTGCAAGCTATCTCAGATGATCCTCTTGTTGAACCTGAGAGATACCGTCGCTTGATTGGGAGATTACTCTATCTCTGTTTTACACGGCCAGACTTATCTCATGTCGTGCAACAACTTAGCCAGTTTATGCATCAGCCTTGTCAATCTCATTGGCATGCCGCTTTGCATCTTGTTCGTTATTTGAGAGGTTGTTCTGACTTGGGCCTTTTCTTTCCTGCATCCAATTCACTCCAGCTCCAGGCTTTCTGTGATGCGGACTGGGGTGCTTGCCTCGACTCTCGTTGTTCACTTACGGGTTTTGCTATCTATCTTGGTTCTGCGCTTATATCATGGAAAACGAAAAAACAGTGCACTGTTTCTCGATCCTCAGCTGAAGCTGAGTATCGAAGTATGGCGGCAACTGCTTGTGAACTCAAATGGATTTCATATCTACTGCGAGATTTTGGTATTACTGTTTCACTGCCAATTCCGTTTCATTGTGATAACCAGGCAGCTATTCATATTATGGCTAATCCCGTGTTTCATGAACGCACGAAACACCTTGATATTGATTGTCATATTGTGCGCAATTGCTATAAGGATGGTTTTTTGCTGCCCGTATTTGTTCGAAGCCGTGATCAAGTGGCTGATTTGTTTACAAAACCCCTCTCTAGTCCTTCGTTTGTTGGGCAAGTTGGGCTTGTTTGCCGTTGAACCAAGTCCAACTTGTGGGGGGGTGTTGGAAATGATACTGAAAATCTGGACAACAGCAAGATAAAGAGGGTGGAGGATGAACACTCTGTTGCTGCTGTTTGTGCTGCCTCTGTACAGAACCAGAAAAGGCGTGATTCTCATAATGCGTTTTTCTTCTTTTTTGATTACGTCTTTAATTAGTTAAGTTGCTGATGAGGTGTATTACTGATTAGTTCCATTAGTCAGAGTCTGTTATTTTTCTGTTCATTCCCTTCTTCTTTTTGTATTTAAAAAGGAGCCATACGTTGCTGCTACTATATGAAAAACCTTTCTTTCACTATGATAATGGGATTCTTGTTCAATAAATTACCTCTTTTCCCAGCTCAATACCTCAACAATCTCTATATATTTTCTATTGCTTTTTAAAAAACATTCAGAATTTTGCTATCCGTTCTGTACAAACTAGCCATCAAATTGGTCATGAGGATATTCAAGAATTAGAAGATATGTATAAAATAATTCAATTGAAAATACTTTTTTTCCCTATATCCATTTTTAGAATAATATTTTACAGTTAATAATTCAACTCATTGTGATTCTTATGAAAAACAGAGTTTTCCTTCTTCAACTGATATCAATTCACAAGAATAAGAAAGTATATATGTGGTCATGAAAGTTAGAGAACATATATACCATCAATTCTATGCTTAATAAAAATATAAATTGTTGAAATTATTCGTTATATAATATAAATTATTCTTCTATTTCATCAATACTTATTATGATTTTTAAGATTATTAATGCTTTGAAATTCAATACTGTGTAAGGATATTATTTTTCCTTAGTTAATTGTTCTATAATTTTTCCATAAAATTGAATATCACACCTAATTCATTTTTATCAGACCTCATCTTTTTGCACAGACTTTGAAATATTATTTTGATCATCAATTGTAATTGTAAATTGCCTTTATGCTGCAGTTGCAAATTTTTTAATCATTCACTTTCAGATTTTAACTCACAATACTGTTATTCTGCTTCATACATAAGTTTCGAATTTAATTCTATAATTTACTTTGTTTTATATAATTTGTAAAAAAAAAAGTTAAGTCACATGCTTAACTATTGTATACGAATAACACCACTGTAATTTGTTTTACTTCTTTAAGTTGCTTTTCATAAATATTAATGATAAGAGCATTCTTTTAATTCATAAGTTGTTTGTCAAAAAAAATAAATAAATAATGTCTCAGGGAATAATTTACTTCATGTTGATGCTTCTGGCCCACGAACTTCGTTTTTTGCTGATACCCTTTCACAAGATCAAGAAGGTATGCATTTTTAAAATTAGAAACTCAATTTAAATTTCACAATTAAATGAAATAGTAATAGAAAATGTTGAAATTACTTCTTCTACAATGTAAATTATTCTTTTATTTGATATGTTACTATTTTTTATGTTTTAAGACAATATATACTTTGATAATTGTTATTATATAAAAGGTCAGAGTTAGTTAATTATATTTTTTTTATCTTGAAAATGAAGTTCATGCTTCATAAATTTAGTTTGAGTATACTCGTATTCTCCTTTTAATTATATACACACACATACATATATATATATATATTATTTTTCTGATGATAAAATAAAGAATTAAGAAATACTTGATAAATTGATACCAATCAACTAATAGTATGATTGTTGAATCTTTCATACAATAAATCGGTTTGTACAGTTTATGTATATTTATGTCATTTGAATTTTTCAATCTAAATTGATACTTAATTCCATCCTGAAAAGTATATGACTTATTTCGTGTTGCTATGTTTATTCTTTTTCCTTTTATTTTCTCTTTTCCTTTTTCATCGCTCGAATGAGAATAGATATTAGCAATTATGAAGTATTAATATTGAATTAGTATCAAAGTTCAAATTATATGCATTTGTTATTTAGTTCTCATGCATTCAATTGTTCATATGCTTTTTTGTTCTCATTAAATCTGTATAACAAAAATTAAGTTTTGTGACTAGGTATTAGGGAAAAGTATTATTTTAGTCCGCTAAGTATGCTTAATTTTAATTTTAATCCGATAACTATGTTCATTTTTGTTTAGGTCCAATAACTTACGAAATTGCTTACTTTTAGTTCTTTGGCATATTTTCGAACAATTTTACCCCTATGCAACTTTTGAAAGGCAGTTTTAGCCCATATGTATTCATAAGGGTAAAATTGTGCGAAAATCTACCAGATGACTAAAAGTAAGCAATTTCGTAAGTTACTGGACCTAAACAAAAATGAACATAGTTATCGAACTAAAATTAAAATTAGGCATATTTAACTAACTAAAATAATACTTTTCCCCTAGGTATTATTATATGAAATATATTATGTAAATTTACTTTAGTTTCTAAATAATTTATTGAAATAATTATTTTCAGTTGATAACACAACTGTGAGAAGTTCCAACCACGACGATACATTTTTTGTGCAAACGATGTCCTTTGAGAAGAACACAAAAGTATTCACTAAACAAGTTAGAAGCACTAAAGTCCACATTTTGATATTTCATATTACATCGATTATCAATATTTATTTGGGCGTCAGTTTCTCTCAATTATCATTTATGCTTAGATGATATATGAAAACTTGCTTCTGTAATATTTTACTTCCTTTGTAAATACGCAATTATTTTCTTTTAATAATTTCCACTCGTTGTATGCGTGATTTAATTAATTAATTAGTATTTAATGTTTTTATACATTAAATAATTTGATAGAGTATATCTATAAAGATAATAATAAATTTTGAACTACCCATCATCTAAAAGATATGTTACCCCGTTTTCTATCCTAGAATATGCATCGATCAAAGATCAATGATATTAATGAAATAAAAAATTATTATGTCCAAGTTTACTTAAAAAATATTAGATGAATATATTAAATGTTACTTTTAATTACTACAAAAATAAATCTCTCCTTCATCCATCCTAACTTTGTCCTAAAAGTTTTACATTAATTCATATAATAATTGAAGTCCAACAATATGTATAAATTCGTGTCAAACTATGAAATCAATATGATTATTCGTACAACAACTTGGTACTTACACTAACATTTGTTTACATCTTTATAGGATTTTTAAAATTTGTTATAAGCTTTTAAATTCGGTATTTATTTAAAGTTTGTAATTGATATCAATTTATATCATGTAAAAACAATTTACATTTCAATTTGAATCAATATACAAAAAATCTTTAAAAAAATTCACAATCATTATTAATGCTTTGTTTACATTATTAATAAAGTAAGAGAACCGAATAACATAAGAGAAGACTAAATTGGGAACCTTTTATATCGACTTAAACTAATAGGTATGAAATTTGGCCAGAATATATCATACTAAGGCCCAACAACGACGCCAAAGAACTGCAGTTCATACCCATAATTTAAATCGACGACCCAGAGTGTATTTCCCTTATATTTTTTCAATTTCTCCTTATCTTAATCAGTAATGAAAAATACTCTTTTTTTTATTATTATTTATACATATATATAGCCATGCTATCTCCGTTCTAGTTGGATAATCCAGCAGCAGTAATTTAGCTTTGCATTAGGCTAATCATAACATAAGCAAGAATGAAGGTAACAAGTGCAAAAAGATAAAAAAGGAAAGTTACAAGTAGTCTGTATTCCTTTTTATGCCAAATCAAACTTTTATATAACTAAAGAAAGAGAAAGAAGTTACAAATGCCTCTGCTTCAATACATGAAAACTGCTGAGGGTGTACCAAAACAATTTTTTCATGTCTGCATGGTCTTCATCTGCCAAGTGTCGCTTCATTGTTAAAAAGTGTCATTTGGTCAAATCCCTTGACTTGCTTTGCTGTCACCTCATTTTTTCATCAGTTTGGAGAAGCTGCTTTCTTCTGATTCTGACCCTGATTGCTTGCGGTCCTCTTTATCTTTAGAGGATTCTGAAATTTTCATCTTTGATTTTGCCTTCAATGCTTCTCGGATTTCTTCGAATAAATTATCAAGAAATTCCTCTTGAGAAAATTCCTCCAATGAATTCCGAGATTCTCCAGCTAGACAAAAAAATTTATTTTCTCCATTTTTGCTTGAAGTTTTCATAGGAGAGGCAATTCCGAAAAGATTCTTTTTGAGATCATTTTGTATTTGTTTGAGGTATTCCTCAATCATTTAATCTTTTGTGATTACTCATTTCTTATTCAGAATCCTTTGGGTACCTGATTCTCCTTTTTCTCTTGAGGAACTCAATATTCTTGCAATTTTTATTTCATTTCGTTAATGATTTATTGACCATAGTATTTCTTGGTCTCGGGATCAATTTGCATCAACCTGTTCCAAAATTTTAAACAATATCTTCTTTTAATGCTTGGGATTTTCTGTAGGCTAATTTCTACTTCTGGTAGCTATTTTTATATCCATGGAATAGAGAATTCCATAAAGAAATAAAGAGAAGCCATTCCTTCAATCCATCTTCTCGATTTTTTTGCTTGGATTATTTTTGGTGAATAATTTAGCCATTCCGTATAGTATTCCTGAAAAGTTTCAGGAAGAATAGAAATTGATGGACCAAAACTTATCCATCATTGAAATACCCAATTCGGTATCTCTTGCTGGAAAACCAGTGAGCAAATTTTAAAGAATCATGTATGCTTTCTCTTATAATTTTCATAAAGAAAAGCTTTATTAAACGCTTCAACATAGTTCCAATAATTGAATTTATTGTATTTTTTGATTTTGGGTGAAAATATTCTTTTTCTCCTAAGGGATTAATTCCCCATTCAACAGCATTGATGAATTTTTTAATTATTGCTTTTGAATAACTAAAAACTCCTTCCCATTACTGGAGAATATGTGATTAATTTCAACACTCTGGGTTGCCTTAAGATACATTCATAATGTGCCCTAGGTTTGTATGACCCTGCATTAAAAGATGCAATATTAAGGTATCTTTTCATTAAATACCATGGATCATTTTTTCATCTTAAATCATTATTTTCAAGAAGTATAATTATGTCATGATGTTCACTGAATTTATAATTAATTAGTTCATCTTCATCCTCTTGCAATATTACTGCATAAGATACTAAGGATGATGATTCATCAGTTGTTAATTTTTTGTGATCCTTCTTGAATTCAAGAAATTATTTGAAGAGTTCATTTTCTTCTTCAGGAATGTTATTATATTTTCCAATTCCGAAAATATTTTCCCTCACTAATGTCCTATGGCCCTGTCTAACAATATCGCTTGCTTGAAACCTACCTCCTCTTTGATTAGAGGAGGAATTCCTTCCTCTTCCCCTGTGGGGGAGCATTTCCTGAAAAATAAAGATAATTCATTAGCCTGCATAATAACCAGCAATTTGCTGATGATATGGCAAGTTTGCTATCCAAAGTTGTTTAATACGATTTTCTGCAGTGACGTCTGCATCTGAAAATTGTATGAGAATGTCAGAAATAATTTCCTTGAGTTTGTCAATTCACTTCCTGATTATTTTTTTGCTTCTTTTCAATCTAGTCTTATATTCAATTGGTTCATCCCATAATTTTAATTGATAAATAGGCCAATGTATTCCATTCATAAAAAATCTTTCTCCTATGACTAATTCTTCAATCCGAAGATTTGGAATTTTAGAAGAAATATTCATCCCTCTAAATATTTCATTTCCAAGTTCATCAGGAGTTATTTCTAATCAATATATTCTCTTGATAGGAAATCAGGGAGACTATTTGTCTCTCCTTTAATATGCTCAACAGAAAAATTAAATGGGGCAAGATGTGCTTGCCATCTAGCAAACATTTGTCTAGAAATATCATGTTTAAAATCTTTATTAAATATAAATTTAGCAGCAGAACAATCTGTCCTAATGGTGAATTCTTGATTAAGTAAATCATCTCGAAATTTTAACACACATTTTACAATGGCAAGAACTTTTTTAGCAATCATAGCATAATTTCTTTGGGCTGCTTTCCATTTCCCCGAATGGAATCGAACCAAGTATTCTTGCTTATTTTCATCAATTTGTTTTAGTATTCCTCCAAAACCAATATCAGAGGCATCTGTTTCTATTACTTTTTTCCAATTTAGATTAGCAAGAGTTAAACATGGTAATGATTTTACCTTTTGTTTAATTAATTTAACTACTTTTGTATGTTCATTAGTCCATTCTGATGGATTCTTTTTAAGCCTGTCATACAGTATTGTTGTATCTTGAGCAAGGTTCTTATAGTATGGGGCTATATATATTTAAACTGCCCAAAAATCTCTATAATTGAGTTTTATCAATGATTTTATCAGGAAATTTATCTGCAACTTCAATACTCCTATTAATGGGTATAATTTCCCATTTTTCAATATGATGTCCCAGAAGTCTAACTTTTGTTTGAAAGATACTCATTTTTTATTTTGATAAAACCAGACCATTTTGGATAACTAAGTTTCTGAACATTTCTAAATGCTTGAAATGGTCTTCTATACCATTTGAGAAGACTAAGATATCATCAATATAAATGATGATAAAATTAGAGAATTGGTTAAAAATATCATTCATAATATTCTGAAATTCTGAAGGTGCATTTTTTTAATCCGAATGGCATAACATTCCACTCATAATGTCTAAATGGGACTGTGAACATCGATTTGTACCTATCGGATTCAATTATTTGGATTTGCCAATATCCTGATTTTATATCAAATTTTGAGAAAATTATTGCCCTATGTAATTTGTCTAACAGATCCTTTTTATTAAGGATCAGATATCTGATCCATTTTAAGACTTTATTAAGAGGTTTATAATTTATCACAAGCCTAGGTTTTCCTCTTTCCTTTTCTGCATGCTTATTAACATAAAAAGCAGTACATGACCATGGTGATTTTGACGACCTAATTAGTTTTTTCTCAATCAGGGATTTAATTTTATTTTTACATAATTCTAAATATTCAGTATTCATTTGGCAAGGTCTTTCCTTATTAGGGATATTCGCTTCAGAAAATTCACTTTCATATGGAAGGTTAACAATATATTTCTTCCTATGCCAAAATGCATTGGGATGTTCATCACATATTTCTAGCTCAAATTTGTTTTGAATCATTTAATCTTTCCTTGTAATTTAGGGTTTTAAAGTAGTTCATCTATTTATAATGAATTTATTTCTTCCTTAATAAAGCATATTTGGTTGGTCATAGATATTATTAAATCTTTTATTTCATTTATAGCCTTGTCTATTGGTTGCATGATGAATTTGAATTTTATTATTTCATTATCAAAGGTTCCTATTATGCCTTCTTCATTAATATTCTTTATTGGAAAAATCTTTTTAAGGAAAGGTGTTCCAAGAATAATTTCATTTGTTAAATCTTTTATTAACAGGAAGCTTGTCGGAATACATTTTTTTATTATTACATATGTAAGCGTTTGGAATTTTAAAGCATATATTCAGTTTTTGGTCATTAGCCGATGATAAAGAGTGGGTCGTTTTTTCAAAATATCTAGTCAGTATAAGACCTTTAATACAATTAATATCTGCTCGACTGTCAATAAGAGCAGTAAATGTTTTTCAAAAATTGTTATTTATTAAAAGATAAATTTTAATATTCTATTTTTGACTAGTGGATAGAAAATACCCCTTATATTTTTCTTCTCCTATTTTATTATTCTTGCTAGTTCAAGCATTTCAACTCTATTAGTAAGAGACTGATTGTATTTTTTAATACTATTTATCTCTTCTTTTAATTTTTCTAGTTCTAATTTTAGATCTTCAAGAGTAGAGGGATTATCTCTAATAGTATGCTTTTCATTAAGTAATTTTTGGACTTCAGTTATTGTATATGGTTCAAAAGGTTTATTAATAGTTTTATCATAAGCTGGGTTAGACTCCGATGGAGGCTTTATTATTATTGTCAATTTTACTTAAAATGATATCCCTAACTTCAGGATCTTTTATTTCCCTAAGTAATTCGATAATATGATTGTTAGTGAGAACATTTATTTTTTCCATTTACTTTAAATTTTGTGATTACTTCATAAAATTTCTTAATGTGAATTTTCCTCTTGCCTACATGAACAAGAAGGTTCTTCTTCTTCAGATTCAGAGTGGTTGATGAATATTCAAAGTTTTCTTCAATATTTTTGAGTTCATTTAATAATTTATTTATAATTTTAATTGTCAATGAAATATAATTTTAATATGATAAAATTTAATAATTTATTTATAATTTTAATTGTCAATGAAATATAATACAATTAATATCTCAATACATTAATATTAATTAATTCAAATAAATTTAGATAAAAAATATTAAATATCAAATAACTTTAAATCATAAATATACGCCGCTATGGACTAATAACTAGTTTATACTTAAAATTGAATTTAATGAATTACAAAATAAAAATTGAGAACTAAAAATTTTATTTTTATGTGGGTCGTCATTAGAGTTTAATTTGAAAAAGTAAGTAATAGTTATAAATAAAATCACATTTTCACCAGAAGTGAGATCTGATCTACTTAATCATAGAACCAATACCAAATCAAACCAAACGAGTACTTAAAACAAAAATTTTCAATGAATTTATAATTATAATTGCAATATTTCTCTACATCTACATCTGAACATAAACCAAAAATTTTTATGAAAAAAAAATAATTAAAGAAAATACGAAAATAATTTTACCGGTAAAAACCCCCTTTCAACCGGTAAGAACCCCACACTCCCACTCCAATGGTAAAGACGAAGAAATACAGATGTCCTCCCCACCGGTGAAAACCCTCAAAATCACCTCTTTTCTTCTTCCTCTTCCTCTCACCTTCATTTCGCTTCTCTTCACGCCCAAAAATTACAGAGGAAACCCTCAAAATAATCGCAGATCTGCGAAGAGGGAGTGAAGGAGAAGGGGACCAATCTGAAGGGTTTTTGTAGCCACGATGAAGGAGAGACAGTGGAGCGCCCGCAGGATGGCCGCGAACGTGAGGAGGAGCAACGATGGAGGTAGCAGGAATAAGAGAAGGTGGTAAGTCTTCACACTCAGCAAATTCTTCGTTTCTGTTCAACCTCATCTTTTGCTTGAGGAGATTAGTTGGTACATATATCATTTAATTAGGTCTTTCAGAATTCCTCATTATCAAGTAATTATGGGACTCCATTTTTTGACAAAAAGGCCTTGTAGATCATCATCTCTATGTAAATGACACTTGTTGTGATGTTCCTCGAATGGGATGTCTTTGTAGGTAGCATGTCTATTTAGTATGTCTATATGTAAATGCCACCATCTTGTCGGTTTTGCGGCCGGATGCGAGTGACATCACTCCGTTGCTATGGTCGTACACCATTGAGCTCCAGTACAAACAGGTACGTCAATTGATTGTCGTCTCTGCTTTCCATGTGATTACCACGGGCTTTGGTGTGAGTTAATAAGTATCATTATCTGCTTTCGCATTTGCGCCCCTGCATTATATGTATGTATGTAATTTTTTATGTGGATGGATGTGCGTTATGAATTTGGAAGTGACTCAATCCCAAATTTAATATTTTTGAACTTATTGTGTTTCTGTACTATGGTAATTTAGATCTTATAAAATATTTAAATATATAATTGTTTGAATTTTCCATTTGCTTCACTCTTTGTATTACATGGTGAAGGTGGATTGTTTGACTGGTTTATTAGATGTGGGAAAAAGCATGGCCCTTAATACAATATAAGAATCTTCAGCCTTAAGTTTGATTATTTTAAAATTGATATTGGGGGTCAGGTGTAGTTACGTTTTCAAGCCATAAAGTTAGATATTCTTGCAATTTAGTAACTTGATGGAGCTAAAATGGTGTTGTGAAGAAGCATTATCTAATTTGGTTCTGTATATCTTTTTATGATTCTTAAAGATAGCCCTTAGTACAGTTCTCTACATGCGTGCCTGTGGCAACAAGCTTTGTTTAATTGGGTAAATCAATAGTTAAGTTTATGGTAGGTGGCTATTATTCTTACTTTAGCCTATAATGTGATGTGATTAATTTCAACTGATTTGATTTACTTAATTAACTATCATCCTTTAACTTGTAATTTGCTGCTGGCGTAGTGGTTCCGTTAATGTTTGCATGTTTATCTAGAACATGTAATCAGTACCTCTATAAAAGTTGGCATATAATGTGATGTCTTGATTTTTGCATCCGCTATAGGCAAAGTTTCCTTTGAAACAATATCAATGAAGGAGATGTTGGGATTATTAGTTCTGTTATGCAATTTTTGTTAATTACTTGGTGTGGGAAGACTATAGATTATTTCAAAAGCTCAGCTTAGCTCTTTTTATGGGAAGAAATTTGATGGATGTCCGACATGTAAGATTAAAATGTTGCTCTAGCTAGGTCAGGTGGACTTGTAATATTGACTTACAGTATTAAGCAGATGGTTGTTGCCCTACCTTTTCATCTGGGATCTAATAAAGGAAACAAAATAAGCAGAATGGGTGAAAATTAAATTTGATTGCCTTTTTTCTAGGAAAAAGTATGCATATTAGTCTTGTAACTGGTAACCATTTTCGTGCCCTAAATTTTGGTTGGGAGGTTATGCAGCAGAAGCACCGTATCATATGGTACGCATAGCCGCTAGGTTCATGAAAATTTGACCTATTCTCTAGTGCTTTAAGCCATTGCTAAATGGTTACCTATGGTAATGGGTACCCCTCCAATTAAGGGGTAAGTGAGGGTGGTTAATTCATGGTGATTAATTAATTTAGCGCAAATGAGTTGCCAAATAAATTGTATATTGGATTGTAGTCCAAGTCTAGCTAAAACTAAACCTAAAGGATCACACACAAATCCTTAACGGAATTGGAGAAATCTAACAACAGTATAAAAAATGCAAACAAAGCCTTTTTTTGGTACCATTTCAAGCTATTTCAAAAAACATAATACAAATATTGCAAAGTATCCTAAATTATAATAACAAAAATGCAATTTTCTTTGGTAATAAGTATAGAGATGTTTTTAATGTAATAGTTAAATATTGTCTCAAAATATTGAAAAAGAAAAAAAGAAAAAAAACCTGCAAAGACATCCCCTCAATTATATAAATATAACAAATCCATCCCCTCAATTATCCTACAGAGTTCTAGCCTTTTAGGTAGCATGTTTATTTGGGAGTATCTTTTGCTGGTGCGAATACTTCATTCTAACAGACCTTGCTTCTCTTTTCTTCAGGATCCATTGTATATGAGGAACATATATATAGCAAGCATATATATTTTCACTTCTGTGCAAGAGCCATTTTGTCTTCAATGAAGTCTTGTTTTCTAAACATAAAACATATCATGCTAATTCGGTAATTTGTAGGATAACCATTTTCTTGGGAAGTACGGTTAAATTGATTTATAACTGGATAAATTATCAAAAGATGGTTAAGAGATGGAGAATCAATGGAAGGAAATGTCTCTTGAAAAATTTAACTAAATCTAGTGATGCATTTCATTTGACCTATGATGTTTATGGAGGAGGCATTTTCTTGAGCACCAGCACACTGAATTCTGAATTTTATATGATCTATTCAGATCCAGGTGAAGAAAATTTTGTGAGGCAAAGTGTTGAAAAGTTGTATGCGCACTTACTATGTTCTCTTTCTTTCTTCATATTACCCTTCTAAATTGAATAAAGATTGTTAAGGAGTAGAAAGAACATACATGGAATGTGGATTGCCTTCTACAATTTGTGCATGCTCGCTTTTATGGTTTGCTGATAGCAGCATATCATCTAGGCACGTTTCTGTGTGGCCCCTGACAACTGCAATTGGTGCTCTCCACTATTAATTTCTAGTTGCCTTTTCAGGCAAACAATACCTCTGGATCTTTCTCCAGTTGCATCTGTAGGAGTTTATTTTCAAAATGCTATTATTTATATCTTTTTCAATTCATTTGTTTTTGTAACTTGCTCAGGGTTTCTGACCCTGACATATCAACTTCCTTCTTTGATTGTCGTTTTTGTTTCTTTATCTTCACCTTTTTCTATGAAGAGGCACAAGTTTTTTCTCTCACTCACTTATTCCCAATGGCTTAATAATCATAGTATTGGAAGCATATATCTATTATATTTATCTAATTCCAGCAATCTGTTGTAATTCCCCTGTTCCATTGACTCGACCTAGTTATTGAGCTGTGATAGAACGTATCCATGATTACAACTTTCATGTATGATTTTTTGTATAGGTACTGGTTGCCATGATTCAGTTTGTGTCATGTGTCCAGTTGATCTTTGTCTCCTGTATTGGTTAAAGATGCTTTGTTGTTCTTTTTATGAAATTATGTTCAGCTGTGGATTTATTTCTTTGGTGATTCTATCAGGATATAGGAGGATGCGACATTCAAAAGCAAGAAATCCATGAAACTATAGAGTTACCTTTGACACATCATGAGTTGTGCCAACAGATTGACATAGATCCTCCTCATAGAGTGTTGCTCTATGGTTCGCCTGGTACTGGTAGAAAACCATGCTTGCCAAGGCTGTTGCTAGCCACATTACTCCATTCTTCATCACAGTTGTTGGCTTAGAAATTGTTCAGAACTAATTGGGAGAGGTATGTTTAAAAGTTGGTTGAGTTATTATTCCTGCATTTTTACTCATTATTTTTTGGGCAAATTGCTACATTTTATTTCCTTCTCTATCTGGAGAAATTTCTTGCCCAGAGATGTAGTTGTCTACCTAATTAATCATACACCTTTTGACTTTTCACTCTCCTTGAAGTGAACAACAATTACGTGGGCTACTCTAATTCTCTTGCCAAGTAATTTACTCTAGCCAAATCTGGTCCTCACAAGAACTCCCAAGTTATTTTCATAACTGTGTGGAAGTTGGTACTGAAATTTCAGCTACTTGGAATGATTCGTCGTTCTTCCCTTTACCAATTCCTCTTCATCTTTGTTGGTCATAGGCTGTTAATTTCTTTATAGAAAATGATGGGTTGGAATAGCTAAAAGAAATTTTTCGTGGTACTTTCACTTGTTCTTAGGATAATCTGTACATACTTTTGTCATTTCTTGTGGTGTTACTTTGTTTTGCTTTTAGGAAGATGTGGTAGTTGAAAGTTTCATTATTGTCACTGTATCCATATAACAAACGGGTCTACTGGTCCAAAATGCCTCCAGGGTCCACGAATGGTTCGTGATGTTTTTCGGCTTGCAAAAGAAAATGTACCTGCAAATATTTTCATTCATGAGGTAGATACAATTGCTACCGCTAGATTTGATGCTCAAACTGGAGCTGATCAAGAGGTTCAGTGGATTCTCATGGAACTTTTGAATCATGTATGTTGAGATATAGATGAAGATGAAAAATAATAACAATTTATGAAGGTATTTTCTCTCAAATTCCAATTTACTTTACCAAATTGATTAAGTGGTAGCAAACATTTCTCTCGACAATATTTTTCTCGAGTTAAGACTTTGTACTATAAATAGAATGTAGTTGTATCTTTAATGTGGATAACCCATCCAACATTAAGAAATGGATCTCGTCTTAATTGTATTCTTAATCCACATTTTGTAAGCCTTGCTTACTTTCCTAATGGTAGGGCCACTTTGATATTTAGAATTGTTATGATTTAAAACTTGAAATTTGCCTTCAAAATTCAGGCTTTGCTTTCAGCATCGTGAGTAGTTGTTAGAAAAGGATTATTAAAAATGTAATCAGATGAAGCCTATGTGCTTTTAGAAAATAACTAACTGCGTCTCCATTTTCTTTGTGAATCATACTTTTCGTGTGGGTATATACTTGTACTGGTGACTTCATGGTTTAATTGCTTGAGTAAGGTTTGACTTGACATACTCCGTGATTTAGTCTAAAGTATGACGATCATCATAACAAAGCATAACAAAACTCAAAGGTCATGTTTAAAAGTCTCTCACTTTTCTTTTGTTTGTCTGTTGTGTGGTGTGTGTGTTTCATATTCTTCTTAGTTATATGATGGCTTTTTAACTTATCTTTTTTAAACATCGCATTGGTGGTTTGTCTTTTACATGCAAACATGTTCCCATATCTATGCATTTGACAGTTGATTTGTATTTGAATGTTTTTCGACTAAATAGGTGAGCAAGCTTATGGACTTGTATAAGAGAAGTTCAGAGGAATGGTCGCAGAAGGCGATAGAGCTTGAGGGAATCATCAAGGCTTTAGAAGTAAACTTTGTTTGTGATTTATTTATTCAAAGTTGCCCAATGACACACGATATAATAATTCCTCTTATGAACATGCAGTAGTTTAGGTTGAGGAATTGCAAACTTATCCATTTGTTTTCATGCATGGTAGCTACCAAGGGAATGTGTATGAGTTGGCAATGAGGAGGAACACTACAGTTGTGTTGGAGGTTGGGGCTTTGAAAACAATGAAACAAATGATGATTACAGAAAGTAAAAAGTCCTTGCAAAGTGACAATGGTGGTAAAAAGTATTCTTGGCTTCCACTTTTCATTTTATTCATTAGACATGTTTCCTTTTATGTGCGTGTAGTGTTATCTTGAAATCTTGATATTCATCATTTGCACAATAGTGCAAATGTTACTTTTCTTTAGATCTAGCAAGTTTGTTCTTTTGAAAAATATTCTTGGATGTTTTTTCAGTGGTTTTCCAATTGATTTACTACTGTGGTTGTTTCTATCTTTTTTTGTTTATATGTACTTTATTGTAATCTCATTCAAGTAAACAATATTTGTTGCTCTTTATGGTATATCAAGCTTTGTGAGACATATTTGATTGTTGGAATGACAATATATTTGTTTAGCATTTTGGGGTTGGACTCTTGGTTCAATTGAAATAACATGGAAGTACTCATCCAATTTTCATTTGAAGGACCCAATAAACTATTTCAAATGTAAAGCATTCCACGTTTTTTAGTTTTCGTTTCTCTTCTGTTATATTATCAAGATACTACTTTTTTTTGAGTTTATCGAGAATGATAGTTGGTAATTTGATGAATAAATGTGATTTTGGAAGCATAAGATTGAGACATGAATGTATACTTGCATTATGTGATTGTTGCTTTGAGTAAATGTGGAGTAGTTGAGGCCTAATATCATGCATTTTGAATTGCTTTGAAATAGAGTTGGAATGTTCTACTTCCACTCAATCATAGGAGTTCTTGTGAAATCATATTTGTTTGCCAAAACGCCGCCCAATTGATCCTTAAAAGTTTAACATGGGACATGCATCATTTTGAAAAATTCAATGGCCCTTCCTTTTAGAAATTTCTTTTACCATGAAAAAAAAAAGGAAGAAAGAATAGCAAAAAAAAGGAAGACTACATATACTCCGCTGGTTTAGGTCACTTAGTAACTGGTTAACTTCATCACAAATGTTGTTATTCACGTAAAACGGTGACTAGAGCCATGAGTATGCAAAACACTTTAGGTAAAACGTTATTTGGTTGAGTAATCGGGTGCCTTCACCACAAGTGTTGTCATTCGCGTCAAAAGACCGAAATACGACGTTTTTTGGTTGAGTAACTGGGTGCCTTCACCACAAGTGTTTTCATTCGCGTCAAAAGACCGAAATACGGCATAAAGAACGTAAGTCATTGGCAAAAACAAAGAAAAAAGAAAGGAAATAAAAGCCGTGACAACAAAAGGGGAAGAAAAAAGGAAAAAAAATCATTAGTGGCCAAAGAAAAGAAAGAATAACAAAAGTCGTCCCAACTTAGGTAGAAATAAGGAGATAAAGGGTATTGTGTTGAAGTGATGAGTATGGTGACATTTAGAAACCTATGATTTTGTGGAAGCTTGATTGTTCTACTCTCTACTTCGCGAGACAAAGTGTTGTGATGTGATTGGCCTCTTATCCTCATTATGTTAAGTTAGTGTTTGCATAATGTATTGCTGCATTTGTGTTATTCAGATTATCTGCATATAGGTTATAGGTTACATTTGTTGTTACGGAATATTGGAACAATGTTGAGAACATGTTTTTTGTAGTTGGACTTTTGCTTGAGGACAATAATTGTTTAAGTTTGGGGAGTTTGATTAGCTTAGCTTTACATATTTATAATAGTGGATAATAGTATTTCGTGTGTGGGAGGCAATAACTTCAAAAAATTGCAACAGTCTTTTCCTCCTATTTTTGCTTTATATCTAAAAATTGTCACATTTCTTGATGGCTATCTGAAAATCCTGTGTAAAAGCCTTTATTTAGACTTTATCTAACTACTATTTTTGATTGGGAGGTGATAGATTCTGACCGTGATATTATTTTACCAATATAACTAAGAATAATTATCCTAAAAATGTTTAAATGCTATATTATTATAGTTGTCTTTTATTTTATGGATTTTTCCTCTTAGATGACCATATTAGCACAGGGTAAAGAGAACCTCTCAAAGCTACATGAAATATACATTTTGTCTAAGAGATGTTTGGTGGTGGCATTCCTAAGAAGGATGGAAAAATTGATTGTGCTGAAGACACTTTCGCCAGGCAAGGCAAGCATTTTTTATTGTATGAGCACAACTGCAGGTTGAAACATATGCGTGAGCGCTCAGTCATGTGTATACCTTCAGGCCAACATATCGAGTATTGCTTACATGTATGAAAGAGTGGTATTCAAAGTACCCATGTCTCATCCTATACCATTAACATTCTAAGTTATAATATACTTTGTCTTTACAGATGAATGGATTTGACCAGACAGTTAATATGAAGGTTATCATGGAAACTAACCAAGCAGACACTTTGGATCCTGCCCTCCTACGTCTAGGAAGACTTGATCGTAATATTGAGTTCCCTTTGGCAGATAGATGTCAGAAGAGGCTCGTCTTTCAGGTGAATCTCGAAGATCATTTACTATTTGATGTTTGCTGGTTCTTAAAGTAAACAACATTTATATTAAACTGTCCTCACATCTCACTCACGAAAAGAAGTCTCAACCCAAATAACCTTTAAAAGAGGAGAAACTGGGACGAAATAGTCCCTTTCTAAGAAGAAAGGGACAATCCTCCTTGGTGAAGGAGAAAAGAGTTCATGCAACCATGGAAAACAAGTTATTCTACATCAAGATCAACATAGATGCCTGAACTTCTCTATCACCATAAACTATAGTTTCTTTGTGTTCTTATAGTTGATAGAAAATGGGCCTTGTTTGCAGGTTTGCACTGCTAAAATGAATTTAAGTGATGAGTTAGATTTGGAGGACTATGTGTCTCGACCATATAAAATCCGTGCAGCTAAGGTCAGTGATTCTGCTCACTTTTTCCACATTCATACAACGAGAAATCTAGTTACTTATTTACAATTTTATATACGAGAGATCTCTTCCTCTAATATCTGCCACAATCCCCCATATTTGAAGTGATCTTATTGTTCATTGTCAAAATCAGATTTTCTTCAAGAATGATACATTTGGTCAATCTTAGCTATCATTCAATATAGTTTCTGAGGTGAAGTCTGCCCATGGGATTGAACAACCTGATAAAGTTCTACATTCACATACTAATACTAACTAAGTTGAACTTTATTAGGTTTCCAATTTGACCTCTTATTATTAATAGTCTTGTCGTTTTATGTTGTTATTTATTATCATGAGGGTGAAGGTTTGCACAAGATTGGGTAACCAAAACAAAAAATAGATTACTGGAGATTTGTTCCTTAAAGTACCTCCTTAGATACCTTGTGTTTAATAAAGAAAATCTACTTTATGGAATAGTACAAATGGTTTCTATCTTCGAGGTGATACTATTATTGCATAAAATTGAAGATGTTGAAGTGTGACTATTTGGAATGTGACTTCGAGAATGGATCCGGTTGTCAACAAGATCTTATGTGGAGTCAGTTAAGTATTTCAGGCCGGAGGTCAAAGCAGTGACTGGAGAACCTTTGCAACATTTGTGTACCATGAATTTTGGCAAGTTTCTGGAACCACTGCCCTTTTGCTATTGCTATCTTCTGTGTTGTGGCAAGATACTGTAGTTGCAATTTCTGGTGCAAGTACCCATAATATTCTTATATTTTCTGATTCGACACTTTTAATACTGCAAAAAGTGCAGTTTCACTAGCTGTTGTACATGGGCTTGCCCTCCATTGAAAGGGGAAGATTGCATTTTGTATTGCAACCCAGGAATTCAAAAGACACCAAAATCAGATAAACTTAGGGAGTGGTAAGTTTGGTGGTTGTTTGATTATGATACTGTTAATTATAAGTTGTGAGCTAATATGTCCCACTATTTTATTTGAATTATTGCTTTTGTTTCAAGTGCTTGTCCATGCTACGAAAAGCTGCAAAGGAAAATATTGTAGTTGACCTTGCTATGACCATTTATTTGTGTCTACCAGTGAATGCAAAGCAAAGGTAGCTGCAGCTCGGTTGCCATACTTTTGATTGGGATTATGGGCTTGGTGCTCCAAAGGACATGATCTATCAACTACAACAAGAAGAGGACCGGAGAAAACAACTTAAGAAGGGACTATGAAAAAGATGATCACAAAAAAAGCTCTGGAGGCATCTAGCCATACTGTGGTAATTTCATGGTTAAATTCGCAAAGTTTGCTTGGCTTTTTCAGTGTTGTCAGTAGGATCATTTTACTTTAGCATGTGTCAATTTTGATGTTGTTGTTGCCCTACCATATCACAATTTTGAGTCCAGCCTTACTTTGTTTACATAGCTTGGTGAAACAATGTCTCCCAGGAAGGAAGACTTCGTCATGGTACACTTACAGCATGCATGTGCACACACACTGCTGCATTCTGATCGTCTAAGGAAATTGTTGGGTTTTCAAACAATGCAAAGATTTTCAGCTATGTGAAAAGTAAGGATTCTCCTAAGTTTTGGTGTTCGTATTAAATCCTCTCATGTGTATTTCATTTTCCTAAATACTATTCTATTTCTAGTTTTGGTAATTTGGTGGTGCTATCAAGGTTTCATGTTATTGGAGTATACATTTTGGATAGCCAAAAGAAGAAAGGACAGAACAGAAGGATGTTGGGGTTTTGTTGCTTTGACCCTCATTTCTTCTTTCTCAACCAACCTTCTCTTTCTTCATGGTTGGAGACAGAGGTACTTGAGGAAATAGTAGTGCTTATTAAGTGTAATCAATAATAATTGACAGGAAGTGGAATAAGTTGGTTGACATATGCCATGTGATATTATTTCATGTATTCTTGAGAAAACTTTTTTCTTGCATTGCTTGTGGACCATTATAAGTTGCTCAAAAATTAATGTTTTTTGCCACTTAGCTAGTTCTTCAATTCGTGAAAGGGGAATTAGGGGAGAGATTTGAAGGTGCAGAGCTTGAATTATTGGAACGATTGCTTGTTAAACGATTAGTACTTAGCTGCAACATGATTAACATTGTGCTTGAATGGATCGGTGTTTATACATGTATAAGAATAAGACTTTGATCAATTAAGAATTCTGGTATTCCTTTAGTTTATTGATACTTTATAACTATAAAATTCTACCATATTGGATCTTTTTTTCTGTTTCTCTAGATCTATTCTTGCTTCTAATATAATTATGGTTGGTAAGAATGAAAACAGAAGTGCTAAACAGTACCTTCAACAATCCCCATTTTGGCATATAAGGTGATGTTAAGTAAGGTTAGTGTTCAATGGCTGGCCATAATTCTTATGTTCGATTACTTTCTATGGTCTTATTATTTTTTACACTTTTCATGGCTGCAGTTTTATTACTATTAAAGATAATTTGTTGCTTGAAAAATTTTGCTAGAGTGGAAGCAGGGAAAAAAAGCTAGGGGGAATGTTGTGCATAGAAAATCAGTTTCTTCGTTGTGTAGTAGTAGTGAGGTCCCTTCTACAGCTCCTATGCAGAGGAGATAGATTCAGTGGGCTTCACTCTTTAGAATTTTCTTTGAATGTCATGTAATAAGGGGTGTAGCACTTGCTAAATTTGCAGTTTTATGGTGATTTATGAATGTTTGTTGATATGATTGTCACACTAATGTGTTGTTGACATAGAGGATGGGTTTATATGGGTGGTTTTGCAACTCTTTTGTGAAATTATATGATGTGTGTGTGTGTCTTATAAATGATGTTTCTTGGTTTCTAGAAAATGGTTTGGTCTCGAGAAATTGGTTGATGCCAATATGAGGATATGTAAACATGTAGAAGAGGAAGTCGAGATATTTAAGGATGCTGTGGATGAGACCAAAGAAATTGGAGGAAGTTAATGCTTGAAATAGAGGAAGGGGATTTTGATGTTGCAGTGCTCAATAGCCGGAGGGTCAAGAACCAGGCTTTGCCAAAGGATTTGGTTGAATTTAAGAAGCTCCAAAGTGGCACATTGTTAGTGAGGTATTCATTCCTCCTCTTTTACGTATTGGAGCGTATTTCTTCTATGTTTTTGCTGCTCTTATTTAATCTAATATTTATGTTCTGTCACCTTGCTGAAACTGTGTTGTTGCTCTCTATTCTTCAGCTTTTTGGTGCATAGTCAACTAACCTTGTAAGATGGTGAGGTAGTTCCCAAAAGAGTCCTAGAACGTGAGAAAACGGATCCTATATAGTTACAGAAAAGTGTATATTTTCCTTCTCCCCCTCCCTCTCTACATTGTAATCTGTTTGTGTGGTAGAGATGGTCTTGTCTGATTGGACTCAGGTTGAAGTAAGTTCCTCCTAGCAGTTACAACCCTCTGACACGCAAGAATTGGCAGGAAGGAAAGTGAAAACAACAGCAGATGTTGAACTAAGGAGTGCCAGGTAACGATGTGAGGGAGAATTTATTGAAATAAGTAAATGTCTTTTCACGTTTACTCCAACCTCGTACATTCTCATTTATTATTTAAAATAGTGATATAGGTATAAATGTCTTTTCCTCATTGAAATAAAACGTAGGTGGAGTTTACAGTTTTATAGTAGTGAAACATAATAATATATAATACAATATAATAAAGAGCACTTGGTTGGAGTCCGTAAAGGGTATAACTGCGTTTTCCTAATTGAAATAAACATAGGTGGAGTTCAGACTTTTGTTACAATATGATATAATATAATATAGTATAATAAGAGCACTTAGTATGCTTAGATATTGAAGTTTTCTATCTATGTGCTGTGTCTTATATTTTTCCCTTATAGTTGGATTAAGATAGAATTTTAATAGAATAATTTATTTATCATGTTTTATGTTTCTTGCTTTTTTGTAATGACAATTATACTTTTTTCATATGATAATTGATTACTAAATTATGTGTAGTAATTTTAATTAGTTAATTTATGTTAAAATCAAATTATTAGTTAAATTGTGACTTAGATGTTATATTATAATAGGATTCTAACAGAAATTGCTTACATGCATACTATATTACATAATTATTTTTTTATCATTACTTACGATTTATTATATATCAGAAATTCATTTATCATCACTAATTAGATTTCTTATTTTATTTGTTATGTTGTATGTTTTTGGTTAACAGTGCTTAGTTGCAACGGGAGTGTTCTAATTAAATTTTTTAATTGAATTTAATAATGTCGAAATTAAATTACACACTGCCAGAAAAATTTAGCAGACCAAATCTAATAAGGATATTTTTTTTCCCCTGATTTGGTTAGCTATTTTAATAAAGGTATGGGTTAATTTGATAATATTTTTTTTTTTATCTTTTTGGTTTAATATTCGTGTTCATTAAAGTATGTGACTTTGATATATTTAATCGTCGGTAATTAGGATTTTTACAAAAATTGTCTAGCATATTATATTATAATATATAATTATATTTATTGTTTATTTTATGTTATGGATCATATGTTAACTTAAAACAATCTGAAGTGTATATGTATACAATTATATTTATTATTATTTATGATTTATTCATTTTATTAAATATGAAATGAAAAATGAATAAGTGGCTACAGGATAAATTAAAATTTAAATTGTATTGTAATTTTAATTAAAGCATGTACTAAATTATTTTTTTACATTTTTATAGACATAAATTGAAAATTGAATTTTAATTTTAATTGAAGCAACTTGATGTTATAGTCATGTACTAAATTAAATGATTGAAGATGAATCGTATCATATGTTTTTATATTATTGTGATGAGTATTTATGTTGTAGGGTAAATTTTGGTTCTTAATATTTATATTTAGTATAACATCGGGCTTTTCATAAATTAGACAGAAATAACTAGTTTTCTATATTCATAGTATCTAACTTAAATAAACTGAATATTTTAGCTGTTATGCATCTATTTTTGTTTTTTTATAAATTTATTTTAAAGAAAATATATTTCTCGTTTGTTTATTTATTTATCAAACTTTCTATTTCTATCTTAAATATAAGGGATAATATTCAATTTTTAATTATGTTCTATCTACACAAACCACCTCTCTCTTTTGAATAACATATAAATTTATAACCTAATATATTAATTAAAGAATATAGTTTTAGTCATAAAAATTGAGCTATAAATAAAAATTAAAAAATAATTTTTTTAATTTTAAAAATTTAAAATAATTTTATACTTGGTAATTTATAACCTAATAACTATTTTATTAATATATTTTATTTTTAGAAGTAAATTACAGATATATTCAATAATAATAATAAAATGAATGAGGTCATATTGTTCATTTTCATAAGTATGTGTATCGACACTCCCTCTATCTTTTGGTATTAGAAATTCATTTATAAATAAAATTAAAAAAATAAAAAATTAACTTTATAAATTTAAAATAATTTATAAAAATGTGATGATCTAATTTTTATAATATATTAATTAAAGAATTTATTATTTTAATTTTGAATTATTTTATACAGAAGGTGATAACTTTTAATTTAAATTATTTTATTAATATATTAATTAAATAATTTAATGTTCTATTATAAAGAGATATAATTCTATATATTGATTTAATTAAAAAAATTAATAAAACAATTTAAAATTTAAATTAATATAAATAAAAAAATATATACGGGATCATATTATTCATTCTCATAAATATTGCTTTACTCATTTGGGAAATAAAAATTTAATCTTGATAAATTTTTAATCTAAATTTATAACCTAATATATTAATTAAATATAATTTAGTAATTTCATTATAAATAAAAATTTAAATTATTATAAATTATGAAAAATATTCAGGATCATATTATTAGTTCTCATAAATATTGATTTGACACCCCCTCTATCTTTTGGTATTAAAAATTTAGCTACATATAAAAATAAAAAAATTAATCTTTTAATTATAGAATTTAACATAATTTATAATTGAAAATTTTTTACTTTAAATTCATTCATAAGTATTGCTTTAACCACCCCCAGCTCTTGGTAATTAAAATTTTAGTTGTAAAAAAATAAAAATTTGAGTTAATTTATACAAAAGGTGATAATTTTTAAATTTAAAGTTATTAACTAGTAACTAATTTTATCAATATATTAATTAATTAATTTAATATTTAATTATTAAGAGATGTAACTTTATATACTGATTTAATAAAAAAAGTTAATAACATAGTTTAAATTTAAATTATTATAAATAAAAAAAATACATACATGATCACATTACCTATTCTTATGTTGCTTTGACGTGTTGGATAATAAAAATAAAAAATTAATCTTGATAATTTTTTATCCAAATTTATAACCTAATATATTAATTAAATAATTTATTATTTTAATTGGAAGTACAATTTTATATATAGCAACAAAGAAAAGTCAAGAAAAAAAATATGGGATCTTATTAATCATTCTTATAAATATTGCTTTCATACCCCCTCTTAACAAAAATTTAGTTATAAATAAAAATAAAATATCAAATCTTTTAATTCTAAACATAGATAATTGTTAATTTAATTTATTACCTCATAACTATTAATATCAATGTATTTAATATATAAATTAGTATAAATAATATAAAAAATATGGATAATGTAATTCATTCATAAGTATTGCTTTGACATCCCCTACTTTTTAGTAATTAAAATTTAGATATAAATTAATATAAAAATTTGAATTAATTTATGCGAAAGGTGATAATATTTTTTTTCGGTAAAAGGTACATTTTATTAAGTAAAAAAGTATAGTAGTACAATACATCTTGCTTAATTTAAGCGGTTTCCTCGGCAGGCCAAAGAATCCGCCATAAGCTGTAAAGCACACAGGTGCTAATAGCAGTAGGTAATTCTACACTAAGAATCCTATATTGCACATCTCGAAATATCAGCGCACACGTGTATCTCTATGTACTCCATTAAATCGCCTAATATTGCGCTCATGCCAGACATGGTACACACACGAGGCCAAAAGAGCGCGGTAGGCCGTAGAATTATAGTGTTTGCCTCTCCATCTGCAAGCAGCCCATAAGACTTCAGCAGCCCAAGCTCGGTTGGGCCAATCAAATCGAAGTGTGCGTCGAATCACCGTCAAGCAACCACGCGAATAAGTGCAGCGAAAAAAAAGATGATCATAGGTCTCATCAGCACCATCAGAACAAAGTACGAAAGAACTATTAATATGAGCCAACTAAGGGAGTCTACCAAGGATTGCCAGCCATAATACAAAAGTATGTTTAGGGGTTTGAAGCGGCCCATCAATAGTGAAGACCAGCCTAGCTTGGGCCCTTTACCCCGTATTAAACGAATCATCATAGCAACTTTTAGTTGTGTATCTTTTGACCGCCAAAGGATACGATCAGCCCCTCCATGGATGGGTGGAAGAGAGTGCAAGAGCTGTAGGGAGTGAGTGTCAGTGATAGAGGGCCAACACCATTGCCCATCTAAAAGGAAAACTGCAACCTTGTCCGTCTCCATAGTATTTGTAAGTCGAGGGCCCTGCGGAAACTGTTGGATGAGTGGACCAAGATCATGCCAAGGATCGTGCCATAGCGAAAAAGTAGTCCATCCCTTATGAAATAATGAATAAAAGGCCGGAGAAGTGGCTGTAAGCAAAGGAGTTTCCTCCAAATCCAAGAACCCCCTCGCTCAGGGACCGTCCAGATAGTAACCTTTCTCAGGCGTGTATGATATATCCAATCAACCCAAAAAAAAGCTCGGTTGCCGCGGATAATCTGCCACAATTTGAGTCCCATAAGTGCGCGGTTAAGAGTAGTAATATCTTGAATTGCTTGATCACCTTCATCAATAGGACGACATACGCAATCCCATGCCTCCTTTGCATACCCTCGAGCAGATGATCCCTTCCATAAGAAGGTCCTCAGCCGTTTTCTATCTCTCGAATGATGCCTTTGGGTAGAATAAAAGCAAATGCCCAATAGATACTAAGGGTAGTAAGAATAGATTTAATAATCTGTACTCGTCCTGCATAAGATAAAGATGTGCCCTCCCATCCTTTAATGCGCTGATCCAGTTTTAACAGTAAGGGTTAGCAATTCAAAATAGTGAGCCATGATGAGATAAGAGGAAGTCCCAAATACTTCATTGGCAGAAGTCCTCTTGGAAATGGAGTTGGTCAATAAGCAAATCTCGAATCCCCATAGTTGATCGTGAGATAACAAAGTTACTCTTTTGGGCATTGACCCGAAGGCCGGACAAATCCCCAAATAAGTCAATTCCCTGCTTGAGCACTCGTACAGACTCTAGCTCAGCCCGACAGAACAGTAATAGGTCATCAGCAAATCCAAGCTGAACCAATCTCAACGGCTGGCATTTTCAGTGAAAAATAAACCTCCTGTCTTGATCAATTAGTTGCTGCAAAATATGATTCATAACTTCCATAATCAAGACAAATAAATATGGGGACATGGGGTCTCCTTGGCGAAGACCCCGAGCCCCAGCAAAGAAACCATATGGTTTTCCATTAATCCCAATAGAGAACGATGTAGTAGTAATACATTCTTCCACCCAATGAATAAGCCTGTCAGGAAATCCAAAAAGCTGCAAGGTAGCAATTAGGAAATCTCATTCAACTGTATCATATGCCTTACGTATATCTACCTTAAAGGCACAACGAGGTGGCAAGCGTTGTTGATTATACCCTGTCAAAAGCTCCTGCACCAGTAGTATATTATCGCTAATAGCGCGACCTGGAACAAAGGCTGTCTGCGCTGGACTAATAAGTTTATCCATCACCAAACTCATTCTTTGCACAATGATTTTAGTAATGACTTTATACAAAAAATTACAACAAGCAATCGATCTAAAGTCAGATACACGTGTAGGATTGTGTACCTTGGGGATGAGTGCCAAAATCGTAGCATTCACCTATCTCAAGAGTTGGCCAGTGGTGAATAAATCCCAAACAGCCTACGACTTCAGCACCCACAATAGGCCATGCGGCTTGATAAAATCTCGAGGTATACCCATCCGACCCAAGGGCTTTATCAGCTGCAATATCAAATATAGCCAATTTAACCTCATCATCTAACACCGGGCGCATCATCACTCGAGCCTCTTCATTGATCACAATGTGGCGTACCCACGAATGTAGGTACCGAAGGTCTAGAAACCTTCAGCTCTGCTCGCCCCTCAGCAAGTTGCCATAGAACCCAATAAACTCCTGGATCACCTCCTGGTAATCCGTACGGGTATGGCCAAGCTCATCATCAATTTGAAAAATTCGCCGTTTTGTACGGCGCTGCGCAATTTTCCGGAAAAACACTCGCGAGCATTGATCTCCTCCTTTCATCCATTGCATCTTGGCACGCTGCTGAAGCATAACATGCTCAAGCTGCACCGCTCGTGCATATATCAATCTACAATAATGCTCAAGCGACAAGATTAGAGAATTATGTCGATCCATGCTGAGTAACCACTGAGCCATATCAAGAAACTCCTTGGCCAGTTGCACATTACATGACAAATTCCCCTTATTCCTTCGCTGTTGTCGAAACACGATCTTTAGTGCTTTGAGTTTACGCATAACCGTGTACATTGGAATTCCCACAATATGGTGCCGCCAAATATTCTGCACACTAGGAATAAACTGGGAGGATAAAGCAAAATAGTTATCAAAACGAAACATACCTCCCAAGGGGGGAATGATCGGAAGTATGTGGTGTGAGGCTTATGTAGGAAGCCGTCGACCATCTCATCACCCACATGTCATTCACTAGCATTCGGTCCAATCGCTTCCATAAACTACGAGAAAAAGTACTATAATTGTGCCACGTAAGCCATTCCCCTTGCATAGGCAAAGAGAGCAAGCCAGTATGCACAATACAATCATTAAACTCATCACTAGCTAGTCGGTTGTCACCCGCCTGGCCACATACTTCGCTAGAATCGCGCACCATGTTAAAATCACCTCCTACCAGCCACCTCTCCTCAGAACACTGCCCTGCAAGCGTAATAAGTGCCTGCCAAAGCTCTCGGCGGGCACTAATATCGTTCGCTCCATAGACAATCGAAATAGTATAGACATTATGCACATTCCTTATTTGGACACGAAAGTGGATAGATTGTGCACCAATATCCATAACAGTGACATCAAGTAATTCATATCCCATGCAAGCCATATTCGATTCCCAAAACTCACATAATCAGTAAACCACTTTCAACGAGGAAGTGTAGCAAGTTTAATACGTACCGCATTTGTCGCTTAGACCCATGTTTCCAACAGGCCAAGAAAGTTTAAGTGATAATCCTCAACCAGGGTAGAGACTGCAATTGGTGGTCTCGCCTATTGAGTCCCCGTACATTCCATATAGCTAAATTCAGCATGGATTACTAGATGATAGGTTGCATCTGTTAGGACCCCGATGACTTCATCTGTATCAATATCAAGGTAGGTTAGCGCATCAAAAGTATTATGCATCGCAATTTTCTTACCTTTATCACATCTATTTCTCGTGTTAGGGACCCCCATGCTGTCATCCATAGCCACCTCAACCTCCGGAGCAGGCGAAGGCGGTATAGGTGCAACAGAAGTTGCCACAACTGTCTAAGGCCGAGCACGCTGAACATACACCGAAACCGGGGGCTCCGAAACTTTATTGGTCGCAAATCCTTCATTGCATGTCCCAGGCTCATATAAGTGGTGCATTTTGGAGGAAGCCACTCATATTCTACATCAACTTTACATGCGACTTCCCCCCCCCCCCCCCCCTCCCCCCCTCAGTCAGAGACATGACAACAAGATGCTATGAATAAAAATTGAAAAATTAATCTTTTAATTGTAAAATTTTAAAATAATTTATACTTAGTAATTTTTTATTAATTTATAACCAAATAACTATTTTATTAATATAATAATTAAATAATTTAATATTTTAGTTTTAAGAAGAGTAACTTACATACAGATTCAAATAAATGAGGCCTTATTATTCATTCAAACCAATAACTATTGTCATTAAATATTTACTTATAAATAAAATTAAATGATTAATTTTATAAATTTAAAATAATTTATGCAAGTGTGATAATCTAATTTTTATAATATATTAATTAAATAATTCAGAATTTTTATTATAAAATAAAAAAGTTAATAAATAAGAAGAAGTTAAATTATTATAAGTGATAAAATATAAAAGTTAATCTTTCAATTTTTTTTAAAAAAAAGTAGAATAAGTTTTACAACTATGATAATTTTTTACTTTTAACTCATAACATAGCAACTAATTTTTATTAATATTATTTAAATAATTTAATATTTCAATTATTAATTTTATATACAGATTCAATAAAAAAATTAATAAATTAACTAAATAATTTAAATTTAAATTAGTGTAAATAATAAAATTATATGCAGGTTCTTATTTTAAATTCTCATAAATATTGCTATGATGACCCCTCTACCTTTTGGTAATAAAAATTTGGTTATAAATAAAAATGAAAAATTAATCTTTTAATTTTAAAAATTATATTTTTATACTTTATAATTATTAATTTAACTATTTTATTAATTTATTAATGTAATATTTTAATAGTTTAATTTTAAGAGGAGTAAATTACACACAAATTCAATAAGAAGATTAATAAAATAATTATAAATTTAGTAAAAATAACATAAAAATATATGAGGTGATATTGTTCATTTATATTATTTTGACACTCCTTCTACCTTTTGACAAAAATTTAAATATAATAAAAATAAAAAATTCAAAAAATAATTTTATTAAATAAAATAAATTTCTGCAAGTGATGTAATCTAATTTTCATTTAGTATTTCAATTAAAATGTGTAATTTTATATACTGATTCAGTAAAAATACTTAGAATCATATTATTAATTCGTGTAAATATTGCTTGCATACCCTTTCTACGTTTTCATAATAAAAATTTTAGACATTAATAAAAATAAAAAATTGATCTTCTAATTGTAAACATAGATATCTTAATTAAATTTATAAACTATTAATTATTAATATCAACGAAATATGTAATTTAAAATAAAAAATCTATAAATAAAATTAATAAACTAATTAAAATTTATTAAAACCCTATCAAATCGGTAAAAGCCGGCCAACCAGGTTAAAAAATCGAGTTACGTTAAAAAAATGAAAGAGAAGAAGAACGAAGATGCTAACGAACAATCGGTCAAGCTGTTGGGCAATGGTGGAGTTGCGACATCGGCTGGGCGGCGGCAAGTGGAGAAGAAGGAAAGAAAGTAATAAAAATTTAGCTATAAATAAAAAAAAAAAACATGATCTTTTAATTTTTAAAAATTAAGATAATTTATACTTGATAATTTTTTAATTTAAATTTATAACCTAATAACTATTTTATAAATATAATAATCAAATAATTTATGATGAGTAAATTACATGCAGATTCAAATAAATGAGGTCTTATTATTCATTCTATTTTGACACCCCCTCTACTTTTATCATTTAAGATTTACTTAAAAATAAACACTAAAAATGAAACGATTAATTTTATAAATTTAAGATAATTTATGCAAGCGAGATAATCTAATTTTTATAATAGATTAACCAAATAATTAAGTATTTTAATTAAAAAATAAAAAAAGTTAATAAATAATAAGAATTTAAATTAATATAAATAATAAAAAAATATAAAGTTAATCTTTTTATTTTAAGAAATTTTGGATAATTTATAAAAATATGATAATTTTTTAGTTTACACTTTAACGAAACGAACGGTTAGAAAAAAACACAAATAAATGAAAATATCAATTTATTTATTAATCCTGTTTCTTTCTTAAGGTTGAGTATGAACAAAAAAAAAGCTATAATAGGATGTTCTCACCGTGTAAAGTGAATCCGTGTTGATCGACACTGGAAGGTTACCCTCAGTTCTCAACAACTGTTCTCATTCCCTATCAAGTCTTATTATGTGGCTACAAGGCTGTCGTCAGGAGGTGGTAAAATCGAGGAACTTCAAGCTGAGTACAAGCCCGCGAGCATAGTGTATACCACAAGACAAGGCACTTTTTCAAGATGTCATTAGACTCTAACCTTTACTCTTGATATTGACTTATCACTGTTTGGAAGAGATTTCCACGAGGAATCCACCTTCATCATCCCTTGAACTCTCCAGGCTGGAAGCAGTCAACTAAGACTCTGACCAAATCGCACAGCCCATGGAAAGAAACTCTCCGAACTGTCAATTGAAAGATTCTGGCATACACTCTAAGAAACAACACAATCAATAATAGACAAGTTTTAACATCTATACAATCATCCAAGCATATTAATCCCAATTCTGCTGACAAAGAGGAACATTAACAGTTTCATTATTTTGCTGTAATCTCATACAATATCTCTTTCTACAGAGATGTTGAGCAGTTAAAGCTTAACCCTCAGTGTTTGTGATGAAAACTATGCTAGTAAGCTGACTCCCAGATTAACAAAAAGAAAAGTAATATTTGATATTCCATTAGTGAAATAATTATTAGGAACACAAATAAAGAGGCATACAATATTTATTATAAGGCATGCTATCTCTATACCATACACAAAACCACAAACAAACGCCAAGTGGACCTTTAAAATCCACCCAGCACAATAACACAAATTGTTGAATTGACTCTTATAACTTCTAATTGTGATGTGTCAAAAACTCTCACCTATCCATGTTCCAGGAATTTGGATTAACTTAACATGAGTAACCTTTCTCTATTCTTTTGTTATAATTTGTATATGTGAAAAATATTATCTTACCAACTCCAGTAAGTAGAATCATCAAAGGCAATGGAGGTCCATAAATTCACATACTTATACAGATATTCAATTAACACTCGAAAAGCAAAATCGCAAATTAGAAACTGCAAACAAGTGATTTGTGTAGAGAGAAGAAGAAACATACTAGACCCTTAGAACAGAATGCATAAAGGATCTATCAAAAATAAAATAAAAGGATTACCTCCATTTGGACACTGGAACCACCTCTGAGTAGATCAATCAACGCAACAAAAGCATTTAAATTCTCTTTAATGCTTAAATTTGAATATTCACTCTCCATTACTCCTAACAACAACAGTTCTGGATTGCTCATCAATTTCATTGTATACTCAGCACTTTTATGTTAGATTTACTAACCTCAATTTCGGACGGATGGACTGCAAACCAGAAGTTCTTACTCAAAATCATTTGCATCATTTCCACTAGTGACTTCAGAAATGTCATCCATGCTCCCAAAGTCTACAGAATCACATAGAAAATTATTAGTTTAGGAACAGTAACCAATATTTTACGAGAAAGGGAATGCCTATAAAATGATAAATTTTCAGTAGACCATTTTCTGAGTAAAACAAGGAGAAAATACCTAAAATAACGTAAATGCGGCAATTTTTTAAATTAATGCGACTATAAGATCACACCAATAGTACGTCGAATATCACATTATCATAGAACAATCAAACAATCATAGTACCAAAAAGAATACCTAAGTGGCAAGGCATTTTAGTATTTTATCTTATATTCTAAGTAATATATGTAAGATAAGAAGTTACAGTATATCGACAAAAACTTAACTGAAAATTTGGTTGTCTAATAGAATGCAGAAATTCTTCTCTTTCTCCTTTACTGGTTCAACACAATCATCACTTGTAGAACTTGAAATCAATGTGAGGTTTCTTCACATTGGACCTGTAACCCTTCTCGAAATCTTTTGGGAGTATAACATAGCAATTCTTTCTTACTGCAAGCATACCTGCTTCTCGGCAAATAGCTGCGATCTGCACCAGTAAACACTGTAATTATGGTCAATTAGACTAACAGATGTATCGTTCATCTTTGACAATGAACAATAAGATCGCTTCAAACATGGGGGATCGTGGCAGATATCAGAGGAAGAGGTCTCTAGCATATAAAATTGTAAATAAGTAACTAGATTTCTCACTCTATGAATGTGGAAAAAGTAAGCAGAATCATTGACCTCAACTGCACGGATTTATATGGTCGAGACACATAGTCCTCCAAATCTAACTCATCACTCAAATTCATTTTTAGCAGTGCAAACCTGCAAACAAGTCCCATTGTCTATCAACTATAAGAACACAATGAAACTACAGTTTACGGTGATAGAGAAATTCAGGCATCTATGTCAAGCTTGATGTAGAATAACTCTTTTTCCATGGTTGCATGAACTCTTTTCTCCTTCACCAAGGAGGATTGTCTCTTTCTTCTTAGCCTCTTTCGTCGCAGTTTCTCCTCTTTTAAAGGTTGATTGGGTTGAGAATTCTCTTTGTGAGTGAGATGTGAGGATAGTTTAATATAAATGTTGTTTACTTTAAGAACCAGCAAACTTCAAATAGTAAACGATCTTTGAGATTCACTTGAAAGACAAGCCTCTTCTGACGTCTATCTGGCAAAGGGAACTTAATATTACGATCAAGTCTTCCCAGACGTAGGAGGGCAAGGTCCAAAGTGTCAGCTCGGTTAGTTTCCATGATAACCTTCATATTAACTGTCTGGTCAAATCCATCCATCTGTAAAGACAAAGGTCATTATAACTTAGAATGTTAACGGTATAGGAACATGGATATTTGAATAACCACTCTTTCATACACACAGCCAATACTCGACATGTTGGCTTGAAGGTATACACGCGACTGAGTGCATAGGAATATGTTTCAACCTGCAGTTGTCCTGATACAATAAAAAATGCTTGCCTTGCCTGGCGAAAGAGACTTAATCAATTTTTCCATCCTTCTTAGGAATGCTACCACCAAACATCTCTTAGCCAAATTGTATATTTCATGTAGCTTTGGGAGGTTCTCTTTACCCTGTGCTAATATGGTCATCTAAGAGGAATAATCCATAAAATAAAAGAAAACTATAATAATATAGCATTTAAACATTTTTAGAATAATTATTGTCATTTATATTGGAAAAATAATATCACCGTCAGAATCTATCACCTCCCAACCAAAAATAGTAGTCAGATAAAGTCTAAATAAAGGCTTTTACACAGGATTTTCAGATAGCCATCAAAACATGCGAAAATTTTTGGATATAAACCAAAAATAGAAGGAAATGACTGTTGTAATTTTTTTGAAGTTATTGCCTCCCACCCGACGAAATAATATTATCTGCTATTATAAATATGTAAAGCTGCTATCAAACTCCCCAAACTTAAACAATTATTGTCCTCAAGCAAAAGTCTGACATTGCAAAGAACATGTTCTGAACATTGAGCTAATATTGCGTTACAACAAATGTAACCCTATAACCTATGTGCAGATAATCTCAAAACACAAATGCCACAATACGTTATGGGAACGCTAACTTATCATAATGAGGTAAGAGGCCAATCACATCACAACACTTTGTCTCACCATGTAGAGAGTAGAACAATCAAGCTTCTACAAAATCATAGGTTTGTAAATGTCACCATACTCGTCGCTTCGACACAATACCTTTTATCTCCTTATTTCTGCCTATATTGGGATGACTTTTGTTGTTCTTTCTTTTCTTTAGCCATCTTCCCCTTTTGTTGTCATGGATTTTATTTCCTTTCTTTTTTCTTTGTTTTTGCCCGTGACTTGCATTCTTTAGGCCGTATTTCGGTCTTTTGGCGCGAATGACAACACTTGTGGTGAAGGCACCCGGTTACTCAACCAAAAAGTCATATTTCGGTCTTTTGACACTAATGACAACACTTGTGGTGAAGGCACCCGGTTACTCGACCAAAAAATATTTTACCTAAAGTGCTTTCCATACTCATGGCTCTAGTCACCATTTTACGTGAATAGCAACATTTGTGATGAAGTTACCCAGTTACTAAGTGACCAAAACCAGCGGAGTAGATGTAGTCTTCCTTTTTCTTGCTATTCTTTCTTCCTTTTTTTTTTTTCATGGTAAAAGAGATTTCTAAGGGGAAGGGCCTTTGAATTTTTCAAAGTGATGCATGTCCCATGTTAAGCTTATAAGGATCAATTGGGCGGCATTTTGACAAACAAATATGATTTCACAAGAACTCCTATGATTGAGTGGAAGCAAAGACATTCCAACTTTATTTCAAAGCAATTCAAAACGCTTGAAATTAGGCCTCAACTACTCCACATTTACTGAGAGCAACAATCACATAACGCAAGTGCACATTCATGTCTCAATCTTATGCTTCCTAAGTCACATTTATACGTCAAATTGCCAACTATCATTCTCGATAAACTCGAAAAAAAAATAGTAGTTTGATGATATAACATAAGACAAATGAACACTTAAAAACGTGGAATTCTTTACATTTGAAATAGTTTGTTGGGTCCTTCAAATGAAAATTGGATGAGTACTTCCATGTTATTTTAATTGAACCAAGAGTCATACCCCAAAATGCTAAACAAACATATTGACATTCCGACAATCAAATATGTCTCACAAAACTTGATATACCATAAAGAGCAAGACATATGTTTACTTGAATGAGATTACACTAAAGTACATATAAACAAAAAAGGATAAGAAACAGCCACAGTAGTAAATCATTTGGGAAACCACTGAAAAACATCCAAGAATATTTTTCAAAACAACAAACTTGCTAGATCTAAAGAAAAGTACCTTTGCACTATAGTGCAAATGATGAATATCAAGATAACGATACACGCACATAAAAGGAAACATGTCTAATGAATGAAATGAAAAATGGAAGCCAAGAAAACTTTTTACCACCATTATCACTTTGCAATGACATTTTACTTTCTTTAATCATCATCTGTGTCATTGTTTTTAAAGCCCCAACCTCCAAGAGAGCTGTAGTATTCCGCCTCATTGCCACCTCATAAACATTCCCTTGGTAGCTACCATGCATGAAGACAAATACATAAGTTTGCAATTCTTCAACCTAAACTACTGCATGTTCATAAGAGGAATTATTGTATTGTGTGTCATTCAGTCATTGGGGAATTTTGAATAAACAAATCACAAATAGGGTTTACTTCTAAAGCCTTGATGATTCCCTCAAGCTCTATCGCCTTCTGCGACCATTCTTCCGAACTTCCCTTATACAAGTCCACAAGCTTGCTCACCTATTAAAGACATTCAAATACAAACCAACTGTCAAATGCATAGATATGGCTACAATCAAAAATCAAAAATCCGAAAATTCATATCAGCTTTTCCAGACAACTTGCAGCATTATGGAGGTTTGATGGACAGCCACAAACAGCAATAATTCAACTATATGATGAAGGCCAAGCATTTCTATAAATGGAGGCATTTGTGGGAAGAAGGATACAACTTATTCTGGAGAACCATTCTCACACTCTGTCTAGCATTTGCTTCATTCAAGTTCTCTCTCTTGTTCTTCATCTCTTCTTTCAAGTTCTTTCTATTGTACTTCATCTATTTCCTCTTCATTCACTTCTTACAAAAATATGATGTCTTGGATGATTAGTATCTTTGTACATCCAACAAAGTTTCTGTAGATTCTTTGTAAACAAATTCGGATATCCAAGTAAGTTTTTCTTGAACTCATAATTGCCTTAATTTCTACTTCATAAATTTATTCTGTTGTTGTATAATTTCATTTCTTACTTAATTTATTGTTATAATTCAATCTTTTTGGATCTTTATATTTCCTTACATAGTTTCAAATATGGTTGTTATATTCAAATTATTCTTGGTTTGTGATATCCTGGTACAAATGGTATCAGAGCCATGCAAATCTTGAGTATATCCATTTATAGAAATTCATAGTTTGTGAATCGAACTTCAACACGTTATAAGTCAGCTTACTTGACTTTATTGTGCCGCAATAAATCGTTGTCTGATTCGAAAGATCAAAATATGAAAATCTAATACTATGGATAAATTCATAAAAAGCATGAATTTTGGAGCCTCATCATCAGGGGACAACCAAGAAAATTCGAATATAATTACCACAGGAGAGACACTGTGGGAAGACAGAGATCTATTCGATTGGAACCCTCCCAAAATC
>NC_026145.1:5360499-5361776 GCF_000512975.1 Sesamum indicum
CAGCCTATACTATAAAAACAGAAGAACAAGTTTTACCCTTAGTATCTGACCAACAAACATTACATTTATTTTCAAAAGCTTCTATTATTAAACATATTAAAAATGGATATAAATTTCTATATATTGGTCTTGTTCAAATTGCTATAAAACCTTTAACAAGAGAAGGATTAGACACCGGTGTGTTTCTAGCCTTAAGAGACTGTCGACACTTAGATTTTTATGATTCCTTACTCGGTCCAGTAGAAACTAGTCTTTGTAATGGTCCAATTTACTTTAATTCTTTTCCAAATTTTACTATTTCTCTTAACGATCCTCACATTTTGGATATTTTAACTTTAAATGTAAAAAATTACAATTATAAAATGAAATCTGGATCTCATATCTATGAAATATTCTATAGGCTACACTACAAAATTACTAATACTCGCCTAGATATTCAAGCTATATCACACACTAAATCACCAGGTCAAACAGTATTTTGGGAAATCAATATAGCCAAATCTAATCTTTTAGTTCCAAAAACTATAGAATGGAAAAATGTTACTTTACCAGAAACATGGAATTTACCACCAGGATCTATTCCCCCGATTCAACCCATAGAAAATTCTGAAATTGATCAAATTACCCAACATCAAGATGGATCTGTAGGAATAAAATTTTGTAGACAAAATTCATTAAAAACAAATAGAACATCCTTCTCTCATCCTATCACCCCCTCCAGACACTCAACATCTGAAACAATTAGACCTACTACCTCAAAATTTCAAGGAATAAGAATAGATCAAAACCTTGCACAACCAATATATCAAGATTATGAAGAAACTGGTTCCCCAAATTCTGCACCATCGCAAATTCTTACTATTACCAAAGAATTTCTAATAGATAAAGAATTTCTTAAAACAGACTTTCTTTCTGAAGAAAATATTTCTAATAGAAAATGGTTCATGACTAATTTCTCTGAATCCCAAAGAGCAAACATCAGATCTGAATGGTATGAGTACATTTCATATACTAAATAAAATATTCCTTTTTTCTCCTATCTATTCCAAACATATGGAGATGACAAATTAGCAGTCATTCAAAAAACTCTCAAAAAATGGACAAAGCTTGATGGGTCAATAACTCGAGTGAGCATCCACCTTTAGAGGAATCCGGTATCTCTATAAAAGGCCAAATCATCAAATGTCTTCCAGTTAGTGAACCATCTACTAGTGAAACTAGCACTGTACAAATTAAACAAAATAATTTTTCAAATTTAATCCTCCATTCCATAGGAA
>NC_026145.1:5365953-5368234 GCF_000512975.1 Sesamum indicum
TCCAACTCTAACCACCAAAGTGGAAACAAGAAGCATCAAATGAACATCACAAGGGCAATGAGTAATGTGAGACAAACCAAAATCATCATATGAAATCTCTGCTAATGTATATAATTTTCCAAAGTTCTATCTGCGACACTGACGAGGAGGAGGCTCTGGCAAAAGTTCTATTAGCGTTCATGAAATATGTTGGAAATTGGAGAATTTTCTGGATCAGTTTCTGCAGTTCAACTCCTGCATCCATTTGTGCAAAATCTGGATAAGTATCTGGTGTCCATATTAGCAGCAGTCATGCCTTCTCAGAAATGCTGGAAACAAATGGTGGTGGCTTGTGCACGTGGTTATTTGCAGAAGCTCGTCGGGTCGGATGGCGCAAGTTTATGGGGACTCTTTCTTACGCCTTAAGTTGAGCAACAACAGAAGAGGTGACCGAGTTCGAATACTGTTAATCTGTATGTACAGTAATTTTCTATTATTTTTTCTTTATATGTTTTATATTCTTCTGTTTAGTATGCGCTTAGTTTGTGGTTTGCAGTCTATCAAAAAATTGATGTTAGCAAATCTAACACAAAAGTGTTGAGTATACAATGAAGTTGATGAGAGCAATCGATGTGAGTGTGGTTGTTAGGACTAATGGAGAGTGAATATCCAGATTTCAGCATTGAAGAGAAGTTAAATGCTTTTGTTGCGTTGATTGATCTACTCAGAGTTGGTTGAATTTTTGCAGGGATGTCGAAATCAGGAGAAGATTCAAAGCTAAAGGTAAGTCCTTTAGCAAAAACCAACACCCAAATTCTCAAATTAGAATACCCTTCTCTAACACCAGAGAAGACCCAATTGAGACCCCAAAATCTTCAAATTTCGAAGCCACAAGTCGCACAAAATCCAAAACCATTACGGGTTTTACCCCCATCTCTCCAACAAAAAACACAAAGTCTTGCCCAAACAACTCAAAAAGCAACATCATTATCACAAACTCCCATTCAAATTGTCAACAGATTTACCCCGTTGGGAAAACCAATTCCTTTGGCACCTTCCAAACTTACTCAAACCTATAAAGACATAGCAGGTACTTCTACTGCTAGGCCTACCAGTTCCCAATCAAATTCACCAATTTCCCCATATTTTGAGAAAACAGATTTCCACCTCGATTGCATAATTGAGGATGAGTGGATAAATGACCAAACCCAAGACAATCCTGTTTTAATGGCAACAATGATTCTTGATGAAGATCACAACAGGATTTATGAAGATCCTCAAAAAACCCAACAATTCTATGAAGACATTCTTATCTCTACCAGATCCATCTTTATTCAAAATATGCCTCCCAAGGAGCCCAAGCCAACTCCTCACAAATTGGCTACCGAAAAATTTTCATTAACTCCATCCTTTCTTTGACCGATTGGGGAAAAAGTCCCTATGAGCTCAAAAACATACCAAATAAAAAATATCCTTTGATATCCTATTGGGACTATATCAAAGCCTTCCAACATTTCCTTCTTAAACAAAATGAAAAAAATACCATGTCCTTTTATTTTCTTTTTGGCACCAAAATTTCTCCCGAGAAAATTCCAAACTGGTTCGTCAGATGGTGGTACTATTTTGGTTCGGAACCACATATTCTTCCTAAACCATTCCAGGATGCATTCAAATTCTTCACAGAAAATTTCAAAGTCAGTATGTTTCCAGGGAAACATCTCCACAACTTACTCAAATTCTATATCCAATTTAATCTGACGTGGATTCTGAAAATTGAGCCCCAATTCAAGCCCATCCAAATTGATGAAGATACAATCATATTTTCCTTAGGGAAAAAATATTGTGTAAAATGGTGAGACAAAATGAATGCCGAAATATTTGAACAAACAACAATATTGGAGTGGTTCAACCAAAATCTTACAATCTGCAAAACGTCAATAATTCTTGGCAAAGAATTCAATTCAGAACAGGAACAATTTTTATTGAGAAAAAACAATTTGTCCGCAAGAATTGCAAAAGCAACAACAACTGAAGAAATACAGAGAATTCTTGAGGAAATTCAAAGTGACAACGAAGATTCACCACCACCAATTCACCTTAGAGATGAAAATAAAGATGATTGTTTCGGCAGTTTTAGTCCAATTCCGTAAAAGTTCAGTTTAATATAAAAATTATTATTGTTGTAATTGTTGTAACAAATTCCATTCAGAAAATGATGTAATCATGATGTGAAAAAAAAATCAAAAAATCAAAAATCAAAAATCCAAAAATTCATATCAGCTTTTCCAGACAACTTGCAGCA
>NC_026145.1:5378234-5398711 GCF_000512975.1 Sesamum indicum
GGTTTCGTGAAGTTATGAGAACGTTCAAAATTTAGCTGTTCTGCACGATTTTATTAATGAATGTTTGTTTTTCCTTTCATACTGACTTGTAAGTATTATTACGCTTAGCAAATTTACAAAACAAATGCATCAGTCAAGTTTCGTGGATTTCTAAGAACGTCCAAAATTTAGCTTTGATACTAACGTGTAGTTATTGTTACGTTTAGCGAATTTACCACACAAATGCATGGGTCTAGACCTACTTTTGGGTCAAGTTTGGTGTAATTCTGAGAACGTTCAATATTTATATGTTTTCCACGATTTTTAGTTTGTTTACCATATATACTAACTTGTACTTATTATTACAGTTAGCAAATTTACCACACAAATGCATGGGTCTAGACCCACGTTTTGGGTCAAATTTTATGGAATTCTGAGAACATTCAAAGTTTAGCTGTTTTGCACAGTTTTATTAAAGAAAGTTTGTTTCCCTTTCTTACTAACTTGTACTGCTTATTATGCTTAACAAATTTACCACACAAATGCATCGGGTCATGTTTAGTGGAATTTTGAAAACGTTCAAAATTTAGCTATTTGTTTCCCTTTCGTACTAACTTGTGTTTATTATTACGCTTAGAAAAATTACCACACAAATGCATGGGTGTAGACCTACGTTTGGGTCACGTTTCGTGAAATTATGAGAACATTCCAAATTTAGCTGTTCTTCACGATTTTTGTAGCGAAAGTTGGTTTTCCTTTTATACTAACTTGTAGTTATTATTACGCTTAGAAAATTTACCACACAAATGCATGGATCGAGACCCACGTTTGGCTCAAGTTTCATGAAATTCTGAGAACATTCAAAATTTGGCTTTTTTGCACGGTTTTATTAACGAATGTTTATTTTCCTTTCATACTAACTTGTAGTTGTTATTAAGCTTAGCAAATTTACCACACAAATGCATCGGTTCAGAGCTACATTTGGGTCAAGTTTCATGGAATTCTGAGAACGTTCAAATTTAAACTATTTTGCACGGTTTTACTAAAGTTTGTTTTCCTTTCATACTAACTTGTAGTTAATATTACGCTTAGAAAATCTACCAGACAAATGCATGGGCCTAGACCAACGTTTGGGTCAAGTTTCGTGTAATTCTGAGAACGTTCAAAATTTACCTGTTTTGCATGATTTTTAGTTTGTTTACCATACATACTAACTTGTAGTTATTATTACACTTAGTAAATTTACCACACAAATGCGTGGGTCTAGACCCACGTTTGGGTCAAGTTTCGTGGAATTCTGAGAACGTTCAAAATTTAGCTGTTTTGCACGATTTTACTAAAGGAAGTTTGTTTCCCTTTCATACTAACTTGTAGTAAATATTAGACTTAGCAAATTTACCACACAAATTCATGGGCCTAGACCTACGTTTGGGTCTTGTTTCGTGGAATTCTGAAGGGTTCAAAATTTTGCTCTTTTACACGGTTTTATTAACGAAAGTTTATTTCCCTCTAAGTTGCATTTATTACTACGCTTAGAAGATTTACCACACAAATACATAGGTCTAGACCTACATTGGGTCTTGTTTCGTGGAATTCTGAAAATGTTCAAAATTTAGCTATTTTGCACGATTTTATTAATGAAAGTTTGTTTCCCCTTGATACTAACTTATAGTTATTATTTCGCTTAGAAAATTTACCACAATTTGCATGGTTCGAGACCCACGTTTGGGTCATGTTTCATGGAATTCTGAAAACGTTCAAAATTTAGCTGTTTTGTACGGTTTTATTAACGAAAGTTTATTTTTCTTTCATACTAACTTGTAGTTATTATTACGCTTAGCAAATTTACCGCACAAATGCATTGGTCTAGACCTACGTGTGGGTCAAGTTTCGTGGAATTTTGAGAACGCGCAAAATTTAGTTGTTTTTCACGGTTTATTAACGAAACTTTCTTTTCATTTCATATAAACTTGTAGTTATTATTACTCTAAGAAAATTTACCACACAAATGCATGGTTCTCTAGACCTACGTTTGGGTCATGTTTTGTTAAATTATAAGAACGTTCAAAATTTAAATATTCTGCACGGTTTGATTAACGAAAGTTTGTTTCCCTTTTATACTAACTTGAAGTTATTATTGCGCTTAGAAAAGTTACCACGCAAATGCATGGGTCTAGACCTACGTTTGGGTCAGGTTTCGTGAAGTTATTAGAACGTTCAAAATTTAGCTATTCTGCACGATTTTATTAATGAATGTTTGTTTTCCCTTTCATACTGACTTGTAAGTATTATTACGCTTAGCAAATTTACAAAACAAATGCATCAGTCTAGTTTCGTGGATTTCTAAGAACGTCCAAAATTTAGCTTTGATACTAACGTGTAGTTATTGTTACGTTTAGCGAATTTACCACACAAATGCATGGGTCTAGACCTACTTTTGGGTCAAGTTTGGTGTAATTCTGAGAACGTTCAATATTTACATGTTTTCCACGATTTTTAGTTTGTTTACCATATATACTAACTTGTACTTATTATTACAGTTAGGAAATTTACCACACAAATGCATGGGTCTAGACCCACGTTTTGGGTCAAATTTTATGGAATTCTGAGAACGTTCAAAGTTTAGCTGTTTTGCACAGTTTTATTAAAGAAAGTTTGTTTCCCTTTCTTACTAACTTGTACTGATTATTATGCTTAACAAATTTACCACACAAATGCATCGGGTCATGTTTAGTGGAATTTTGAAAACGTTCAAAATTTAGCTATTTGTTTCCCTTTCGTACTAACTTGTGTTTATTATTACGCTTAGAAAAATTACCACACAAATGCATGGGTGTAGACCTACGTTTGGGTCACGTTTCGTGAAATTATGAGAACATTCCAAATTTAGCTGTTCTTCACGATTTTTGTAGCGAAAGTGGGTTTTCCTTTTATAAACTTGTAGTTATTATTACGCTTAGAAAATTTACCACACAAATGCATGGATCGAGACCCACGTTTGGCTCATGTTTCGTGAAATTTTGAGAACATTCAAAATTTGGCTTTTTTGCACGGTTTTATTAACGAATGTTTATTTTCCTTTCATACTAACTTGTAGTTGTTATTAAGCTTAGCAAATTTACCACACAAATGCATCGGTTCAGAGCTACATTTGGGTCAAGTTTCATGGAATTCTGAGAACGTTCAAATTTAAACTATTTTGCACGGTTTTACTAAAGTTTGTTTTCCTTTCATACTAACTTGTAGTTAATATTACGCTCAGCAAATCTACCAGACAAATGCATGGGCCTAGACCAACGTTTGGGTCAAGTTTCGTGTAATTTTGAGAACGTTCAAAATTTACCTGTTTTGCATGATTTTTAGTTTGTTTACCATACGTACTAACTTGTAGTTATTATTACACTTAGTAAATTTACCACACAAATGCGTGGGTCTAGACCCACGTTTGGGTCAAGTTTCGTGGAATTCTGAGAACGTTCAAAATTTAGCTGTTTTGCACGATTTTACTAAAGGAAGTTTGTTTCCCTTTCATACTAACTTGTAGTAAATATTAGACTTAGCAAATTTACCACACAAATTCATGGGCCTAGACCTGCGTTTGGGTCTTGTTTCGTGGAATTCTAAAGGGTTCAAAATTTTGCTCTTTTACACGGTTTTATAACGAAAGTTTATTTCCCTTGCATACTAAGTTGTATTTATTATTACGCTTAGAAGATTTACCACACAAATACATAGGTCTAGACCTACATTGGGTCTTGTTTCGTGGAATTCTGAAAATGTTCAAAATTTAGCTATTTTGCACGATTTTATTAATGAAAGTTTGTTTCCCCTTGATACTAACTTGTAGTTATTATTTCGCTTAGAAAATTTACCACACAAATGCATGGTTCGAGACCCACGTTTGGGTCATGTTTCGTGGAATTCTGAGAACGTTCAAAATTTAGCTGTTTTGTACGGTTTTATTATCGAAAGTTTGTTTTTTCTTTCATACTAACTTGTAGTTATTATTACGCTTAGCAAATTTACACATAAATGAATGGGTCTCGACCTACGTTTGGGTAAAGTTTCGTGAAATTCTAAGAACGTTCAAAATTTAGCTGTTTTCCATATTTTTATTAATGAAACTTTGTTTTCCTTTCATACTAACTTGTCGTTATTATTACGCTTAGATAATTTACCACACAAATGCATGGGGTCTAGACCTACGTTTGGGTTAGGTTTCGTTAAATTATGAGAACGTTCAAAATTTAGCTGTTCTGCACGTTTTGATTAACGAAAGTTATTTCCCTTTCATACTAACTTCGTTCTTATTACGCTTAGCAAATTTACCACACAACTGCGTGGGCTAGACCTACGTTTAGGTCAAGTTTTGTGGAATTCTGAGAACGTCCAAAATGTAGCTGTTTTGTACGGTTTTATTATAGAAAGTATGTTTCCCTTTTATACTAATTTGTAGTTATTATAACACTTAGAAAATTAACCACATAAATGCATGGGTCTAAACCTATGTTTGGGTCATGTTTGGTGGAATTTTGAGAACGTTCAAAATTTAGTTGTTTTGCATGATTTTACTAAAGAAGGTTTGTTTCCCTTTCATACTAAGTTGTAGTTATTATTACCCTTAGCAAATTTACCAGACAAATGCATGTGTCTAGACCTACGTTTGGGCCAGATTTCATGAAATTATGAGAACGTTCAAAATTTAGTTGTTTTGCACGATGTTATTAACAAAAATTTGTTTTTTCCTTTTATACCGACTTGTAGTTATTATTACGCTCAGAAAATTTACCATACAAATGCATTGGTCTAGACCTACTTTTGGATCGAGTTTCGTGGAATTATGAGAACGTTCAAAATTTAACTGTTTTGCTCGGTTTTATTATAGAAAGTTTGTTTTCCCTTCATACTAACTTGTAGTTATTATTACGCTTAGCAAATTTACCAAACAAATGCATGGGTCGAGATCAACGTTTGGGTCAAGTTTCGTGAAATTCTGTGAACATTCAAAATTTAACTATTTTGCACGGTTTTATTAAATAAAGGTTGTTTCCCTGTCGTACTAAGTTGTAGTTTTTATTACGCTTATAAAATTTACCACACAAATGCATGGGTCTAGACCTACGTTTGGGTCAAGTTTCGTGGAATTTTGAGAACGTTCAAAATTTTGTTATTTTGCACGGTTTTATTAATGAAAGTTTGTTTTCATTTCATACTAACTTGTAGTTATTATTACGCTTAGTAATTTACCACACAAATGCATGTGTCTAGGCCTACGTTTGGTCAAGTTTCGTATAATTCTAAAAACATTCAAAATTTAGCTGTTTTGCACAGTTTTGTTTTTTTTTGGGAAAGGTAAGTTTCATAAGTAAAATGTAAAGAAGTACACCAAATTAATCCTCAGTTTGTCTATCCCTCGTTAGCCCAAGGGATACGCCATACTCCAAGTAATGCTCGTGTACTATTCGATTCAGCCAATGAAATACTATGGATACGTTGTCTAATATCCTCAACTATCATTACTGCTATGGAAGTAGGAGTTTGTCTGTATGCTGAAATCGCCTCACGTTCCTTTCCTACCAAATGTGGTAAACACATGCAGCTAGTAATGATTGGTAGGACATGTTAATAATGTGCTTACCCCTCCATCTTTGTGCAGCCCAATTAATGTCAGTATTCCAATCTCGGTTGGGCCAATGAAATCGAACCATACTTCGTATTGCTATGAGGCATTGTCGGTTGAATCTGCATTGAAAAAATATATGGTTTTGTATCTCCGTCACTTCCTCTGTGCATAGGATACAAGGGCCAAGGTGAGATAGCCATGGTTTATCTGTTGTACCCAATCTACCAAGAATAGTAAGCCTTAAAATAGATGAATGATGTGGGATCTTAAGTGATCCCCAAAATAGTAATGACCAGCCTAATTTCGGTCCTGGTGGAGCAAAGAGTATGTAGAGATCATGAGTGGTTGGTTGCACGGTATTGGTTTTCCAAATTATACAGTCTTCCCCTCCATGATTTGTAGGTAATGCATTTGTGATCTCCGAGCATCAGGGTTCGTGATAAGAGGCCACTGCCATTCTTGTTCGCTAATCACCTCATTAAGTTTAGCGGCCTCCTCTATTCCAGGTAGCCTAAGTCCTCTCGGAAACCTCGTGAGAAGCGTTCCAAGGTGGTGGCATGGGTCTTGACATAAATAGAATGTTTCGCCATCCCCTATCCGATAGTCCACCAAATCCTGAATAAAATCCCGCAGCCGTAGGATTTTCCGCCAACTCCATGAGCTTCCACGTTCCTTGATTGTCCAAATAGACGTGTCACGTAGCCATCCTTGGTAAAGCCAGTCTACCCAAATCGAAGTTCTGTCGCATCTAATGGTATCGCATAGCATTTTAGTCATTAGTGCACGATTCAAGATATATATATCCTTGAATCCTCGTCCTCCTTCATCCTTTGGTCGGCATAGATCTTTCCAGGCTATCTTGGCATATCCACTGGTTGATGTCCCCTTCCATAAGAAGGTACGCATCTTCTTCTCAATTTCATTAATAATTCACTTTGGAAGGGTAAACGTCGATGCCCAATGCAGGCTCAATGATGTGAGTACAAATTTGATAATTTGTACTATGCCTGCATAAGATATTTTCATACCTTCCCATCCAGTTATACGTTTGTCAATATTCACTAACAGTGGCCAACAGTCAGCAATCTTTAGTCTAGAGGATAAGAGGGGAAGCCCCAAGTACCTCATCGATAAGACCCCTTCTTGAAATTCCAACATGGCAAGCATCTCCTCACGTAATCCTTGTGCTGCACGAGAGATTATGAGATGGCTTTTCTGCACGTTCAGCCTCTATTCCGACCAATCTCCGAACCGATATCCTTTGTGCAATCTTGTGAAAGAACACCCGGGAGCACTGGTCACCTTCTTTCATCCACTGCATTTTTGCTCGCTGTTGCAGCATCACTTGCTCAAGTTTAGCTGCTTTGGCTAATACTAATCGGCAACAGTGTTCTATTTGTAATAATAACTCATCCTGCCTATTAGCGTTGACGAGCTGTTGTGCCATCTCAAGGAACCCTTTAGCCAGTTGGACATTATGCGATAAATCTCCCTTCTTCCTCCTCATTTCTCGGAAAATCGTTTTGAGTGCTTTGAGTTTCCTTGTTATTGCATACATCGGAGTTCCAACAATGTTATGCTGCCAAATCTGCTGGACCCAGGGGATAAATTCTGGAGATAGCGTGAGGTAATTATCAAATCGAAACATACCTCCGCACCGTTGGTTATTTTCCCCATTTAGCACCAATGGAGAGTGATATGAGGTTCGTGCTGTGAAACACGTATAGAACGTCGACGGGAATCTAGCCATCTACATCTCATTGGTCAACATTTGGTCTAATGTTTTCCACAAATTTTGTGGGTTAGCATTGCAGTTGTGCCATGTATACTACTCTCCTTGCATTAGTAAAGGTAGTAGTCCTGTGTAATAAATGCAACCATTGAATTCCTCCATAGCCACTCGAATCTCAGGCGAGGCTCTGTTTTGCATGGTTTTACTAACGAAAGTTTGTTTGCCTATCATACTAACTTGTAGTTATTATTACGCTTAGCAAAATTTACCACACAAATGCATGGTCAAGACCTACATTTGGGTCAAGTTTCCTGGAATTCAGTGAACGTTCAAATTTTTGTTGTTTTGGACGGTTTTATTATAGAAAGTTTGTTTCATTTTCATTCTAACTTGTAGTTATTATTACGCTTAGCAAATTTACCCCACAAATGCATAGGTCGAGACCTACGTTTGGGTCCACTTTCGTGGAATTCAGATAACGTTCAAAATTTAGCTGTTTTGCACGGTTTTAAAAAGTAAGTTTGTTTTCCTTTCAAACTAACTTGTAGTTATTATTACACTTAGCAAATTTATCACACAAATACATGGGTCGAGACCAACGTTTAGATCATGTTTCGTGGAATTCTTAGAAACTTCAAAATTTAGCTGTTTTGCACAAATTTATTAAATAAAGTTTGTTTTCGTTTCATATTAACTTGTAGTAATTATTACGTTTAATAAATTTACAAAACAAATGCATGGGTCTAGAACTACGTTTGGGTCAAGTTTAGTAGAATTCTGAAAACATTCAAAATTTAGATGTTTTGCACGGTTTTATTAAATAAAGTTTATTTCCCGTTCATACTAACTTCATTATTATTACATTTAGCAAATTTACCATACAAATGCATGGCAACATTTGGGTCAAGTTTTTTAAAATTCTGAGAACGTTTAAAACTTAACTATTTTGCACGATTTTATTATCGAAAGATTGTTTACCTTTCATACTAACTTATAGTTATTATTACGCTTAGCAAATTTACCACACAAATGCATGGGTCTAGACCTACGTTTGGGTCAAGTTTCATGGAATTCTGAGAACGTTCAAAATTTAGCTGTTTTGCACGGCGTACTAAAGGAATTTTATTTTCCTTTCATACTAACTTGTAGTTATTATTACGCTTAGCAAATTTATCACACAAATGCATGGGTCTAGACCTACGTTTGCATAATGTTTCGTGGAATTTTGAAAATGTTCAAAATTTAGCTATTTTGCACAGTTTTGTTAACGAAAATTTGTTTCCCTTTCATACTAACTTGTATTTATTAGTACTCTTAGAATATTTGCCACACAAACGCATGGGTCTAGAACTACGTTTAGGTCAGGTTTCATGAAATTATGAGAACGTTCCAAATTTTGCTGTTCTGCAAGGTTTTAATAGCGAAAGTCGGATTTCTTTTTATACTAACTTGTAGTTATTATTACGCTTAGAAAAATTGCCACACAAATGCATAGGTCGAGACCCACGTTTGGCTCATGTTTCGTGGAATTCTGAGAACGTTCAAAATTTAGTTGTTTTGTACGGTTTTATTAATAAAAGTTTGTTTTTCTTTTATACCAACTTGTAGTTATTATTGCACTTAGTAAATTTACCACACAAAATGCATGGGTCTAGACCTACGTTTGGTTCATGTCTCGTTAAATTATGAGAATGTTCGAAATTTAGTCGTTTTGGACGGTTTGATTAACGAAAGTTTATTTCCCTTTCATACAAACTTCGTTATTATTACACTTAGCAAATTTACCACACAACTCCATGGGCTAGACCTACGTTTGGGTCATGTTTCGTGGAATTCTGATAAAACGTTCAAAATTTAGTTATTTTGCACGGTTTTATTTGGAGAAAGTTTGTTTCCCTTTCGTACTAAGTTGTAGTTATTATAACGCTTAGCAAATTTACCACAGAAATGCAAGGGTCTGAACCTATGTTTGGGTTAAGTTTGCTGGAATTCTGAGAACGTTCAAAATTTTTAGCTGTTTTGCACGATTTTACTAAAGAAAGTTTGTTTCCCTTTCATACTAACTTGTAGTTATTATTACGCTTAGAAAATTTACCACACAAATGTATGGGTCGAGACCCACATTTGGGTAATGGTTCGTGGAATTCTGAGAACGTTTAAAATTTAGCTGTTCTGCACGGTTTTATTAACGAATGTTTATTTTGCTTTTATACTAATTTGTAGTTATTATTACGCTTACAAAATTTACCACAGAAATGCATGGGTCGAGACCGACGTTTGGGTCATGTTTTGTGGAATTTTGAGAAAGTTCAAAATTTAGTTGTTTTGCACTGTTTTATTAATGAAAGTTCATTTCCCTTTTATACTAACTTGTAATTATTATTACGCTTAAAAAATTATTATTACCACACAAATGCATGAGACCTAAGTTTAAGTCAGGTTTCGTGGAATTATGAAAAAGTTCAAAATTTAGTTGTTTTGTACGGTTTTACTAAAGAAAGTTTGTTTCCCTCTCACACTAACTTGCCGTTATTATTATGCTTAGCAAATTACCACACAAATGCATGGGTCTGGACCTACTATTGGGTTACGCTTCATGGAATTCTGAGAACGTTCAAAATTTAGCTGTTTTGCACGGTGTTATTAGCGAAAGTTTGTTTTGCTTTCATACTAACTTGTATTTAATATTACGGTTAGAAATTTACCACACAAAATGCATGGGTCTAGACCTACGTTTGGGTCAACTCTCGTTAAATTATGAGAACTTTGGAAATTTAGTTGTTCTGGACGATTTTATTAATGAAAGTTTATTTTCCTTTCATACAATGTTCGCTATTATTAAGCTGAGCAAATTTACCACACAACTCAATGGAATAGACCTACGTTTGGGTTAAATTTCGTGGAATTCTGATAAACGTTCAAAATTTAGTTGTTTTGCACGGTTTTATTTGTAGAAAGTTTGTTTCCCTTTCACACTAATTTGTAGTTATTATAACGCTTAGCAAATTTACCACACAAATGCATGGGTCTAAACCAATGTTTGGGTTAAGTTTGGTGGAATTCTGAGAACGTTCAAAATTTAGTTGTTTTGCACGAATTTATTTGTAGAAAGTTTGTTTCCCTTTCATACTAATTTATAATTATTATAACGCTTACCAAAGTTACCACACAAATGCATGGGTATAAACTTACGTTTGGGTCAAGTTTGGTAGAATTCTGAGATCGTTCAAAATTTTTACCTGTTTTCCACGATTTTACTAAAGAAAGTTTGTTTCCCTTTCATACTAACTTGTAGTTATTATTACGCTTAGAAAATTTACCATACAAATGCATGGGTCGAGACCCACGTTTGGGTCATGTTTAGTGGAATTCTGAGAACGTATTTAGCTGTTCTGCACGGTTTTAATAATTAATGTTTATTTCGCTTTTATACTAACTTGTAGTTATCATTACACTTAGAAAATTTACCACACAAATGCATGGGTCCAGATCGAGGTTTGGGTCATGTTTAGTGGAAGTTTGAGAAAGTTCAAAATTCAGTTGTTTTGCACGGTTTTATTAACGAAAGTTTGTTTCCCTTTCATACTAAGTTGTAATTATTATTACGCTTAGAAAATTTACCACACAAATACATGGGTCTAGACCTACGTTTGAGTCAAGTTTCGTGGAATTCTGAGAAAGTTCAAAATTTAGTTGTTTTCCACGGTTTTACTAAAGAGAGTTTGTTTCCCTTTCATACCAACTTGTCGTTATTATTACACTCGGCAAATTACCTACTATTGGGTCATGCTTCGTGGAATTCTGAGAAAGTTCAAAATTTAGCTGTTTTGCACGGTGTTATTAGCGAAAGTTTGTTTTGCTTTCATACTAACTTGTATTTAATATTACGCTTAGAAAAATTACCACACAAAATGCATGGGTCTAGACCTACGTTTGGGTCAAGTCTTGTCAAATTATGAGAACGTTCGAAATTTAGTTGTTCTGGACTGTTTGATTAACGAAAGTTTATTTACCTTTCGTACAAACTTCATTTTTATTACGTTTAGCAAATTGACCACACAACTCGATGGGCTAGACCTACTTTTAGGTCAAATTTCGTGGAATTCTAATAAACGTTAAAAATTTAATTACTTTGCACGGTTTTATTTGTATAAAGTTTGTTTTCCTTTCACACTAATTTGTAGTTATTATAGCACTTAGCAAATTTACCACACAAATGCATGGGTTTAAACCTATGTTTGGGTTATGTTTGGTGGAATTCTAAAAACATTCAAAATTTAGCTGTTTTGCACGATTTTATTTGTTGAAAGTTTGTTTCCCTTTCATACTAATTTATAGTTATTATGACGCTTACCAAATTTACCACACAAATACATGGGTATAAACTTACGTTTGGGTCAACTTTAGTGAAATTCTGAGAACATTCAAAATTTTTAGCTATTTTGCACAATTTTACTAAAGAAAGTTTGTTGCCCTTTCATACTAACTTGTAGTTATTATTACGCTTAGAAAATTTACCACACAAATGCATGGGTTGACACCCACGTTTGGGTCATGTTTCGTGGAATTCTGAGAACGTCCAAAATTTAGTTGACGCACGGTTTTATTAACGAATGTTTATTTCGTTTTTATACTAACTTGTAGTTATTATTACGCTTAGAAAATTTACCACACAAATGCATGGGTCGAGACCGATGTTTAGGTCATGTTTAGTGGAATTTTGAGAAAGTTCAAAATTTAGTTGTTTTGCACGGTTTTATTAATGAAAGTTTGTTTCCCTTTCATACTAACTTGTAATTATTATTATGCTCAGAAAATTTAACACACAAATGCATGGGTCTAGACCTACGTTTGGATCAGGTTTCGTGAAATTATGAGAACGTTCAAAATTTAGCTGTTCAGCACGGTTTTATTAACGAAATTTTATTTCTCTTTTATACTAACTTTTAGTTATTATTACGCTTAGAAAATTTTCCACACAAATACATGGGTCGAGACCTATGTTTGGGTCATGTTTAGTGGAATTTTGAGTACGTTCAAAATTTTGCTGTTTTTCACGGTTTTATTAACAAAAGTTTATTTTGCTTTCATACTAACTTGTAGTTATTCTTACGCTTAGCAAATTTACTACACAAATGCATGGGTCTAGACCTATGTTTGGGTTAGGTGCCGTGGAATTTTGAGAACGTTCAAAATTTCGTTGTTCTACACTGTTTTAACAGTGAAAGTTTGTTTCCCTTTTATATTAACTTGTAGTTATTATCATGCTTAGAAAATTTACCACAGAAATGCATAGGTCGAGACCTACATTTGGGTCATGTTTCATGGAATTCTGAGAACTTTTAAAATTTTGCTTTTTTGAACGTTTTTATTAACGAAAGTTTGTTTTCCTTTCATACTAACTTTTAATTATTATTACGCATGGCTAATTTACCATACAAATGCATGGGTTTATACCTATGTTTGGGTCAAGTTTCATGGAATTCTGAGAACGTTCGAAATTTAGCTATTTTGCACGGTTTTATTAACGAAACTTTCTTTTTCTTTCATACTAACTTGTAGTTATTATTACGCTTAGAAAATTTACCACACAAATGCATGGGTCTAGTCCTACGTTTGGGTCAAGTTTCGCTAAATTATGAGAAAGTTCAAAATTTAACTGTTTTGCATGGTTTGATTAACCAAGGTTTGTTTCCCTTTTATACTAACTTGTAGTTATTATTACACTTAGAATATTTACCACACAAATACATGGTTCTAAACATAGATTTGGGTCAAATTTTGTGGAATTCTGATGACGTTCAAAATTTAGCTGTTCTGCACGGTTTTATTAATGAATGTTTATTTCGCTTTTATACTAACTTGTAGTTATTATTACGCTTAGAAAATTTTCTACACAAATGCATGGGTCGAGACCTATGTTTGGGTCATGTTTAGTAGAATTTTGAGAAAGTTCAAAATTTAGTTGTTTTGCACAGTTTTATTAACGAAACTTTGTTTTCCTTTCATACTAACTTGTAGTTATTATTACGCCTAGAAAATTTACCACACAAATGCATGGGTCGAGACCCACGTTTGGGTTAAGTTTAGTGGAATTCTAAGAACGTTCAGAATTTAGCTTTTCTGCACGGTTTTATTAATTAATGTTTATTTTTCTTTTATACTAACTTGTAGTTATTATTACCCTTAGAAAATTTACCACACAAATGCATTGGTCGAGACCAACGTTTGGGTCATGTTTACTGGAATTTTGAGAAAGTTCCAAATTTAGTTGTTTTGCACGGTTTTATTAACGAAAGTTTGTTTTCCTTTCATACTAAGTTGTTATTATTATTACGCTTAGAAAATTTACCACACAAATGCATGGGTCTAGACCTATGTTTGAGTCAGGTTTCGTGGAATTCTGAGAAAGTTCAAAATTTAGTTGTTTTGCACGATTTTACTAAAGAAAGTTTGTTTTTCTTTCATACCAACTTGTCGTTATTATTACACTTAGCAAATTACCACACCAATGCATGGGTCTGGACCTACTATTGGGTCATGCTTCGTAGAATTCTGAGAACGTTCAAAATTTAGCTGTTTTGCACGGTGTTATTAGCGAAAGTTTGTTTTCCTTTCATACTAACTTGTTTTTAATATTACGTTTAGAAAATTTACCACACAAAATGCATGGGTCTAGATCTACGTTTGGGTCAAGTCTTGTTAAATTATGAGAACGTTCGAAATTTAGTTGTTCTGGACGGTTTGATTAACGAAAGTTTATTTACCTTTCATACAAACTTGGTTATTATTACGTTTAGCAAATTGACCACACAACTCGAAGGGCTAGACCTACTTTTGGGTCAAGTTTCGTGGAATAAACGTTCAAAATTTAATTATTTTGCATGGTTTTATTTGTATAAAGTTTGTTTCCCTTTCACACTAATTTGTAGTTATTATAACACTTAGCAAATTTACCACACAAATGCATGGGTCTAAACCTATGTTTGGGTTAAGTTTGGTGGAATTCTGAGAACGTTCAAAATTTAGCTGTTTTGCACGATTTTATTTATAGAAAGTTTGTTTCCCTTTCATACTAATTTATAGTTATTATGATGCTTACCAAATTTACCACACAAATACATGGGTATAAACTTACGTTTGGGTCCAGTTTGGTGGAATTCTGAAAACGTTCAAATTTTTTAGCTGTTTTGCACAATTTTACTGAAGAAAGTTTGTTTCCCTTTCATACTAACTTGTAGTTATTATTACGCTTAGAAAATTTACCACAAAAATACATGGGTCGAGACCCACGTTTGGGTCATGTTTCGTGGAATTCTAAGAACGTTCAAAATTTAGCGGTTCTGCATGGTTTTATTAACGAATGTTTATTTCGTTATTATACTAACTTGTAGTTATTATTACTAACTTGTATTTATTTTTACACTTAGAAAATTTACTACACAAATGCCTGGGTCTAGACCTTCGTTTGGGTCAGGTTTAATTATGAGAACGTTCAAATTTAACTGTTCTGCATGGTTTGATTAACGCAGATTTGTTTCCCTTTTATACTAACTTATGGTTATTATTATGGTTAGAAAATTTACCACACAAATGCATGGTTCTACACATACGTTTGGGTCATGTTTCGTGGAATTCTGAGAACGTTCAAATTTTAGCGCTTTTGCACGGTTTTATTAAGGAATGTTTGTTTCTCTTTATACTAACTTGTAGTTATTATTACGCTTAGTAAATTTATGACACAAATGCATGGGTCTAGACCTACATTTGCATCTTGTTTCGTGTAATTCTGAGAACGTCCAAAATTTAGCTGTTTTGCACGATTTTTATAAAGAAAGTTTGTTTCCCTTTCATACTAACTTGTAGTTAATATTACGTTTAGCAAATTTACCACACAAATGCATGGGTCACGACCTACGTTTGGGTCTGTTTCGTGAATGTATGAGAACGTATAAAATTTAGCTATTTTGCACGATTTTATTAACGAAAGTTCATTTTTCTTTCATACTAACTTGTAGTTATTATTAAGCTTAGCAAATTTACCTCACAAATGCATGGGTCTAGACCTACGTTTGGGTTAAGTTTTGTAGATTTTTGAGAATGTTGAAAATTTAACTGTTTTGCATGGTTTTATTATAGAAAGTTTGTTTCTCTTTCATACTAACTTGTAGTTATTATTACGTTTAAAAAATTTTCCACACAAACGCATGGGTACAGACCTAAGTTTGGGTCAAATATTGTCGAATTCTGAGAACGTTCCAAATTTAGCTATTTTTCTCGATTTTATTAACGAATGTTTTTTTCCGTTTCATACTAACATGTAGTTATTATTACGCTTAGCAAATTTACCACGCAAATGCATGAGTATAGACCTACGTTTAGGTCAAGTTTCATGGAATTTTGAGTACGTTCAAGATTTAACTATTTTGCATGGTTTTATTATAGAAAGTTTGTTTGTCTTTCATACTAACTTGTAGTTATTATTACGCTTAGAAAATTTACCACACAGATACATGGGTATAGACCTACATTTGAGTCAAGTATCGTGAAATTCTGAGAACTTTCGAAATGTAGCTATTTTGCACGATTTTATTAACGAATAGTTCTTTCCTTTTTATAGTAACTTGTAGTTATTATTAAGCTTAGCAAATTTACCACACAAATGCATCGGTCTAGAGCTACGTTTGGGTCGAGTTTCGTGGAATTATGAGAACGTCCAAAATTTAGCTATTTTGCACGATTTTATTAACGAAAGTTTGTTTACCTTTCATACTAATTTGTAGTTATTATTACGCTTAGCAAATTTACCATACTAATGCATGGCTCTAGACATACGTTTGGGTCAAGTTTTGTCGAATTTTGAGTATGTTCAAATTTTATCAATTTTGCACGGTTTTACTAAAGAAAGTTTGTTTTCCTGTCTTACCAACTTGTAGTTAATATTACACATAGCAAATTTACCACACAAATGCATGGGTATAGATCCAGTTTGGGTCAAGTTTCGTGGAATTTTGAAAATGTTCAAATTTAACTGTTTTGCACGGTTTTACTAAAGGAAGTTTGTTTCCCTTTCATACTAACTTGTAATTATTATTACGCTTAATCAATTTACCAAACAAATGCATGGGTCTAAACCTATTTTCGGTTCATGTTTCGGGAAATTTTAAAAACGTTCAAAATTTAGCTATTTTGCACGGTTTTATTGACGAAAGTTTGTTTCCCTTTCATACTAACTGTTATTTATTGACGAAAGTTTATTATTGACGAAAATTTACTACACAAATGCATGGGCCTAGACCTACATTTGGGTCAGGTTACGTGAAATTATGAGAACTTTCCAAATTTAGCTATTCTACACGGTTTTGATTAGCGAAAGTTGATTTTCCTTTTATACTAACTTGTAGTTATTATTACGCTTAGAAAATTTATCACACAAATGCATGGGTCGAGACCCATGTTTGGCTAACGTTTCGTAAAATTCTGAGAACGTTCAAAATTGAACTGTTTTGCATAGTTTTATTAACAAAAGTTTGTCTCCTTTTCATACTAACTTGTAATTATTTTTACGCTTACAAAATTCTCCATACAAATGCATGGGTCTCGACCTACGGTTGGGTCAAGTTTTGTGGAATTCTGAGAACGTTCAAAATTTAGATGTTTTGCACGGTTTTATTATAGAATGTTTGTTTCCCTTTCATACTATTTTGTTGTTATTATAACGCTTAGCAAATTTGCCTCACAAATGCATGGGTCTAAACCTATGTTTTGGTCAAGTTTGGTAGAATTCTGAGAACTCAAAATTTAGCTGTTTTGCACGATTTTACTAAAGAAAGTTTGTTTTCCCTTTCATACTAACTTGTAGTAATTATTACCCTTAGAAAATTTACCATACAAAGCATGGGTCTAGACCTACGTTTGGGTCAGATTTCGCGGAATTCTGAAAACGTTCAAAATTTAGTGTTCTACACGATTTTATTAAGAAAAGTTTGTTTCGCTTTCATACTAACTTGTAATTATTATTACGCTTAGAAAATTTACCACACAAATACCTGGGTCTAGACCTATGATTGGGTTAGCTTTCGTGGAAGTTTGAGAACGTTCAAAATTTAGTAGTTCTACAGGTTTTATTAGCGAAAGTTTGTTTCCCTTTTATATTAACCTATAGTTATTATTATGCTTAGAAAATTTACCACACAAATGCATAAGTCGAGACCTACGTTTGGGTCATATTTCGTGGAATTTTGAAAACTTTCAAAATTTTTATGTTTTGCACGGTTTTATTAACGAAAGTTTGATTTCCTTTCATACTAACGTGTAGTTATTATTACGCATATCAAATTTACCACCCAAATGCATGGGTCTAGACCTACGTTTGGGTCAAGTTTTGTGGAATTTTGAGAACGTTCAAAATTTAGCTGTTTTGCAAGGTTTTATTAACGAAACTTTGTTTTCCTTTCATACTAAATTGTAGTTATTATTACGCTTAGAAAATTACCATACAAATGCATGGGTCTAGACCTACGTTTGGGTCAAGTTTTGTTAAATTATGAGAACGTTCAAAATTTAACTGTTCTCCATGGTTTGGTTAACGAAGATTTGTTTCCCTTTTATAATAACTTGTAGTTATTGTTACATTTAGAAAATTGACCACACATATGAATGGGTCTAGACATACGTTTCGGTCATGTTTAGTGGAATTCTGACAACGTTCTAAATTAGCTGCTTTGCACGGTTTTATTAACGAAAGTTTGTTTCTCTACATACTAACTTGTAGTTATTATTACGCTTAGCAAATTTACCACACAAATGCATGGTTCTAGACCTACGTTTGCATCTTGTTTCATGTAATTCTGTGAACGTTCAAAATTTAGTTGTTTTGCACGATTTTTCTAAAGGAAGTTTGTTTCCCTTTCATACTAACTTGTAGTTATTATTACGTTTAGCAAATTTACCACACAAATGCATTGGTCTAGACCTACGTTTGGGTTAAGTTTCGTGGATTTTTGAGAATCTTGAAAATTTAACTGTTTTGAATGGTTTTATTATAGAAAGTTTGTTTCTCTTTCATACTAACTTGTAGTTATTATTATGCTTAAAAAATTTACCACACAAATGCATGGGTCTAGACCTACGTTTGGGTCAAGTTTCGTTAAATTATTAGAACGTTCAAAATTTTACTGTTCTGCATGGTTTGATTAACGAAGATTTGTTTTCATTTTATACTAACTTGTACTTATTATTACGCTTAGAAAATTTACCACACAAATGCATGACTCTAGACATAAATTTGGGTCATGTTTCGTGGGATTTTGAAAACGTTCAATATTTAGCTGTTTCGCACGCTTTTATTAACGAAAGTTTGTTTATCTTGATACTAACTTGTAGTTATTATTACGCTTAGCAAATTTATCACACAAATACATGGGTCTAGACCTACGTTTGCATCTTGTTTCGTATAATTCTGAGAACGTTCAAAATTTAGCATTTTTGCTCGATTTTTCTAAATGAAGTTTGTTTTCCTTTCAAACTAATTTGTAGTTAATATTACGTTTCGCAAATTTACCACACAAATGAATGGGTCACGACCTATGTTTGGGTCAAGTTTCGTGGAATTTTGAAAACGTTCAAAATTTAGCTGTTTTGCACGATTTTGGTAAAGAAAGTTTGTTTCCCTTTCATACTAACTTGTAGTTTTTATTACCCTTAGAAAATTTACCATACAAAGCATGGGTTCAGATCTACATTTGGGCCAGGTTTCACGAAATAATGAGAATGTTCAAAATTTAGTTGTTTTGCACGGTTTTATTTACAAAAGTTTGTTTTTTTCTTTTATTCCAACTTGTAGTTATTATTACGCTTAGCAAATTTACCACACAAACGCATGGGTCGAGATCAACGTTTGGGTCAAGTTTCGTGAAATTCTAAGAACATTCAAAACTTAACCGTTTTAACAGTTTTATTAAATAAAGGTTGTCTACCTTTCATACTTACTTGTAATTATTATTACGCTTATAAAATTTACCATACAAATGCATGGTTCTAGATCTACTTTTGGGTCAAGTTTCATGGAATTTTGAGAACGTTCCAAATTTTGCTGTTTTGCACGGTTTTATTAATGAAAGTTTGTTTACATTTCATACTAACTTGTAGTTATTACTACGCTTAGTAAATGTACAACACAAATGCATGTGTCTATGCCTACGTTTGGGTCAAGTTTCGTGTAATTCTGAGAACGTTCAAAATTTAGCTGTTTTGCACGGTTTTATTAACGAAAGTTTGTTTCCTTTATGCTACTAACTTATAGCTATTATTACGCTTGGCAAAATTTACCACAGAAATGCATGGGTCAACACCTATGTTTGGGTCAAGATTCGTGGAATTCAGAAAACGTTCAAAATTTAGCCGTTTTGCACGGTTTTATTAAAGTAAGTTTATTTCCGTTTCAGACTAACTTGTAGTTATTATTACGGTTAGCAACTTTATCATACAAATATATGGGTCGAGACCAACGTTCTGGTCAACTTTCGTGCCATTCTTAGAAAGTTCAAAATTTAGCTGATTTGAATGGTTTTATTAAATAAAGTTTGTTTCCTTTCCACATTAACTTGTAGTATTTATTACGCTTAACAAATTTACCACAAAAATGCATAGGTCTAGACCTACGTTTGGGTTAAGTTTAGTAGAATTCTGAGAACGTTCAAAATTCAGTTGTTTTGCATGGTTTTATTAAAGAAAGTTTGTTTCTCTTTCATACTAACTTCGTTATTATCACGCTTAGCAAATTTACCATACAAATGCATGGTCTAGACCAACGTTTGGATCAAGTTTCGTGGAATTCTCAGAACGTTCAAAATTTAGCAGTTTTGCACGGTTTTATTATAGAAAGTTTGTTTTACTTTTATTCTATTTGTAGTTATTATTACGCTTCGCAAATTTACCATACAAATGAATGGGTCTAGACCTACGATTGGGTCAAGTTTTTTGGAATTCTGAAAACGTTCAAAATTTAGCTGTTTTGCACGGTGTTATTAACAAAAGTTTGTTTCCCTTTCATACTAACTTGTATTTATTATTTCGCTTAAAAAAATTTACAACACAAATGCATGGGACTAGACCTACTTTTGGATCAGGTCTCGTGAAATT
>NC_026145.1:5398738-5497202 GCF_000512975.1 Sesamum indicum
GTGAAAGTTTGTTTCACTTTTATACTAACTTGTACTTATTATTACGCTTAGAAAATTTACCACACAAATGCATGAGTCGACACTTACATTTAGGTCATGTTTCGTGAAATTCTGAAAAAGTTCAAAATTTTGCTGTTTTTCATGATTTTATTAACGAAAGTTTGTTTTTCTTTCTACTAACTTGTAGTTATTCTTATGCTTAGCAAATTTACCACACAAATGCATGGGTCTACACCTACGTTTGGGTCAAGTTTCGTGTAATTTTAACAACGTTCAAAATTTATCTGTATTGCATGATTTTTAATTTGTTTACCTTACATACTAACTTGTAGTTACTATTACGCTTTGCAAATTTACCACACAAAAGCATGGGTCTAGACCTACGTTTGGGTCTGTTTCTTGCAATTTTGAGAACCTTCAAAATTTAGCTGTTTTGCATGGTTTTATTAACGAAAGTTTGTTTCCCTTTAATACAAACTTGTAATTATTATTATGCTTAGAAAATTTACCAAACAAATGCATGGATCTAGACCTACGTTTGGGTCAGATTTCGTGTAATTCTAAGAACGTTCAGAATTCAGTTGTTCTACACGGTTTTATTAGCGAAAGTTTGTTTCTCTTTCATACTAACTTCGTTATTATTACGCTTAGTAAATTTTACCATACAAATGCATGGGTCGAGACCTATGTTTGGGTCATGTTTCGTGGAATTCTGGGAACGTTCAAAATTTTGTTGTTTTGCACGGTTTTATTAACGAAAGTTTATTTTTCTTTCATACTAACGTGTAGTTATTACTACGCATAGCATATTTATCACAAAAATACATGGATGTAGACCTACGTTTGGGTCGAGTTTCGTGGAATTATGAGAACGTTCAAAATTTAGCTTTTTTGCACGGTTTTATTAACGTAACTTTCTTTTCCTTTCATACTAACTTGTAGTTATTATTACGCTTAGAAAATTACCACACAAATGAATGGGTCTAGACCTACGTTTGTGTCAAGTTTTGTTAAATTATGAGAATGTTCAAAATTTAACTATTCTCCATGGTTTGATAACGAAGATTTGTTTCTCTTTTATACTATCTTGTAGTTATTATTACGCTTTGAAAATTTACCACACAAATGCATAGGTCTAGACTTACGTTTGGGTCAGGTTTCGTGGAATTCAGAGAACGTTCAAAATTTAGTTGTTTTGTACGGTTTTATTAACGAAGCTTTCTTTTCTTTACATACTAACTTGTAGTTATTATTACGCTTAGAAAATTTACCATACAAATGCATGGGTCTAGACCTACATTTGTGTCATGTTTCGTAGAATTTTGAGAACATTCAAAATTTAGCTGTTTTGCACGATTTTACTAAAGAAAGTTTGTTTCCCTTTCAAAACTAACTTGTGGTTATTATTACCCTTAGAAAATTTACCACACAAAGCATGGGTCTAGACCTACGTTTAGGCCAAGTTTCATGAAATAATGAGAACATTCAAAATTTGGTTGTTTTGCCACGTTTTATTAACAAAAGTTTGTTTTTTCTTTTTATTCCAACTTATAGTTATTATTATTCTTAGCAAATTTACCACACAAATGCATGGGTCTAGACCTACTTTTGGATCAAGTCTCGTGGAATTATGAGAATGGTCAAAATTTAACTATTTTGCACCGTTTTAATATAGAAAGTTTGTTTTCCCTTTATACTAACTTGTAGTTACTATTACGCTTAGGAAATTTACAACATAAATGTATGGGTCGAGATGAACGTTTGGGTCAAGTTTCGTGAAATTCTGAGAATATTGAAAATATAATTATTTTGCACAATTTTATTAAATAAAGGTTGTTTCTAGTAAATGTAAGTTTCATTAAGTAAAATTGGTACAGTACAACAATATGGTCCCCAAATGGTTTATCCCTCGACAGGCCAAGGGATTCGCTATAATCGAAATAAAGCACGTGTAGTGACTGATCTAGATAGTGTGATGCTATGGATTCGCTGTCTAATGTCCTCAATGATCAGTAATGCTATGGTAGTAGGCGTCCTCTCGGTGTGATCGAATCGTCTCAGGTTTCTTTCCTTCCAAATATGGTAAACACATGATGCAAGTAGTGCTCTATAAGATATGTTGATGATTTGTTTACCCCTCCATCTCCGTGAAGCCCATGTAATGTCATCTTTCCACTCTCTATTGGGACACAAGAACCGTATCGTTCTTCGAATTTCCGTGAGGCATCTTAAACTAAATCTGCATTGGAAGAATAAATGTGCATGTGTCTCTGTCATTCCTTCATTACATAGGATACATGGGCCAAGGTGAGCAAGCCATGGTTTATCTGTTGTAGCCAACTTGCTTTGGATGGCAAGCCACAGAATAAAGTTGTGACGTGGAATTTTAAGTGATCCCGAAAGTAGTGAAGACCAGCCTACTTTCGGTCCTGGTGGGTCAAATAACTTATAAATAGCCTGTGCTGTTGGTCGATCATTCTCAAATCTCCAAATTATACGGTCTTCCCCTCCAAAAATAGTGGGGAGCACATGTGTGATCTCCAAACACTCAAGATCCGTGATAAGGGGCCACTGCCATACTCCTTCATGAATCACCGTGCTGAGTCTGGATGATTCATCTAGTCCAAGTAGCCTCGGTCCTCGTGGGAAAGAGACACAAAGAGGGCCAAGGTGGTGCCATGGATCCTGCCACAGGAGGAAATTCCTCCCATCTCCAATCCGGTAGTCCACCATGGTTCGAAGAAACATCCGTAATCGGAGGATTTTCCTCCATCCCCATGAGCCGCTTTGGTCCGTAATCGTCCATATAGAGGTACGTTGTAGGCGTCCCTGGTACAGCCATTCAACCCAGATCGATGTCCTGTCGCATCTAATGACATCACATAGTTTTTTTGTCATCAATGCACGTTTCAAGGTATTGATGTCCTTGAACCCAAGTCCTCCCTCCTCCTTTGGTCGGCATATATCTTTCCACGCAACCTTGGCATAACCACTATTCGTCGTTCCCTTCCACAAGAAAGCTCGCAACCTTTTCTCTATTTCATTAATAACTTTCTTGGTTAATATAAATGCCGATGCCCAATAAAGACTCAATGCTATAAAACAGATTTAATAATTTGTACTCTACCAGCATAAGATAAAGTGGTACCTTCCCATCCAGCGATCCGTTTGTCAATCTTCAGTAAAAGTGGGCGGCAATCTGCAATAGTTAGTCGAGACGATATAAGTGGTAACCCCAGATAACTCATTGGAAGAACCCCTTCCTGAAATTCGAGTAGCGCCAACATCTCATCACGCAATGCTTGCACGGATCGTGAGATAATCAGGTGGCTTTTCTGCACGTTCAGTCTGAGACCCAACCATTGGGCAAAACGATCCAGACCTGCTTTAAAGATTCTTAGAGAGTCCATATCAGCGCGGCAAAATAATATCACATCATCAACAAACCCCAATTGAAAGATCCTGGTTGCCTCACATTTCCAATGATAGGAAAATGTCTCCTCCTGATCAATCAACTGCAGGAAGCCCAAGTGTAGGACTTCCACCACAAGTACAAATAGGTAGGGTGATAAAGGGTTGCCCTGCCGAAGTCCTCTGGCTCCTCGAAAGAATCCATGGGGCTTCCCCTTTAGCCCAATAGAGAATGAAGGTGTTGTCACACACTCCTCAATCCACTTCACGAAAGTAATAGGGAACTCAAACATCTCCATAACTACTATCAAGAAATCCCAATCAACTATGTCATATGCCTTCCGGATGTCAACTTTCAGAGCACATCTAGGAGGTAGACGAGTCTGGTTATATCCCGTAAAGAGTTCCTGTGCTAGCATGATGTTATCTCCAATGTTGCGTCCCGACACAAATGCCGCTTGCCATGGGCTGATCAGTTTGTCCATTATCACACTCAACCTTTGGGACAATAAGCTTTGCAATGATCGTATAAAGCACATTACAACATGCTATGGGCTGAAAATCACTAACCGTCATAGGGGAATGTACTTTTGGTATGAGCACGAAAAGTGTAGTATTTATCTGCTTCAGAAGTCGGCCTGTACTAAAGAAGTCCAGTACTGCCGAAGTCACCTCTTGTCCAACTATAGGTCATGCTGCTTTGAAGAAGCCCGATGAGTATCCGTCCGGGCCTGGGGCCTTGTCCTCAGCAATATTAAAAACCGCTTATTTGACATCTGCTGGTGTGAACGGTAACAGTAAAGCAGTAGATTCCTCATTACTCATAATGTGCCTAGCCCATGGTCTGAGATACTGAATGTCAATACTTGTTCATCGTCTATCTCCCCCTAGCAGGTTTTGGTAATATGTGACAAACTCATGAATAACTTCTTCTGGATCAGTGTGAGTGGATCCCTGGTCATCGTTGATCTGGAAGATCCTCCTTGATGATCTTCGTTGGCCAATCTTCGGAAAGAACACTCGGGAGCACTGATCACCTCCCTTCATCCACTGCATCTTCTCTCGTTGTTTTAGCATAATCTGCTCCAATTTTGTTGCTTTGACCAGTACGAGTCGACAACAGTGTTCTAGTTGTATGTATAGCTCATCTCGCCTTCTTGAGCTAACAAGTAATTGTGCTGCTTCAAGAAACCCTTTCGCCATTTGAACATTGTGTGATAGATCCCCCTTATTCCTCCTTTGATCTCGGAAGATTGGTATTAATGCTTTGAGTTTGCGTGTCACAGCATACATAGGCGTACCAATAATGTTATGTTGCCATATATTCTGCACACTAGGAATAAACTCAGCTGAACGAATGAGGCTGTTATCGAATCGGAACATATCTCCATATTGCTGCTGCCAGTCCTCATATAGTACCATCGGTGAGTGGTCTGAAGTGCGTGGTGTAAGGACCAAGTAGAATGTGTTAGGGAACCGTGCCATCCATCTATCATATATCAACATGCGGTCCGGTCTTTTCTAGAGGTTCCGCGGTGTTGCACTGTGATTATGCCATGTGTACCACTCTCCCTGTGGTTGTGCCATGTCGCACAGAGGATTTACCTTTCATACTTAGTTGTAGTTATTATTATGCTTATAAAATTAACCACACAATTACATGGGTCTAGACCTACGTTTGGGTCATGTTTCGTGGAATTTTGAGAACGTTCAAAATTTTGCTGTTTTGTACGATTTTACTAATGAAAGTTTGTTTTCATTTCATACTAACTTGTAGTTATTATTACGCTTAGTAAACGTATAACACAAATGCATGTGTCCAGGCATACGGTTGGTTCATGTTTCGTGGAATTCTGAGAACGTTCAAAATTTAGCTGTTTTGCACGGTTTATTAATGAAAGTTTTTTTCCTTTATCATACTAACTTGTAGTTATTATTACGCTTGGCAAAATTTCACACACAAATACATGGGTCAACACCTACGTTTGGGTCAAGATTCGTGCAATTCAGATATCGTTCAAAATTTAGCCGTTTTGCACGGTTTTATTAAAGAAAATTTGTTTGTGTTACAGACTAACTTGTAGTTACTATTACGCTTAGCAAATTTATCACACAAATACATGAGTCGAGACCAACGTTTTGGTCAACTTTCGTGGAATTCTTAGAAACTTCAAAATTTAGCTGTTCTGAACGATTTTATTAAATAAAATTTGTTTCCTTTTCATATTAACTTGTAGTAATTGTTACGCTTAACAAATTTACCACACAAGTGCACCTACGTTTGGGTCAAGTTTAGTAGAATTCTGAGAACGTTCAAAATTTAGCTGTTTTGCACGGTTTTATTAACGAAAGTTTGTTTCTCTTTCATACTAACTTGTAATTATTATTACGCTTAGAAAATGTACTACACAAATGCATGGGTCTAGACCTACGTCTCGGTCAGGTTTTGTGGAATTCTGAGAACGTTAAAAATTTAGTTGTTCTACACGGTTTAATTTGCGAAAGTTGGTTACCTTTTATACTAACTTATAGTTATTATTATGCTTAGCAAATTTACCTTTTTGCATGGTTTTATTATAGAAAGTTTATTTTCCTTTCATACTAATTTGGAGTTATTATCGCTTAGCAAAATTATCACTCAAATGCATGGGTCCAGACCGACGTTTGGGTCAAGTTTCGTGGAATTTTGAGAACATTCAACATTTTACCTTTTTGCACGGGTTTATTATAGAAAATGTGTTTTCTTTTCATACTAACTTGTAGTTATTATTATGGTTAGCAAATTTACCACACAAATGCATGGGTGGAGACCTACGTGTGGGTCAAGTTTCATGGAATTCTTAGTTGTTTTGCACGGTTTTATTAATGTAAGTTTGTTTCCCTTTAAGACTAACTTGTAGTTATTATCACTTTTAGAAAATTCACCACACAAATATATGGGCTAGACCTACGTTTGGGTCAAGTTTTGTGTAATTCTGAGAACGTTCAAATTTTAGCTATTTTGCACGATTTTATTATAGAAAGTTTGTTTCCCTTTCATATTAATTTATAGTTATCATTATGCTTAGCAAATTTACCACACAAATGCATGGGTCTAGACCGACTTTTGGATCAAGTTTCATGAAATTCTAAGAACGTTCAAAATTTTGTTGTTTTGCACGGTTTTATTATAGAAAATTCATTTCCTTCAGAAAATTCAAAATTTTGTAGTTATTATTACGCTTAGCAAATTCACTGCACAAATGCACGGGTCGGAACCTACGTTTGGGTCACGTTTCGTGGAATTCAGAGGACGTTCAAAATTCAGCTGTTTTACACGGTTTTTACTAACGAAAGTTTGCTTCCCTTTCATACTAACTTATAGTTATTATTACACTTAGAAAATTTACCACACAAATGGATGGGTCTAGAGCTACGTTTGGGTCAAGTTACGTGGAATCTTTGAGAATGTTCAAATTTTAACTGTTTTGCACAATTTTATTAAAGTAAGTTTATTTCCCTTTCAGACTAACTTGTAGTTATTATTACACTTAGCAAATTTACCACACAAATGCATGGGCTAGACCTATGTTTGGGTCAAGTTTCGTGCAATTCTGAAAACGTTCAAAATTTAGCTGTTTTGCACGATTTTTTATTATAGAATGTTTGATTCCCTTTCATAGTAATTTCTAGTTATTATTATGCTTAGCAAATTTACCACACAAATGCATGGGTTGAGACCTACGTTTGGGTCATGTTTCGTGGAATTCAGAGAATATTCAAAATTTAGCTTTTTTGCACGGTTTCATTAAAGGAAGTTTGTTTCCCTTTCAGACTAACTTGTAGTTATTATTACGCTTACCAAATTTACCACACAAATGCATGGGTCGATACCTACGTTTGGGTTAAGTTTCGTGAAATTCTGAGAACGTTCAAAATTTAGCTATTGTGCACGGTTTTACTATAGAAAGTTTGTTTCTCTTTCATACTAATTTATAGTTATTATTACGCTTGTTTCTCTTTCTCTTTCATTTAGCTACTGCATGGGTCTAGAACTACGTTTGGGTCAAGTTTCGTGTAATTCTGAGAACGTTCAAAATTTTGTTGTTTTGCACGTTTTTATTTAGAAAATTTATTTCCTTGTCATACTAATTTGTAGTTATTATTACGCTTAGCAAATTCACCACACAAATGCATGGGTCGGAACCTATATTTGGGTCATGTTTCGTGGAATTCATAAAACGTCCAAATTTCAGTTGTTTTGTACGATTTTATTAACGAAAGTTTGTTTCTCTTTAATACTAACTTGTTGTTATTACTACGCTTAGAAAATTTACTACACAAATGCATGGGTATTGACCTATGTTTGGGTCAAGTTTCGTTGAATTCTGAGAACGTTTAAAATTTAGCTGTTTTGCACGATTTTTTTAACGCAAGTTTGTTTACCTTTCAAACTAACTTGTGGTTATTATTATGCTTAGCAAATTTACCACACAAATGGATGGGTCTAGGCCTACGTTTGGGTCAAGTTCCGTGGAACTTTCTAGAATGTTCAAACTTTAACTGTTTTGCACAGTTTTATTAAAGTAAGTTTATTTCCCTTTCATACTAACTTGTACTTATTATTGCGCTTAGCAAATTTACCACACAAATCCATGGGCTAGACCTATGTTTGGGTCAAGTTTCATGGAATTATGAGGATGTTTAAAATTTAGCTGTTTTGCACGATGTTTTATTATAGAAAGTTTGTTTCACTTTCATACTAATTTCTAGTTATTATTACGCTTAGCAAATTTACCACACAAATGCATGGGTCGAGACCTACGTTTGGGTCATATTTTGTGGAATTCAGAGAACATTCAAAATTTAACTGTTTTGCACGGTTTTATTAAAATATGTTTGTTTTCCTTTCAGACTAACTTGTAGTTATTATAACGCTTACCAAATTTACCACACAAATGCATGGGTCGAGACCTACGTTTGGGTCAAGTTTCAAGGAATTCTGAAAACGTTCAAGATTTAGCTGTTTTGCATTATTTTATTTAAGAAAGTTTATTTTCCTTTTATACTAACTTGTAGTTATTATTACGCTTAGCAAATTTGCCACACAAATGCATGGGTCGAGACCTAGGTTTGCGTCAAGTTTCATGTAATTCTGAGAACGTTCAATATTTAGCTGTTTTGCACGTTTTTTTATAATAGATAGTTTGTTTTCTTTTCATACTGATTTGTAGTTATTATTATGCTTAGCAAATTTACCACACAAATGAATGGGTCTAGACTTACGTTTGGGTCAAGTTCGTGGAATTCTGAAAACGTTCAAAATTTAGCAGTTCTGCACGATTTTACTAAAGGAAGTTTGTTTCCCTTTCATGCTAACATGTAGTTATTATTACGTTTAGCAAATTTACCACACAGATGCATAGGTCGAGACCTATGTTTACGTCAAGTTTCATGGAATTCTTAAAATGTTCAAAATTTAGCTGTTTTGCAAAGTATTATTTAAGTTAGTTTGTTTCTCTTTCATACTAACTTGTAGTTGTTATTACGCTTAGCAAATTTACCACACAAATGATGGATCGAGACCTACGTTTGGGTCACGTTTCGTGGAATTCTTAGAACGTTAAAAATTTAGCTGTTTTGCACGATTTTATTAATATAAGTTTGTTTTCCTTTCAGACTAACTCGTAGTTATTATTATGTTTAGCAAATTTACCACACAAATCCATGGGCTAGACCTACGTTTAGGTCAAATTTTGTGGACTTCTGACAACGTTCAAAATTTAGCTGTTTTGCATGGTTTGTTATAATACAAATGCATGGGTCTAGACCTACGTTTTGATCAAGTTTCGTGAAGTTCTAATAACGTTCAACATTTTGCTATTTTGCACGGTTTTATTATTGAAAATATTTTTCCATTTCATACCAACTTCTAGTTATTATTACGCTTGGCAAAATTTACCACACAAATGCGTGGGTCTAGACCATCGTTTTGGTCAAGTTTCGTGAAGTTCTAAGAACGTTCAACATTTTGCTATTTTCCACGGTTTTATCATAGAAAATTTATTTTCTTTTCATACTAACTTCTAGTTATTATTACGCTTGGCAAAATTACCACAGAAATGCATGGTTCAAGACCTACGTTTGGGTCAAGTTTCGTGGAATTCTGAGAACGTTCAAAATTTAGCTGTTTTGCACGGTTTTATCATAGAAAATTTGTTTTCTTTTCATACTAACTTCTGGTATTATTACGCTTGGCAAAATTGCCACAGAAATGCATGGGTCAAGGCGTACGTTTGGGTCAAGTTTCGTGGAATTCTGAGAACGTTCAAAATTTAGTTGTTTTGCACGGTTTTATTATAGAAAATTTGTTTTCTTTTCATACTAACTTCTAGTTATTATTACGCTTGGCAAAAATTTACCACATAATTGCATGGGTCAAGACCTACGTTTGGGTCTTGTTTCGTGGAATTATGAGAACATTCAAAATTTTGCTTTTTCACACGATTTTATTATAGAAAGTTTTGTTTCCTTTTCATACTAACTTGTAGTTATTATTATGCATACCAAATTTACCACACAAATGCATGGGCTGAGACTCACGCTTGGATGAAGTTTCGTGGAATTCTGAGAACGTTCAAAATTAGCTGTTTTGCACGGTTTTATTATAAAAAGTTTGTTTCCCTTTCATACTAATTTTTAGTTATTTTTACGCTTAGCAAATTTACCACACAAATGCATGGGTCTAGACCTACGTTTAAGTCAAGTTTCTTGGAATTCTGAGAACGTTCAAAATTTAGCTGTTTTGCACGGTTTCACTAAAGAAAGTTTGTTTCCCTTTCATGCTAACTTGTAGTTATTATTATATTTAGCAAATTTACCACACAAATACATGGGCTAGACCTACATTTGGGTCAAGTTTCGAGGATTTTTCTAAGAACGCTCAATACTTAGCGATTTTGCACGATTTATTATACAAAGTTTGTTTCCCTTTCATACTATTTTGTAATTATTATTACGCTTAGCAAACTTACCACACAAATGCATGGGTCAAGACCTACGTTTGGGTCAAATTTCGTGGAATTCTGAGAACGTTCAAGATTTTGCTCTTTTGCACGGTTTTATTATAGAAAGTTTGCTTCCCTTTCATACTAATTTGTACTTATTATTATGGTTAGTAAGTTTATCACACAAATACATGGGTCTAGGCCTACGTTTGGGTTAAATTTTGCGGAATTCTGAGAACGTTCAAAATTCTGCTGTTTTGCACGGTTTTATTACAGAAATTTGTTTTGTTTTCATACTAACTTGTAGTTATTATTACGCTTAGCAGATTTACCACAGAAAAGCATGGGCTAGACCTACGTTTGGGTCAAGTTTTGTCAAATTTGAAGAACGTACAAAATTTAGTTGTTCTTCGCTTAACAAATTTACTACACAAATGCATGGGCCTAGACCTACGTTTTGGTCTTGTTTCGTGAAGTTCTAAGAACGTTCAACATTTTGCTGTTTTGCACGATTTTATTATAGAAAATTTATTTCTTTTTCATACTAACTTATAGTTATTATTACGCTGAACAAATTTACCACACAAATGTATGGGTCGAGACCTACGTTTGGGTCAAAATTCGTGGAATTCTTATAACGTTCAAAATTTAGCTGTTTTGTGCGGTTTATTAATGTAAGTTTGTTTGCCTTTCAGACTAACTAGTAGTCATAAATACGCTTCGCAAATTTACCACAGAAAAGCATGGGGTACACCTACGTTTGGGTCAAGTTTCGTGAAATTTTGAGAACGTTCAAAATTTAGCTGTTTTGCACGGTTTTACTATATAAACTTTGTTTCCCCTTTCATACTAATTTGTAGTTATTATTACGCTTAGCAAATTTACCACACAAATGCATGGGTCTAAACCTACGTTTTGGTCAAGTTTCGTGAAGTTCTAAGAACGTTCAACATTTTGCTGTTTTACACGGTTTTATTTAGAAAATTTATTTCCTTTTCATACTAACTTCTAGTTATTATTAAGCTTGAAAAAATTTACCACAGAAAAGCATGGCGTAGACCTACGTTTGGGTCAACTTTCGTGGAATTCTGAGATCGTTCAAAATTTTGTTCTTATGCACGGTTTTATTATAGAAAGCTTGTCTCCTTTTCATACTAACTTGCAGTTATTATTATGCTTACCAAATTTACCACACAAATGCATGGGCAGAGACCTACATTTGGGTCAAGTTTTTTGGAATTTGAGAACGTTCAAAATTTAGCTGTTTTGCGCGGTTTTATTATAGAAAGTTTGTTTCCCTTTCATAATAAAATTGTAGTTATTTTTACGCTTAGCAAATTTACCACACAAATGCATGGGTCTAGACCTACGTTTGGGTCAAGTTTTTTGGAATTCTTAGAACGTTCAACATTTAGCAGTTTTGCACGGTTTCACTAAAGGAAGTTTGTTTCCCTTTCACGCCAACTTGTAGTTATTATTATGTTTTGCAAATTTACCTCATGAATGCATGGGCTAGACCTACATTTGGGTCACGTTTCATGGAATTCTAAGAACGTTCAATATTTAGCGATTCTGGACAGTTTTATTATAGAATGTTTGTTTCCCTTTCATACTATTTTGTAGTTATTATTACGCTTAGCAAATTTACCACACAAATGCATGGGTCAACACCTACGTTTGGGTCAAGTTTTGTGGAATTCTGAGAACGTTCAAAATTTAGATGTTTTGCATGGTTTTATTATAGAAAGTTTGTTTCCCCTTCATACTAAGTTATAGATATTATTACGTTTAGCAAATTTGCAAACAAATGCATCGGTCGAGACCTACGTTTGTGTCAAGTTTTATGCAATTCAGATAGCGTTCAAAATTTAGCTGTTTTGCACGGTTTTATTAAAGTAGGTTTGTTTCTCTTTCATACTAATTTGTAGTTATTATTATGCTTAGCAAATTTATCACACAATTGCATGGGTCTAGACATACGTTCGGGTTAAGTTTTGCGTAATTCTGAGAACTTTCAAAATTCTTCTGTTTTGCACTGTTTTATTATAGAAAATTTGTTTCCTTTTCATACTAACTTATAGTTATTCTTACGCTTAACAAGTTTACCACACAAATGTATGGGTCTAGACCTACGTTTGGGTCAAGTTTAGGGGAATTTTTTAGAATGTTCAAACTTTAACTGTTTTGCACAATTTTATTAAAGTAAGTTTATTTCCCTTTCATACTAACTTGTAGTCATTATTGCGCTTAGCAAATTTACCATACAAATGCATGGGCTAGACCTATGTTTGGGTCAAGTTTCGTAAAATTTTGAGAACGTTCAAAATTTAGCTGTTTTGCACGGTTTTACTATATAAACTTTGTTCCCTTTCATACTAAATAGTAGTTATTATTACACTTAATAAATTTACCACACAAATGCATGGGTCTAGACCTACGTTTCGGTCCAGTTTCGTGAAGTTCTAAGAACGTTCAACATTTTGCTGTTTTGCACAGTTTTATTATAGAAAATTTGTTTCCTTTTCATACTAACTTCTAGTTATTATTAAGCTTGGCAAAATTTACCACACAAATGCATGGGTCAAGACCTACGTTTGGGTCAACATTCATGAAATTCTGAGAACGTTCAAAAATTTTGTTCTTATGTACAGTTTTACTATAGAAAGTTTGTTTTCTTTTCATACTAACTTGTAGTTATTATTATGCTTACCAAATTTACCACACAAATGCATGGGCTGAGACCTACGTTTGGGTCAAGTTTCGTGGAATCTGAAAACATTCAAAATTTAGCTGTTTTGCACGGTTTTATTATAGAAAGTTTGTTTTCTTTTCATACTAATTTGTAGTTATTTTTACGCTTAGCAAATTTACCAAACAAATGCATGGGTCTAGACCTACGTTTGGGTCAAGTTTCTTGGAATTCTGAGAACGTTCAAAATTTAGCTGTTTTGCACGGTTTCACTAATGGAAGTTTGTTTCCCTTTCATGCTAACTTGTAGTTATTATTATGTTTAGCAAATTTACCACACAAATACATGGCTAGACCTACATTTGGGTCAAGTTTCGTGGAATTTTAAGAACGTTCAATATTTAGCGATTTTGCACGGTTTTATTATAGAAAGTTTGTTTCCCTTTCATACTATTTTGTAGTTATTATTACGCTTAGCAAATTTACCACACAAATAAATGGGTCAAGATCTACGTTTGGGTCAAGTTTCGTGGAATTCTGAGAACGTTCAAAATTTTGTTCTTTTGCACGGTTTTATTATAGAATGTTTGTTTCCCATTCATACTAACTTATAGTTATTATTACGTTTAGCAAATTTGCCACGAATGCATGGGTCGAGACTCACGTTTGTGTCAAGTTTCATGCAATTCAGAGAACGTTCAAAATTTAGATGTTTTGCATGGTTTTATTAAAGTAAGTTTGTTTCCCTTTCAGACTAATTTGTAGTTATTATTACGCTTATCAAATTGACCACACAAATGCATGAGTCGAGACCTACGTTTGGGTCAAGTTACGTGAAATTCTGATAACGTTCAAAATTTAGCTGTTTTGCACGATTTTATTTAAGTAAATTTGTTTCCCTTACATACTAACTTGTAGTTATTATTATGCTTAGCAAATTTACCACATAAATGCATGGGCTAGACACGTTTGGGTCAAGTTTCGTGAAATTCTGAGGACGTTCAAAATTTAGCTGTTTTGCACGGTTTTTTATTATAGATTGTTTGTTTCCCTTTCTTTTCTTTTGCGGTGAATTGTAAGTTTCATTCATCCAGTAATATTTACAGGTACTCCGGGCATACCCGGAGAGATACAAAAGGACCCACACTATAGTTTAAAGCGCAATTAAATCGTACGGGAAATGTGTCTAGAGGAGCCTATAGACAGTGATTTTCACGGAAATAATGAGGCCCTCGGGATTGGGTGATGCACCCTCAAATATGAATTCATTACGATGCCTCCAAAGGGAGTAGACCATGCATGACAAAGCTAGGTGTCGTGCTTTGTTATGAACGGAGGAGCCGATTTTCTCCTTCTTGAGTCATTTCACCACACTATGCAGGGTGGACATACGTCAGTTAATCCTAAGCCATACTCGGATATGTGACCAAATGTAGTTGCTAAACGGGCACTCAAAGAAAAGGTGTTTGGCCGATTCCTTGGTGTTGATGCAAAGTGAGCATAAATCCTCCTCATGGAGGAACTCGAGTCTGTCCCTTGTAGCCAATCTGTTGAGCAGCCCAAGCCACATAATGAACGAGTACTTCGGTGGGATGAAAGCTTTCCAGATATATGCTTTCCAAGGCTGTCTTGGAAGCTTCAGCCTGAAGTACTCATATGCTTTCGATGTTTGAAGGCCCTTAGTGGTAGCCCATCCCGCCATCTGTTCAATTGCTGCTGTCGGTGACCCAAAAGCAGTGACTATTGCGGATATCAGCAAGCCGTTTAAGGAGTGGAGAATCCCCTTTCTTCGGTTGCCAGTCCCAAGTTGAGGCACCTCTAAGATAGACACCGTTGACCCACTGCACCCACAATGTGTCTACTTTGCGGTGGATGTTCCATAGAATGCGTGCAAGGAGTGCCACGTTCCAAGATTGGATGTGCCTAATACCGAGCCCGCTTTCTTCCTTGGAATGGCATAAATCCTCCCTAGCAACTAGTGCCCTCCTTGAGTTTCATAGGAAATTCCTACAGAGGCGGTGAATTTTCTCGATGACCACCGTTGGAAGGGGGAAAACTTGGAGCCAAAAGCACTCCATGCCCTGAATAACCGAACGGATGAGTTCCAGTCGGCCTGCGTAAGATAATGACTTGGACTTCCACTTCAATATGCATTTGGCTACTTGACCCACAAGCGGCGAGTACTTGTTGACTGAAAGTCGTTGTGATGCTAATGGAATACCAAGGTAGCGGATTCGCATCTCACCTCTCGCAAACTCTGTCCTAGCGAGAATTTCATCAAGTTCCTCATTCCGGACGCCCACTGTAAAAATGCATGACTTGGAGGTATTGACGGAAAGGCCGGATGCGTCCCTAAAACCTTGCAAGCATTCCATCAAGATGTGGATCGATGGAAGGTCTCCTCGAGAGAAGAGCATCAGGTCGTCGGCAAAGAGGAGGTGCGTGATTTTCAACTTTTCACATTTCGAGTGATAGTTGAAGTTTGAGTTGGAAGCCTTCCTCTTGATCATACGGGAAAGGTATTCCATGCTAAGGAGGAAGAGGGCCGGCGACATCGGGTCTCCTTGTCGAAGGTGATACAAAAAAGGATGAGGTGCAGACGCACTCCATAATCCAAGCTATAAACATAGGAAAAAAACCATACCCGTGAAGTACTCGGGAGAGAAATGTCCACGAGACCGAGTCATATGGCTTGCGAAGGTCGATATTGATAGTACATCAAGGTGAAATCCGTTTCCTCGAATACTGCCGCACCATTTCTTGCGCCAAGAAAATATTGTCGGTGATGTTGCGACCTCCAATAAATGCAGATTGGTAACGGTCGATTAGGTGCTCCAATGCAGGTGCAAGCCGGTCCAATATAATTTTCGTGATGGCCTTGTAGATGACGTTCCAGCACGAAATCGGTCGGTAGTCAGCAACAGAAGCGGAATGCTCTGATTTGGGCACGAGAGTAATGACGGTGTGGTTAAGTTGCCGTAGCATCCGTCCATTCCTAAAGAAATCCAGAACGGCCCTGCATACCTGGTCACCCACCAGATTCCATGCTTTCTTGAAGAAGCATGAGGAATATCCATCGGGGCCGGGTGCCTTGTTGTCGTTAATATTGAAAATTGCGTCCTTGACTTCCACTACTGTGACTTCCGTACAAAGTTCATCAGTAAGCTCGGAGGAAAGTTTGGGCCCGCATCGAACACTCCATCATCAACTGGGATGGTGTGAGACTCAGTGCCCAAGAGTGATGTATAGTAATCAACGAACTCTTGGGCAATCTCATCGGCAGAAGTAATGATCGTCCCGTCGGCTCTAGTGACTGCCGTGATGGAGTTTCTAGCAGCATTCCTTTTCACCATATCGTGGAAAAATTTGGTGTTTTCGTCCCCCTCTTTGAGGTAGTGAATCTTGGCTTCCTGGTAGAAGAAGTGTCGTTTAGCCTCGACAAGAAAAACGACCTTCCTCCTAAGATCTCCCAAGGATTCCCGAAGCGTTACATTTTCCGGGTTGTTTTCAAGCTGGTTCTGAGCATCTTGCAGTGCAAGGTCAGCCTCTTTGGCCCTGGTGGAAATGTGGCTGTAGTGTAGCGTGTTGAAAACTCTCAGTTCAGCTTTAAGTGCTTTCAGCCTCTTGCAAAGAATGAATTGTGGCGTTCCCTCCACATTCAAGTTCCATCGTTAATCCACAGTAGATAAAAAGTCCGGATGTTCTGCCCACATATTGAAAAGACGGAATGGTTTTGGTTTAGTGGGAGTATGATCAAAGATGGTGACAATACCCGTGGAGTGGTCGGATAGGCATCCCGGTGGGTTGAAGTAGGCGCTGCAATGTAAACCGGCCTCAAGCCATTCGTTGTTGTAAAGGACCCGATCAAGTTTACGCCACACAGTGTTGCTTTCATTGTTGGAATACCATGTGTAATAGCAACCCGTTGTAGGGACGTCAAGTAGTCTAAGTGCTGTACGGCAGTCCACGAAATCCTTGAGTTCATACCAAGTTGGCTTCACTCCAAGATGCTTTTCCTTGGGAGATTTCACACAGTTGAAATCTCCCATAATGAGCCACGGAATGCTTATCGTCTGTCCCAATTCTGTAAGCTTCTCCCACATACTCCTTCTATTGACAACAGAATATAGACCATAAGAAAACGAGATATAGAAGGAGAGTTAAGAAGACTTATTTGTTTCCCTTTCATACTAATTTGAACTTATTATTATTACGCTTAGCAAATTTCCACATAAATGAATGGGTTTAGACCTACGCTTGGGTCAAATTTCGTGGAATTCTAAGAACATTTAATATTTAGCTATTTTGCACGGTTTTATTATAGAAAGTTTGTTTCCCTTTCATACTATTTTGTAGTTATTATTACGCTTAGCGAAATTTACCACACAAATGCATGTGTCAAGACCTACGTTTGGGTCAAATTTTATGAAATTCTGAGAACGTTCAAAATTTTGCTGTTTAGCACGGTTTTATTATAGAAAGTTTGTTTCCCCTTCATACTAACTTGGAGTTATTATAAAGCTTAGCAAATTTGCCACACAAATGCATGGATCGAGATCTACGTTAGGGTCAAGTTTCATGTGATTCTCAGAACGTTAAAAAATTTAGCTTTTTTGCAAGGTTTTATTAAAGTAAGTTTGTTTTCCTTTCATGCTAACTTGTAGTTATTATTACGTTTAACAAATTTACAACACAAATGCTTGGGTCGAGACCTACGTTTGGGTCAAGTTTCGTAGAATTTTGAGAACGTTCAAAATTTAGCTGTTTTGCACAGTTTTACTTAGGTAAGTTAGTTTCCTTTTCATACTAACTTGTATTTATTATTACGCTTAGCAATATTTACCACATAAATGCATGGGCTAAACCTACGTTTGGGTCAACTTTCATGAAATTCTGAGAACGTTAAAAAAATTTAGCTGTTTTGAACGATTTTTTATTATAGATAGTTTGTTTTCCTTTCATACTAATTTGTAGTTATTATTACGCTTAGCAAATTTACCAAACAAATGAATGGGTCTAGACCTATGTTTGGGTTAAGTTTCGTGTAATTCCAAGAACGTTCAAAATTTAGTTGTTTTAAACGGTTTTACTCAAGAAAGTTTGTTTCCTTTTCATGCTAACTTCTAGTTATTACTACGCTTAGCAAATTTACCACACAAATACATGGGTTTAGACCTACGTTTTGGTCAAGTTTTGTGGAATTCTGAGAACGTTCAAAATTTAGCTGTTTTACATGGCTTTATTATAGAAAGTTTGTTTCCCTTTCATACTAATTTGTAGTTATTATTATGCTAAGCAAATTTATCACACAAATTCATGTGTCTAGACCTACGTTTGGGTTAAGTTTTGCGAAATTCTGAGAACGTTCAAAATTCTGCTGTTTTGCACAACTTTATTATAGAAATTTGTTTCGTTTTCATACTAACTTATAGTTATTATTATGCATACCAAATTTACCACACAAATGCATGGGCTGAGACCTACGTTTGGGTCAAGTTTCGTGGAATTTGAGAACGTTCAAAATGTAGGACCCCTTCGCTACAAGAGCGATATCTACCCTAAACGTCATACTTATAGTAATTCCTGTGTTCATATGTATACATTTGCACATAACCATTTAATCAATTTGCATACGTAATCCCAACACGTCATAATAGGTATTATCAACCCACAACATTATATATAAATATACATATCATACACCACAAAGTGATTCGTCACAGGTAATCCGTACACTTATATTCTCTCTGTACAGACAAAATGTGATTTGTGCTCTAACTGACAAAGAGGAGAAACTGCATACTGGCCCGACCTGCCTGAGTATAGCGCGTAGACATACTCTTCAACAGTCAGATACCTCAAAGTCTATTCCTGAAAGAAAATGTCAGCAGAGGGAGAGAGCCTACCACTCAGTAAGCAAATAACCAGCCCTATCTATATATGTATACCACATATAACCTCAAACAAGATAAATAGGCAAGATGCATAGAATATATAGTCAATTTGCTTCCACATAATCATCTTTATTACACCACATAGCTATCTCGTAATAAGATAATCAAATTAAACTTCCCTTTTACTATTTTGCTTACCAGAAGGTGATATTGTGTTTTTCCCGTCAACTCAATCTCACTGTTATATAAGTTCAAGTGAATCCCTTGACAGCCGGCTCATCAATCTCATTTCGCATCACAACTCTTTCAATTCGCATCATAGCTCTTTCAATTCGCATCATAGCTCTTTTATTTCGCATCATAGGTCTTTTATATCACAGCATCGCTCTTTTCATATCATATCTTTCTCATATCGCATCAAACCTCTTTTCATTTCATTTCTTTCTCATATCGCATCGAAGCTCTTTTCATTTCATTTCGCTTTATAGGCTTTTCAACACATCAAGGGATATTCACGCCACAGTTATATTCAATTTCCACCACTCCCTCATTTCACATATCACCATTTTTGTAAGCAATTAGTAACGTAAAACAATATATCAACATATTCTCATTTGCAGACATCCACAATACATCAAACAACAAACATAATATTTCAACGCATTTCCTCATTCCACGTACACAATACCGTCAATCAAATCAAATCATCCATCACTCACATACTTCCAGATAAATCATTGTCAGCATAAACCACAAATTCATATAACAGTAAACCACAAATAAAGGGGACATATATAGATAATACTACTTATTTAGTTACCCCGACCTTACAACGCTTTTATCTATCCAATAGGTAGTGGTTTGGTCTTTCCACTTTACTCCCGTATCCTATAATGAGTTATACCACATATAGTTAATATATCGAGAATATCGTAGTTTCTTTTAAATATAATATTGAATATCATTTGTACAATTTATAATAATTCTTTCATATTTCATTTCTATCGAAATGCAAATCTTCGTTTTTCCTCTTTATTAATATGCCATTTGTTAAATATAATTTTCGGAATATTTCTATGAATTTTCTATCAATTTCTCGCTATTATATTCTTTATTAAACAATAATACATATAATTGCGTATTTGGTTAACAATTCCGATGGAATTGTATAAATTAGCTATAGCAACATTCAAATCTAATAAATTTAATAATCTAATTAACCTCACAAATGCATGGGCTAGACCTACGTTTGGGTCAATTTCGTGGAATTTTGATAACGTTCAAACTTTTGCTGTTTTGCACGATTTTATTATAGAAAGTTTGTTTCCTTTTCAGACTAACTTGTAGTTATTATAACGCTTAGCAAAATGACCACACAATTGCATAGGTCGGAACCTACGTTTGGGTCAAGTTTGTAGAATTCAGAGAACGTCCAAAATTCAGCTGTTTTGAACGATTTTATTAACGAATGTTTGCTTCCCTTTCATACTAACTTGTAGGTATTATTAGGCTTAGAAAATTTACCAAACAAATTCATGTGTATTGACCTACGTTTTGGTCAAGTTTCATTAAATTCTAAGAACATTCAAAATTTAGCAGTTTTGCACGGTTTTATTAAAGTAAATTTATTTCCCTTTCAGACTAACTTGTAGTTATTATTACGCTTAGAAAATTTACTACACAAATGCATGGGCTAGTCTTACGTTTGGGTAAAGTTTCGTGGAATTTTGAGAACGTTCAAAATTTTGCTGTTTTGCACGGTCTTATTATAGAAAGTATGTTTCCATTTCATACTAATTTGTAGTTATTATTACGCTTATCAAATTTACCACACAAACACATGGGTCGAGACCTACGTTTGGGTCAAATTTCGTGGAATTCATAGAACTTTCAAAATTTAGCTGTTTTGCACGGTTTTATTAATGTAAGTTTGTTTGTCTTTCAGACTTACTTGTAGTTGTTATTACGCTTAGCAAATTTACCATACAAATGCATGGGCTAGACCTACGATTTGGTCAAGTTTGTTTCCCTTTCATACTAATTTGTAGTTTTTATTACGTTTATCATATTTACTACACATATGCATGGGTCTAGACCTACATTTTGATCATGTTTTGTGAAGTTCTAATAACATTCAAAATTTGCTGTTTTGCACGGTTTTATTTCCTTTTCATACTAACTTTTAGTTATTATTATACTTGACAAAATTTACCACACAAATGCATCGGTCAAGACCTACGTTTGGGTCATGTTTCGTGGAATTCTGAGAGCGTTCAAAATTTTGCTGTTTTGCATGGTTTTAATAAAGAAAAAGTTTGTTTCCTTTTCATACTAACTTGTAGATATTATTACGCTTATCAAATTTACCACGCAAATGCATGGGCTGAGACCTATGTTTAGGTCAAGTTTCGTGGAATTCTGAGAACGTTAAAAATTTAGATGTTTTACACGATTTTATTACAGAAATTTTGTTTTTCTTTCATACTAATTTGTAGTTACTTTTACGCTTAGTAATTTACCACACAAATGCATAGGTCTAGACCTACGTTTGGGTCATGTTTCGTGGAATACTATGAACGTTCAAAATTTAGCTGTTTGGCACGGTTTTTTATTATAGATAGTTTGTTTCCCTTTTATACTAATTTATAGTTATTATTACGCTTAGCAAATTTACCATACAAATGAATGAGTCTAGACCTATGTTTGGGTCAAGTTTTGTGGAATTGTGAAAATGTTCAAAATTTAGCTGTTTTGCATGGTTTTACTAAAGGAAGTTAGTTTTCCTTTCATGCTAACATCTAGTTATTACTACGGTTAGCAAATTTACCACACAAATGCATTGGCTAGACCTACGTTTGGGTCATGTTTCGTGGAATTTTGAGAACGTTCAAAATTTAGTTATTTTGCACGATTTTTATTATAGAAAGTTTGTTTCCTTTTCATACTAATTTGTAGTTATTATTACGCTTATCATATTTACCACACAAATACATGGGTCTAGACCTACGTTTTGCTCAAGTTTCGTGAAGTTCTAAGAACGTTCAAAATTTGCTTTTTGCACGGTTTTATTATAGAAATTTTGTTTCCTTTTCATACTAACTTCTAGTTATTATTACACTTGACAAAATTTACCACACAAATGCATCGGTCAAGACCTGCGTTTGGGTCAGCTTTCGTGGAATTCTGATAGCGTCCAAAATTTTGCTTTTTTGCACGGTTTTATAATAGAAAGTTTGTTTCCTTTTCACACTAACTTATAGATATTATTACGCTTATCAAATTTACCACGCAAATGCATGGGCTGAGACCTACGTCTGTGTCAAGTTTCGTGGAATTCTGAGAATGTTAAAAATTTAGCTGTTTTGCATGGTTTTACTACAAAAATTTTGTTTTTCTTTCATACTAATTTGTGGTTACATTTACGCTTAGCAAATTTACCAAACAAATGCATAGGTATAGACCTACCTTTGGGTCAAGTTTCGTGGAATTCTAAGAACATTCATAACTGAGTTGTTTTGTACAGTTTTATTAACGAGAGTTTGTTTCCCTTTCATACTAACTTGTAGTTATTATTATGCTTAGAAAATTTACGACACGAATGCATAGGTGTAGACCTACGTTTTGTTCAAGTGTTGTGGAATTCTGCGAGCATTCAAAATTTAGTTGTTTTGCACGATTTTATTAATGAAAGTCTGTTTTCCTTTCATACTAACTTGTAGTTATTTATAACGCTTAGCAAATTTACCACACAATTGCATGGTTCGAAACCTACGTTTGGGTCAAGTTCGTGGAATTCATAGAACGTCCAAAATTCAGCTGTTTTACACGGTTTTATTAATGAAAGTTTGTTTCCCTTTCATACTAACTTGTAGTTATTATTAGGCTTAGAAAATTTACCACACAATTGCATGGGTATTGACCTACGTTTGGGTCAAGTTTCGTTGAATTCTGAGAACAATTAAAATTTTGCTGTTCTGCACGGTTTTATTAAAGCAAATTTGTTTCCCTTTCAGACTAACTTGTAGTTATTATTACGCTTAGCAAATTTACCACACAAATGCATGGGTCGAGACCTACGTCTGGGTCAAGTTTTGTGGAATTCTGAGAATGTTCAAAATTTAGCTTTTTTTCAAGGTTTTTATTAACGAAAGTCTGTTTTCCTTTCATACTAACTTGTAGTTATTATTACGCTTAGCAAATTTACCACACAAATCCATGGGTCTAGACCTATGTTTGGGTCAAATTTTGTGATAATCTGAGAACGTTCAAAATTTAGGTATTTTGCACGGTTTTATTAAAGTAAGTTTGTTTCCCTTTCAGACTAACTTGTAGTTATTATTAGGCTTAGAAAATTTACCAAACAAATGCATGGGTATTGACCTACGTTTGGGTCAAGTTTCGTTGAATTCTGAGAACATTCAAAATTTAGCTGTTTTGCACGGTTTTATTAAAGTAAATTTCTTTCCCTTTCCGACTAACTTGTAGTTATTATTACGCTTAGCAAATTTACCACACAAATGCATGGGTTAGACATACGTTTGGGTCAAGTGTCGTGGAATTCTGAGAACGTTCAAAATTTATCTGTTTTGTATGGTTTTATTAACGAAAGTTTATTTCCCTTTCATACTATTTTGTAGTTATTCTTATGCTTAGCAAAATTTACCACACAAATGAATGGGTCAAGACCTATGTTTGATTCGACTTTCGTGTAATTCTAAGAACGTTTAAAATTTAGCTGTTTTGCATTGTTTTATTAAAGTAAATTTGTTTCTATTTCAGACAAACTTGTAGTTATTATCATGTTTAGCAAATTTACCACACAAATGCATGGGCTAGACCTACGTTTGGGTCAATTTCGTGGAATTCTGATAACGTTCAAAATTTTGCTGTTTTGTACGATTTTATTATAGAAAGCTTGTTTCCTTTTCACACTAACTTGAAGTTATTATAACGCTTAGCAAATTTATCACACAATTGCATGGTTCGGAACCTACGTTTGGGTCAAGTTCGTGGAATTCATAGAACGTCCAAAATTCAGCTGTTTTGCACGATTTTATTAACAAAAGTTTGTTTCTCTTTCATACTAACTTGTAGTTATTATTAGGCTTTGAAAATTTACCAAACAAATGCATGGGTATTGACCTACGTTTGGGTCAAGTTTCGTTGAATTCTGAGAACAATTAAAATTTAGCTGTTTTGCACGGTTTTATTAAATTAAATTTGTTTCCCTTTCAGACTAACTTGTAGTTATTATTACGCTTAGCAAATTTACCACACAAATGCATGGGTCGAGACCTACGTTTGGGTCAAGTTTTGTGGAATTCTGAGTAATGCTCAAAATTTAGCTTTTTTGCAAGGTTTTTATTAACGAAAGTCTGTTTTCCTTTCAGACTAACTTGTAGTTATTATTACGCTTAGCAAATTAACCACACAAATCCATGGGTCTATACCTATGTCTGGGCGAAGTTTTGTGATACTCTGAGAACGTTTAACATTTATTTGTTTTGCACGATTTTTTATTATAGAAAGTTTGTATCCCTTTCATACTAATTTGTAGTTATTATTACGCTTAGCAAATTTACAACACAAATGCCTGGGTCTAGACCTACGTTTGTGTCAAATTTTGTGGAATTCTGAGAGCGTTCAAAATTAAGATGTTTTGCACGGTTTTAGTAAAGTAAGTTTGTTTCGCTTTCATGTTAACTTGTAGTTATTATTACCCTTAGTAAATTTACCATTACAAATACGTGGGTCTAGACCTACTTTTGCATCAAGTTTTGTGGAATGATGAGAACATTCAAAATTTAACTATTTTGCACGGTTTTATTAAATAAAGGTTGTTTTCCTTTCATACTAACTTATAGTTATTATTACGCTTTGAAAACTTACCACACATATGCATGGGTCAATATCTACGTTTGGGCCAAGTTTCGTGGAATTTTGAGAACGTTCAAAATTTAGCTGTTTAGCACGGTTTTAGTAAAGAAACTATATTTCCCTTTCATACTAACATGTAGTTATTATTATGCTTAGCAAATTTACCACACAAATGCATGGGTCAAGACCTACTTTTGCATCAAGTTTCGTGGAATGATGAGAACATTCAAAATTTAACTGTTTTGCACGGTTTTATTAAATAAAGGTTATTTTCCTTTCATACTAACTTGTTGTTATTATTACGCTTTGAAAATTTACCACACATATGCATGGGTCAATACCTACGTTGGCTCAAGTTTCATGGAATTCTGAGAACGTTCAAAATTTTGCTCTTTTGCACGGTTTTATTATAGAAAGTTTGTTTCCCCTTCATACTAACTTATAGTCATTATTAGGTTTAGAAAATTTGCCACGCAAATGCATGGTTCGAGACCTACGTTTGTGTCAAGTTTCATGCAGTTCAGAGAATTCAAAATTTAGCTGTTTTGCACGATTTTATTAAAGTAAGTTTGTTTCCCTTTCAGACTAATTTGTAGTTATTATTACACTTATCAAATTGACCACACAAATGCATGAGTCGAGACCTACGTTTCGATCAAGTTTTGTGGATTTCTGAAAACGTTCAAAATTTAGCTGTTTTGCATGGTTTTATTTAGGTAAATTTGTTTTCCTTACATACTAACTTGTAGTTATTATTACGCTTAGCAAATTTACCACATAAATGCATGGGCTAGACATGTTTGGGTCAAGTTTCGTGAAATTTTGAGAACGTTCAAAATTTAGCTGTTTTGCACGATTTTTATTATAGATTGTTTGTTTCCCTTTCATACTAATTTGAAGTTATTATTATTACGCTTAGCAAATTTACCACATAAATGAATTGGTTTAGACCTACGTTTGGGTCAAGTTTCATGAAATTCTGAGAACGTTTAATATTTACCTATTTTCCACGGTTTTATTATAGAAAGTTTGTTTCCCATTCATACTATTTTGTAGTTATTATTACGCTTAGAAAAATTTACCACACAAATGCATGGGTCAGGACCTACGTTTGGGTCAAATTTTATGGAATTCTGCGAACGTTCAAAATTTTGCTGTTTAGCACGGTTTTATTATAGAAAGTTTGTTTCCCCTTCATACTAACTTATAGTCATTATTAGGTTTAGAAAATTTGCCACGCAAATGCATGGTTCGAGACCTACGTTTGTGTCAAGTTTCATGCAGTTCAGAGAATTCAAAATTTAGCTGTTTTGCACGATTTTATTAAAGTAAGTTTGTTTCCCTTTCAGACTAATTTGTAGTTATTATTACACTTATCAAATTGACCACACAAATGCATGAGTCGAGACCTACGTTTCGATAAAGTTTTGTGGATTTCTGAAAACGTTCAAAATTTAGCTGTTTTGCATGGTTTTATTTAGGTAAATTTGTTTTCCTTACATACTAACTTGTAGTTATTATTACGCTTAGCAAATTTACCACATAAATGCATGGGCTAGACATGTTTGGGTCAAGTTTCGTGAAATTTTGAGAACGTTCAAAATTTAGCTGTTTTGCACGATTTTTTATTATAGATTGTTTGTTTCCCTTTCATACTAATTTGAAGTTATTATTATTACGCTTAGCAAATTTACCACATAAATGAATTGGTTTAGACCTACGTTTGGGTCAAGTTTCATGAAATTCTGAGAACGTTTAATATTTACCTATTTTCCACGGTTTTATTATAGAAAGTTTGTTTCCCATTCATACTATTTTGTAGTTATTATTACGCTTAGAAAAATTTACCACACAAATGCATGGGTCAGGACCTACGTTTGGGTCAAATTTTATGGAATTCTGCGAACGTTCAAAATTTTGCTGTTTAGCACGGTTTTATTATAGAAAGTTTGTTTCCCCTTCATACTAACTTGGAGTTATTATAAAGCTTAACAAATTTGCCACACAAATGCATGGGTGGAGACCTACATTTGGGTCAAGTTTCATGTGATTGTTAGAACGTTAAAAAATTTAGCTTATTTTCACGGTTTTATTAAAGTAAGTTTGTTTCCCTTTCATGCTAACTTTTAGTTATTTTTACGTTTGGGAAATTTACCACACCATGAATGGAACGGGACCTACGTTTGGGTCAAGTTTGATGGAATTTTGAGAATGTTCAAAATTTAATTTGCACATTTTTATTTAGGTAAGTTAGTTTCCCTTTCATACTAACTTGTAGTTATTATTATGTTTAGCAAATTTACCATATAAATGCATGGGCTAGACCTACGTTTGGGTCAACTTTCGTGAAATTCTTAGAACGTTAAAAAAATTTAGCTGTTTTGCATGATTTTTTATTATAGATAGTTTGTTTCCCTTTCATACTAATTTGTAGTTATTTTTACGCTTAGCAAATTTACCAAACAAATGAATGGGCCTAGACCTATGTTTGGGTTAAGTTTCATGTAGTTCTAAGAACGTTCAAAATTTAGCCATTTTAAACGGTTTTACTCAAGAAAGTTTGTTTCCTTTTCATGCTAACTTCTAGTTATTACTACGCTTACCAAATTTACCACACAAATGCATGGGTTTAGACCTATGTTTTGGTTAAGTTTTGTGGAATTTTGAGAACGTTCAAAATTTAGTTGTTTTACACGGCTTTATTATAGAAAGTTTGTTTCCCTTTCATAATAATTTGTAGTTATTATTATGATTAGCAAATTTATCACACAAATTCATGGTCTAGACCTACGTTTGGGTTAAGTTTTGCGGAATTCTGATAACGTTCAAAATTCCGCTGTTTTGCACGATTTTATTATAGAAATTTGTTTCGATTTCATACTAACTTGTAGTTATTATTACGCTTAGCAAATTTACCACACAAATACATGGGTCGAGACCTACGTTTGGGTCAAGTTTCGTGGAATTTCTATAACGTTAGAAATTTAGCTGTTTTGCGCGGTTTTATTAATGTAAGTTTGTTTGTCTTTTAGACTAAGTTGTAGTCATTAATACGCTTAGCAAATTTACCACAGAAAAGAATGGGCTAGACCTACGTTTGGGTCAAGTTTCGTAAAATTTTGAGAACGTTGAAAATTTAGCTGTTCTACACGGTTTTACTATAGAAAGTTTGTTTCCCCTTCATACTAACTTGTAGTTATTATTACACTTAGCAAATTTGCCACACAAATCCATGGGTCGATACCTACGTTTGGATCATGTTTCATGTGATTTTGAGAACGTTAAAAAATTTTGCTTTTTTGCACGGTTTAATTATAGAAAGTTTGTTTACCTTTCATACTTTTTGGTAGTTATTATTTCGCTTAGCAAAATTTACCACACAAATGCATGGGTCAAGACCTACGTTTGGGTCAAATTTTATGGAATTCTGAAAACGTTCAAAATTTTGCTGTTTTGCACGGTTTTATTATAGGAAGTTTGTTTCCCCTTCATACTAACTTATTGTTATTATTACGTTTAGCAAATTTGTCACACAAATGCATGGGTCGAGACCTACGTTTGGGTCAAAATTCGTGGTATTCTGATAACGTTCGAAATTTAACTGTTTTGCACAGTTTTATTTAGGTAAGTTAGTTTCCCTTTCATTCTAACTCGTAGTTATTGTTACGGTTAGCAAGATTACCACATAAATACATGGGCTAGACCTACGTTTGGGTCAATTTTTGTGAAATTCTGAGAACGTTAAAAAAATTTAGCTGTTTTGCACGGTTTTTTATTATAGGTAGTTTGTTTCCCTTTCATACTATTTTGTAGTTAGTATTACGCTTAGCAAATTTAACAAACAAATAAATGGGTCTAAACCTATGTTTGGGTCAAGTTTTGTGAAATTCTAAGAACGTTGAAAATTTAGCTGTTTTAAACGGTTTTACTCAAGAAAGTTTGTTTCCTTTTCATGCTAACTTATAGTTATTACTACGCTTCGCCAATTTACCACACAAATGCATGGGTTTAGACCTACTTTTTGGTCAAGTTTTGTGGAATTCTAAGAACGTTCAAAATTTAGCTGTTTGGCACGGCTGTATTATATATAGTTTGTTTCCCTTCCATACTAATTTGTAGTTATTATTATGCTTAGCAAATTTACCACACAAATGCATGGGTCTAGACCTACGTTTTGTTTAAGTTTCGTGAAGTTCTAAGAACGTTCAACATTTTGCTGTTTTGCACAATTTTATTATAGAAAATTTATTTCCTTTTCATACTAACTTCTAGTTATTATTACACTTGCCAAAATTTACCACACAAGTGCATGGGTCAAGTCCTACGTTTGGGTCAACTTTCGTGGAATTCTGAGAACGTTCAAAATTTCGCTGTTTTGCATGGTTTTATTATAGAAAGTTTGTTTCCTTTTCATACCAACTTGTAGTTATTATTATGCATACCAAATTTACCACACAAATGCATGGGCTGAGACCTACGTTTGGGTCAAGTTTCGTGGAATTTGAGAACGTTCAAAATGCAGCACCCCCTTCGCTACAAGAGCGATATCTACCCTAAACGTCATACTTATAGTAATTCCTGTGTTCATATGTATACATTTGCACATAACCATTTAATCAATTTGCATACGTAATCCCAACACGTCATAATAGGTATTATCAACCCACAACATTATCTATAAATATACATATCATACACCACAAAGTGATTCGTCACAGGTAATCCGTACACTTATATTCTCTCTGTACAGACAAAATGTGATTTGTGCTCTAACTGACAAAGAGGAGAAACTGCATACTGGCCCGACCTGCCTGAGTATAGCGCGTAGACATACTCTTCAACAGTCAGATACCTCAAAGTCTATTCCTGAAAGAAAATGTCAGCAGAGGGATGAGCCTGCCACCCAGTAAGCAAAATAACCAGCCCTATCTATATATGTATACCACATATAACCTCAAACAAGATAAATGAAATAGGCACATAGAATATATAGTCAATTTGCTTCCACATAATCATCTTTATTACACCACATAGCTATCTCGCAATAAGATAATCAAATTAAACTTCCCTTTTACTATTTTGCTTACCAGAAGGTGATATTGTGTTTTTCCCGTCAACTCAATCTCATTGTTATATAAGTTCAAGTGAATCCCTTGACAGCCGGCTCATCAATCTCATTTCGCATCATAGCTCTTTCAATTCGCATCATAGCTCTTTTATTTCGCATCATAGGTCTTTTATATCACAGCATCGCTCTTTTCATATCATATCTTTCTCATATCGCATCAAACCTCTTTTCATTTCATTTCTTTCTCATATCGCATCGAAGCTCTTTTCATTTCATTTCGCTTTATAGGCTTTTCAACACATCAAGGGATATTCACGCCACAGTTATATTCAATTTCCACCACTCCCTCATTTCACATATCACCATTTTTGTAAGCAATTAGTAACGTAAAACAATATATCAACATATTCTCATTTGCAGACATCCACAATACATCAAACAACAAACATAATATTTCAACGCATTTCCTCATTCCACGTACACAATACCGTCAATCAAATCAAATCATCCATCACTCACATACTTCCAGATAAATCATTGTCAGCATAAACCACAAATTCATATAACAGTAAACCACAAATAAAGGGGACATATATAGATAATACTAATTATTTAGTTACCTCGACTTTACAACGCTTTTATCTATCCAATAGGTAGTGGTTTGGTCTTTCCACTTTACTCCCGTATCCTATAATGAGTTATACAACATATAGTTAATATATCGAGAATATAGTAGTTTCTTTTATATATAATATTGAATATCATTTGTACAATTTATAATAATTCTTTCATATTTCATTTCTATCGAAATGCAAATCTTCGTTTTTCCTCTTTATTAATATACCATTTGTTAAATATAATTTTCGGAATATTTCTATGAATTTTCTATCAATTTCTCGCTATTTTATTCTTTAATTAAACAATAATACATATAATTGCGTATTTGGTTAACAATTCCGATGGAATTATATAAATTAGCTATAGCAACATTCAAATCTAATAAATTTAATAATCTAATTAACCAACGATATCATTTTTATATCCAATTTGATATTTAATTTGACACTATTTTAAATAGCCAAACTCGTAAAATATTCCGATTAAATGATACATCTCTCAATATAAAGTGTATGTGTATTATGTATGTGTGTGTGAGTAAAGAGAGGAGAGTGAGGCGGTGGGGGTGATGGCCCACCTCCCACTCTCAATCATCTCTCTCTTTTCATATGTATATATATTATTCATTAATATATATATTATTTACTAATACATATATATAAATAATATTAATATTATTATTATTTATTTAATTAGACTTTTTTTAAAATACCCATTACGTCCCTCCTAAATTTCTTAAATTAATATAAATTGTCCGAAAATATTATAATGAACATCAGTTTAATTCGTTCAAGTTCTATTATATTATAATTACGGCTCATAATTTATTTACTAATTAACCAAATTTCATAAAAATTTACCAATTAATCCCCCAATTATATATTATAATCTTTAGGGGGTCACACAAAATTTAGGTATTTTGCACGATTTTATTATAGAAAGTTTATTTCCCTTTCATACTAATTTGTATTTATTTTTACGCTTAGCAAATTTACCACACAAATACATGGGTCTATACCTACGTTTGGGTCGAGTTTCGTGTAATTCTAAGAACGTTCAAAATATAGCAGTTTTGCACAGTTTTACTAAAGGAAGTCTGTTTCTCTTTCATGCTAACTTGTAGTTATTATTATGTTTATCAAATTTACCACACAAATGCATGGGCTAGACCTACATTTGGGTCAAGTTTCGTGGAATTCGAAGAATGTTCAATATTTAGCGATTTTGCACGGTTTTATTATAGAAAGTTTGTTTCCCTTTCATACTATTTTGTAGTTATTATTTCGCTTAGCAAAATTTACCACACAAATGCATGGATTAAGACCTACGTTTGGGTCAAATTTTATGAAATTCTGAAAACGTTCAATATTTTGCTGTTTTGTACGGTTTTATTATCGAAAGTTTGTTTCCCCTTCATACTAACTTATAGTTATTATTACGCTTAGCAAATTTACCACACAAATGCGTGGGTCGAGACCTATATTTGGGTCAAGTTTCATGTGATTTTGAGGACGTTAAAAAATTTAACTTTTTTGCACGGTTTTATTAATGGAAGTTTGTTTTCCTTTCATGCTATCTTGTAGTTATTATTACGTTTAGCAAATTTACCACACATATTTATGGGTCTGAGACCTACGTCTGGGTCAAGTTTCGTCGAATTTTGAGAACGCTCAAAATTTAGCTGTTTTGCAAAATTTAATTTAGGTAAGTTAGTTTCTCTTTCATACTAACTTGTAGTTATTATTACGCTTAGGAAATTTACCACATAAATGCATGGGCTAGACCTACGTATGAGTCAAGCTTCGTGAAATTCCTTTTCATACTAACTTCTGGTTATTATTACACTTGGCAAAATTTACCACACAAATGCATGGATCAAGACCTACGTTAGGGTCAAGCTTCATGCAATTCTGAAAATGTTCAAAATTGTACTATTTTACAAGGTTTTATTATAGAAACTTTGTTTCCTTTTCACACTCACTTGTAATTATTATTACGCTTACCAAATTTACCATACAAATGCATGGGCTGAGACCTTCGTTTGGGTCAAGATTCGTACAGTTCTAAGAACGTTCAAAATTTAGCTGTTTTGCACAGTTTTATTATAGAAATTTAGTTTCCCTGTCATACTAATTTGCAGTTACTTTTACGCTTAGCAAATTTTTACCATACAAATGCATAGGTCCAAACCTACGTTTGGGTAAAGTTTTGTGAAATTTTGAAAACGTTCAAAATTTAGTTGTTTTGCACGTTTTTATTATAGATAGTTTGTTTTACTTTCATACTAATTTGTAGTTATTATTACGCTTAGCAAATTTATCACACAAATGAATGGGTCTAGACCGATGTTATGGTCAAGTTTTGTGGAATTGTGAAAACGTTCAAAATTTAACTGTTTTGCACGGTTTTACTAAAGGAAGTTAGTTTCCCTTTCACGCTTACCTCTAGTTATTACTACGGTTAGCAAATTTACGCCACAAATGCATAGGTTGAGACGTACGTTTAAATCATATTTTATGGAATTCTGAGAACGTTCAAAATTTATCTGTTCTGCACGGTTTTATTATAGAAATTATGTTTCCCTTTCATACTAATTTGTAGTTATTATTATGCTTAACAAATTTATCACACAAATGAATGGGTCTAGACCTATGTTTGGGTCAAGCTTTGTGGAATTGTGAAAACGTTCAAAATTTAGCTGTTTTGCACGGTATTAATAAAGGAAGTTAGTTTCCCTTTCATGCTAACCTCTAGTTATTACTACGGTTAGCAAATTTACCACACAAATGCATTGGCTAGACCTACGTTTGGGTCATGTTTCGTGGAATTTTGAGAACATTCAAAATTTAGTTATTTTTCACGGTTTTATTATAGAAACTTTCTTTCCTTTTCATACTAATTTGTAGTTATTATTACGCTTAGCAAATTTACCACACAAATGCATGGGTCAAGACCTATGTTTGGGTCGAGTTTCGTGTAATTTTCAGAACGTTCAAAATTTAGTTGTTTTACATTGTTTTATTAAAGTAAGTTTGTTTCCATTTCAGACTAACTTGTAGTTATTATTAAGTTTAGCAAATTTACCTCACAAATGCATGGGCTAAACCTACGTTTGGGTCAATTTCGTGGAATTCTGATAACGTTCAAAATTTTGTTGTTTTGCACGATTATATTATAGAAAGTTTGTTTCCTTTTCAGACTAACTTGTAGTTATTATAACACTTAGCAAATTTACCACACAATTGCATGGGTCGGAACCTACGTTTGGGTTAAGTTCGTAGAATTCAGAGAACGTCCAAAATTTAGCTTTTTTACACGATTTTATTAACGAATGTTTGTTTCCCTTTCATACTAACTTGTAGGTATTATTAGGCTTAGAAAATTTACCAAACAAATTCATGTGTATTGACCTACGTTTGGGTCAAATTTCGTTAAATTCTAAGAACGTTCAAAATTTAGCAGTTTTGCACGGTTTTATTAAAGTAAATTTATTTCCCTTTCAGACTAACTTGTAGTTATTATTATGTTTAGCAAATTCCACACAAATGCATGGGCTTGTCTTACGTTTGGGTCATTTTGTTGGAATTCTGAGAACGTTCAAAATTTAGCTGTTTTTCACGGTTTTATTATAGAAAGTATGTTTCCCTTTCATACTAATTTGTAGTTATTATTACGCTTAGCAAATTTATCACACAAATGCATGGGTCTAGACCTATGTATGGGTCAAGTTTCATTGAATTCTGAGAACGTTCAAAATTCTGTTGTTTTGCACGTTTTGATTATAGAAATTTTTTTTTTCATTTCATTCTAATTGGTAGTTATTATTACGCTTAGCAAATTTACCAAACAAATGAATGGGTCTAGACCTATGTTTGGGTCAAGTTTTGTAAAATTCTAAAAACGTTCAAAATTTAGCTGTTTTGCACAGTTTTACTAAAGGAAGTTAGTTTCCTTTTCAAGCTAACCTCTAGTTATTACTACGGTTAGCAAATTTACCACACAAATGGATGGGTTTATATCTACGTTTGGGTCAAGTTTTGTGGAATTCTGAGAACGTTCAAAATTTAGCTATTTTGCATGGTTTTATTATAGAAAGTTTGTTTCCCTTTCATACTAATTTGTAGTTATTATTACGCTTAGCATATTTATCACACAAATGCATAGGTCTAGACCTATGTTTGGGTCACGTTACATGGAATTTTGAGAATGTACAAAATTCTACTGTTTTGCACGGTTTTATTATAGAAAATTCGTTTCGTTTTCATACTAACTTGTAGTTATTATAATGCTTTGTAAATTTACCACACAAACGCATGGGTTGAGACCCACGTTTAGGTTAAGTTTCATGGAATTCTTACAACGTTCAAAATTCTGTTTTGCACAGTTTCAGTAATGTAAGTTTGTTTCCCTTTCAGACTAACTTGTAATTATTATTACGCTTAGCAAATTTACTACACAAATGCATGGGCTAGACTTACGTTTAGGTCGAGTTTTGTGGAATTTTGACAACGTTCAAAATTTAGTTGTTTTGGACGATTTTATTATAGAAAGTTTGTTTCCCTTTCATATTAATTTGTAGTTATTATTATGTTTAGAAAATTTACCACGCAAATGTATGGGTCCAGACCTACGTTAGGCTCAAGTTTTGTTAGGTTCTAAGAACGTTCAAATTTTTTTGCACGGTTTTATCATTGAAAATTTATTTCCTTTTCATACTAACTTCTAGTTATTATTACGCTTGGCAAAATTTACCACACAAATGCATGGGTCAAGACGTACATTAGGGTCAAGCTTCATAGAATTCTAAAAACGTTCAAAATTTTGTTGTTTTACAAGGTTTTATTATAAAGTTTGTTTCCTTTTCACACTAACTTGTAGTTATTATTATGCTTACCAAACTTACCATACAAATGCATGGGCTGAGACCTACGTTTGGGTCAAGATTCGTGGAATTCTAAAAACATTCAAAATTTAGCTGTTTTGCACAGTTTTATTGTAGAAATTTTATTTCCCTTTCATACTAATTTGTAGTTACTTTTACGCTTAGCAAATTTTTACCACACAAATGCATAGGTCCAAACCTACATTTGGGTAAAGTTTTGTGGAATTTTGAAAACGTTCAAAATTCAGCTGTTTTGCACGATTTTTTTATTATAGATATTTTGTTTTACTTTCATACTAATTTGTAGTTATTATTACGCTTAGCAAATTTACCACACAAATGAATGGGTCTAGACCTATGTTATGGTCAAGTTTTGTGTAATTGTGAAAACGTTCAAAATTTAACTGTTTTGCACGGTTTTACTAAAGGAAGTTAGTTTTCCTTTCACGCTTACCTCTAGTTATTACTACGGTTAGAAAATTTACCACACAAATGTATGGGTTCAGACCTACGTTTGAATCATGTTTTGTTGAATTCTGAGAACGTTTAAAATTTAACTGTTTTGCACGGTTTTATTATAGAAATTATGTTTCCCTTTCATATTAATTTGTAGTTATTATTATAATTAGCAAATTTATCACACAAATGTATGGGTCTAGACCTACATATGGGTCAAGTTTCATGGACTTCTGAGAACGTTCAAAATTGTGTTGTTTCGCAGAGTTTTATTAGAGAAAATTTGATTTCTTTTCATACTAACTTGTATTTATTATTATGCTTCGCAAATTTACCACACAAACGCATGGGTCGAGACCTACGTTTCGGTCAAGTTTCGTAGAATTCATAGAACGTTCAAAACTTGTAGTTATTATTATGCTTAGCAAATTTACCATACAAATGCATGGGTTAGACCTACGTTTTGGTCAAGTTTCATGAAATTTTGACAACGTTCAAAATTTAGCAGTTTTGTACGGATTTATTAGAGAACGTTTGTTTCCCATTCATACTAATTTGTAGTTATTATTACGGTTAACATATTTACCACACAAATGCATGGGTCTAGACCTACATTTGGCTCAAGTTTTCATGAAGTTCTAAGAAAGTTTTTTTTCCTTTTCATACAATCTTCTAGTTAATATTACACTTGGCAAAATTTACCACACAAATGCATCGGTCAAGACCTACGTTTGGGTCAAGTTTCGTGGAATTCTGAGAGCGTTTAAAATTTTGCTGTTTTGTACGGTTTTATTATAGAAAGTTTGTTTCATTTTCACATTAACTTTGAGATATTATTACGCTTACCAAATTTACCATGCAAATATATGGGCTGAGACCTACGTTTGGGTCAAGTTTCGTGGAATTCTGCGAACATTCAAAATTTAGTTGTTTTCCACGGTTTTATTAACGAAAGTTTGTTTCCCTTTCATATTAACTTGTAGTTATTATTACACTTAGAAAATTTACCACACGAATGCATGGGTCTGGACCTCTGTTTGGGTCTTGTTTCCTGGAATTCTGAGAACATTCAAAATTTTGCTGTTCTGCACGGTTTTATTAATGAAAGTTTGTTTCCCTTTCATACTAATTTGGACTTATTCTTATGCTTGGCAAAATTTACCACACAAATGAATGGGTCAAGACCTATGTTTGATTCGAGTTTCGTGTAATGCTAAGAACGTCCAAAATTTAGCTGTTTTGCATTATTTTATTAAAATAAGTTTGTTTCCATTTCAGACAAACTTGTAGTTATTATCAAGTTTAGCAAATTTACCACACAAATGCATGGGCTAGACCTACGTTTGGGTCAATTTCGTGGAATTCTAATAACGTTCAAAATTTTGCTGTTTTGCGCGATTTTATTATAGAAAGTTTGTTTCCTTTTCATACTAACTTGTAGTTATTATAAGGCTTAGCAAATTTACCACACAATTGCATGGGTCGGAACCTACATTTGGATCAAGTTCGTGGAATTCATAGAATGTCCAAAATTCAGTTGCATTGCACGGTTTTATTAACGAAAGTTTGTTTCACTTTCATACTAACTTGTAGTTATTACTACGCTTAGAAAATTTACCAAACAAATGCATGGGTTTTAACCTACGTTTAGGTCAAGTTTCGTTGAATTCTGAGAACAATCAAAATTTAGCTATTTTGCACGGTTTTATTAAAGTAAATTTGTTTCCCTTTCAGACTAACTTATCGTTATTATTACGCTTAGCAAATTTCCCACACAAATGCATGGGTCGAGACCTACGTTTGGGTCATGTTTTGTGGAATTCTGAGAATGTTCAAAATTTAGCTTTTTTGCAAGGTTTTTATTAATGAAAATCTGTTTTCCTTTCATACTAACTTGTAGTTTTTATTACGCTTAGCCAATTTACCACACAAATGCATGGGTCTAGACCTATGTTTGGGTCAAGTTTTGTGATATTCTGAGAACGTTTAAAATTTAGGTGTTTTACACGGTTTTATTAAAGGTAGTTTGTTTCCCTTTAATAAAACCGTGTAAAACACCTAAATTTGTGGGGCGTGAGCTACAATATCAAGTGGGGCGTGAGCTATACGGAGGAGAACGGCGACACAGCAGCAGCAGCAGCAGCACAGCAGCAGGAAGAACGGCGACACAGCAGCAGCAGCAGTGGAGGAGGAGAGGGTAGCTGAGAGAGTGAGCTGAGAGTGAGTATGAACCACCGGGAGCTGAGAAAGTGAGCTGAGACCTTCTTCCACCTTGTCGCCGACACCTGCCGCCGTATCCGCCGCGACTTCGCCGCCGCGCCGCCGCCGGCCGGCCGCCGGAATTTTTTTCGGCGCGTCTCTGGCCACGCGCACTAGATCCAGATTCGTCATCCGACGATCTTTCCATCCATGCCGCGCGTGCTCTGAACCGGCCTCCGACGCGCCGCCACTCGCCAGCCACAGACCTCATTTTCGCCCCCTTTTTCTCCGCCAACGTTTTTCTCAAATTCCGGCGGCGTCCCGACGACCCACCGGCCGCTGCGCATACCGTTCGAACCCCCACAACGAGGCGAACATTACCCACTAAACAATTTTGGATTCCACCAACGAGAGAGGTTGGGCTTTTACCTTTACCTTTGATCCTTGTCGTCGCCGTTTCGCCGCCACCGGAGTGCCTCCCGATCGCGGACCACCACCAACCGTCTCACCTCCTCCGTGCGAGTCGAACAAGCCATCTCCCATCCATTCCCATCAAGGCATTGTGTTGATCACGGCACCTCCCAAACGCCGACGGTTGTGCAACCCCATCACAGTCGTCCGACGGACGTTGACGGCCGGATTTCCACCGGTGGACTCGCCTTCCCATGGCGGAACAGCCCCTCCGATCAGCAACCACCATCGGAGCCTCGACGCCTATGGAAACCTTGGTAGCCAACTCGGCCGGTGTCGATTCCAACTCGAACGATTCAACTCGGAATTGCCCCCTGATTTGCATAAACATGCCGAGCAGCCAAAGTCAAGTTCTTTTATTAAATCATTTGCTAAAGCTGTCTCTAATTCGACAGGGAATCGGAGCCTTCATCAACATCCTTGCGATCTCCAAAAATTCTTTCTGGCCGACCATAACCCCCAACCACTCGGCATCAAGTCTGTTAACCATGGCCGACCCACTCTTTCATTTGCCGATGCTGAGACAGAGGAGCTCGCAGCTCCCTATCGATTTTCCCTTGTTGGAAAATTCTCACATGGAGCACCCCCTTACAGTCAAATGCACCAGCTAATTGCTAGATTGGGGATTCAAGGAGCGTTTACAGTCAGCATGATCAACTCCAAACACGCCCTTATCTCTCTTTCCAGCGAGTCAGACTATTCCCGCCTGTGGCTACGGCGCATTTGGTTTCTTCAAGGCTTCCCAATGAGAATTTTCAAATGGACGCCAACATTTACTCCGGCGCAAGAATCATCTGTCGTTCCTATTTGGGTTTGCTTTCCTGAACTCCCTGCTCATTTATTTCGTAAGGAAGCTCTATTTTCTGTTGCTAGCATGGTTGGATCACCTTTGGAAATTGATGCTTTAACTCTTAACAAGTCTAAATTATCACAAGCTAGGGTTTGTGTGGAAATAGACCTGCTAAAACCTATCATTGAGGAATTTGACTTGCACATTAATGGTGTAACCATAGTGCAGAAAGTTGCTTTTGAAAATCTCCCTGAATACTGTTCTTTGTGCAAGCATGTGGGACATAAGGATATTGACTGCTTTTCGAAAGGTAATGCCCCTAAACCCCCACCCCGTAATAAGATCAACCACAAGCATCAACAATTTGCAGGAATTGAGATAAAACAAGCTCGTGATAAAGGAAAAAAGGTGACTGTGCTAGTAAGCCATCCCGCTGCCGACCATAATTCAGAAAGAAGCAAAGCGTCATCCCCAGCTGCAAAAGAGGAATGCTCAATCACCAACCAGCCAAAAAAGGGGGTCAAAGATCAACAGGAGAATGACAATCAAATTGAACATAGTCAGAGCCATGGAAAACAGGAGAACCTAAAGATGGATAACACAGGAACTCCAAACAGTGTAGCTCATCAGGGAGCTGCCATACAGGAATGCACCTCTGACACTACCTTGACGCCACAAGGAGAAAATTGCACAGACAACATGGACAACTTCAACCTGAATGACCCATTAATTGCAGAATTATTGGACAGAGATTTAAATGCAGAAAGTCATGAACGAAGTTCCACAAGAAAACTGAAAGCCAAAGGAAAAGCTAAGAAGACCCCAAAAAGTGGTGACAAGGGCAGCACTTCAACAAAGGGAACAAGAACTAGAATCCTTTTAAGAGGAGAATGTAGCAATAAAAGACGAAGAAATAAGTTCCTTTCTGAGATGGATATAATTGAGATTCAAGCTACCGAGGAAACTAGTGAAAGTGAGGCTCAGGACACCAAAGAAAACAGCGACAAAGAGGAAGAACTCACACCAATCTACAACAGATTTCAAAGCCTGGATGACGGTGACTCACTTTTGGAGCTTGTCACTGAGCTCCAGCCACAAGTACAAGCAAGAGAACAGGAGATCAATCAAAATGTCAATGATATAGCACTGGAATCAAATCTCCAAGAACACATTTTGGAAGACTCAACTATGTCTAACAAGTTAAAGAGAAACAATTCCATGGAAGATAGCTCTCTCAAGACAGGCAAAGTTGGAGGCAAAAGAAGAAAGAACAAAGGTAACAGTACTACTAGGACCCTCCCTAAAAGGTACACCAGGTCTGTTTCCTCTTCATCTCTACAATTTTAAATGACCAAAATTCTGATTTGGAATGTTCGAGGTATTGGTAAAATAGATAAACAAAAAATTCTCTTGGATATGCTTTTAACTCATAGACCCCATATTTTGGTTTTGCTGGAACCTTTTATTCACGTCGAAGATGCTTCTTTCATTCACAGGTTTGGTTTTCATTCTGTTTTCTCTAACATCTCTAACAAAATTTGGTGCCTTGCTCAGTTTGGTTTTGATGTTCAAGTGGTACTGAATACTAATCAACTCCTTCATGTGAAAATTAGTTCGATACTTCTTCAAACGGATATTTTTTGTAGTTTTGTATATGCCAAATGTTACAGGAATCCTAGGAGAGTGTTGTGGGAAGAGCTTAAAAGAATTTCCCTCAACAAGGTTCCTTGGATTGTTGGAGGAGATTTCAACACTATGCTTCACACACATGAAAACCAAGGAGGCACCATCAGCAGCTTGGGCTCTATTGAGGACTTCAATGACATGGTCTTGGAGAGTGGATTAACTGATGCAGGATTTGAAGGGGAGCCTTTCACGTGGACTAACAAAAGGGTTTGGAGGCGCTTAGATAGAGTCTTATATTCTCAAGAATGGGCTGAATTATTCAATTCCACCAGAGTTTCACATCTCCCCAGAAGATTGTCAGATCACCATCCTCTGTTAATTACTGCCATTAGAACTAAGGAAAATGTTCCCTCCTCTTTCAGATTTCAGCATATGTGGATTATGCACCATAACTTCCAAGATATGGTTAAACAATCCTGGGGTGCCCCGATACAGGGATATGGTATGTATAGGTTGCAACAGAAGCTATATAGGTTGAAGGATCACTTGAAGCAGTGGAACAAGGATAATTTTGGTAATGTCTTCTCTTTAGTGGACCAAGCCAAGGCTGCTGCTAATGAAGCGGAGAAGCAGTTTGATAGGCTGCCTTCTGAAGCCAATTTGATCAACCTTAATAGACAAAATGCTGCTCTTGTCCATGCTCTTAACCTTGAATCCGAGTTTTGGAGGCAGAAAAGCAACTGCAAATGGAACACCAAATTCTTTCACGCCTCTGTCAAGAAGAAAAGGTTGAAATCCAGAATCTCCAGAGTGATGGACAATCAACAAGAAATTACTGACTCTGCTCAAATTAAGGATTCTGCTGTTCACTTCTTTGAAAGTCTCCTATGTGATCCCTCTACCGCCTCTCTTCCTCATGATTTTCCATTTCAATTTCCTCAAATTCATCAAGATGTCCTCCTTAACCTCTGTCAAGCTCCCTCCCAAGATGATATTAAAGATGTTGTCTTCTCTATTAATAAAGATAGTGCAGCTGGGCCTGATGGATTCTCTTCAGCATTCTATCAAGCCTGCTGGAATACTATCGCAGAGGATGTCACTGAAGCTGTCATGGATTTTTTCAGGGGCACCCCTATGCCCAGAAACTTCTCTGCCACATCTATCATTCTTATCCCTAAGAATGACTCCCCCCAATCCTGGTCTGAGTTCAGACCTATCTCCCTCTGCAATGTTACCAATAAGATCCTGTCAAAGCTTCTTTACACTAAAATCTCCCAAGCTCTTCCTAGCCTCATTTCCCCATCTCAGAGTGGTTTTGTGCCTGGTAGGCTGATTGCTGACAATATCCTTCTGGCTCAAGAAATGACACATCATCTTGACATGAGACATAGCAAAGGGAATCTTATCTTAAAATTGGATATGTCTAAGGCTTATGACAGGGTGAACTGGAAATTTCTCTATGTGATTCTTGAGAAGATGGGTTTCCCCTCCAGATTTATTGTCCTCATCAAGCACGCTATCGAAAATTGTTGGTTTACCATTCTGGTTAATGGAGAACCCTCTGGTTTCTTCAAATCTACTCAAGGCCTTAGACAAGGTGACCCAATTTCCCCTGCTTTATTCATCCTCGCTGCAGAGGCCCTTTCCAGAGGGCTTAATCACCTTTTCTCACAGAATCCTGACATGTTCTATCAAACGGGGTGTAAAACTAGAGTGTCTCACCTGGCCTATGCGGATGACTTCATCATTTTCACCAAATGTGAAGAACACTCTCTGACCAAATTGATGCAATTCCTGGAGCTATATGAAGACCAATCTGGCCAAAAAATCAATCACTCCAAGAGTTTCTTTATCCCTGGTAAGAAGGCCAATAACATTGCCCACAGAATCAAATCCATTACAGGCTTCAACCTCAAGTGTCTCCCTATCACCTATCTTGGAGCTCCTCTGCACAAAGGTCATAAGAAGAAAATTCTTTTTGAACCCCTTATTGACAAAATCAGAAACAGGATCAGTGGATGGGAGCATAAACATCTTTCACAAGGGGGTAGACTTCAACTTATCAAAAGTGTTCTTTCCTCCATGCCTGTATATCTTCTTCAAGTTTTGAGCCCTCCTATCGGCACTCTTCAAAAAATTGATCGACTTTTTGCTAAATTCTTTTGGGGATCCACTACTGACCAAAGAAAAATTCATTGGGTTAAATGGGCTTTCATCTGCTATCCTTGTGAAGAAGGGGGCTTGGGCATCAGAAACATTAGAGATACTGTCACAGCCTTCACTCATAAACTCTTGTGGAGGATGAGACAAAATAATTCTCTATGGGCCAACTTCACTATCAGTAGATATTGTAAAAAGTCTACACCTGCCTCTACTAAAGCTAAATCGAAGGACTCTAACATTTGGAGAAGAATTTGCAGCATGAAAGCCATCTCTCAGGAGAACATGTTTTGGAGCCTTGGAGCTGGTAATGTATCTTTCTGGTATGATTGTTGGCTCCCTACAGGCACCCTTCATTCCCTCATACACCCCATCAGAGCGTCTAATGCCCTGGTCAAGAATTTTTTGACCAACCACACTTGGGATATTGATAAATTGAAGGAAGTTGTTCCTCAGCTTATCATGGAGCTTATTTTGCAGACCCCCATTCATCCTCAGCATCAAGATTTTATGCATTGGAAACCATCCCCTCACGGCTCCTTTTCTACTAAATCAGCTTGGGAGATTACTAGAGATCACAAACCTTCCCTACCCATCTTCAAAAATCTCTGGTCCCCCCTTGTCAGGCCTACCATTTCTATCTTCATTTGGAAAGTCCTCCATAACTGGATACCAGTGGACAGCAGACTCAAACAAAAGGGCATCTCTTTGGCCTCTAGATGTGTTTGTTGTTTGAAGGAGGAGGAGACTATCCCTCACCTTTTCCTTCATAACAAGGTTTCCCTTGAAGTTTGGAACTTCTTTGCCTCGAAATTTCAACTCAACATTCCAATCACAGACAATTTTTTCATGATCCTGCAAGCCTGGAGAAGCAATATTTCTAATCAACTTCACATCAGAGATATTCTTCCCCCGTTGATCATTTGGTACATTTGGATTTGCAGGAATGCAGCCATATTTGAGGGGGCTCCTTTCAAAGCTAATCGTATCATCTCTCAAACCCTCAATTATCTTCACCTTCTCGGTAAAACCAACCTCATGAGAACTATACACTGGAGAGGGGACAGATCTGTTGCTTCTCTTCTTAAAATTTCCCTCCCGCCTCATACGATATCATCCAAAATCTCTATTGTTAAGTGGATTAAGCTAGATAGGGGATGGTTCAAATTGAACATAGATGGGGCCTCAAAAGAAAATCCAGGTGTGGCAGGAGCAGGTGGAATCATCAGAAATCATCTTGGTCAGGCCGTCTTTGCATTCCAGGTCAGAAATCATCTTGGTCAGGCCGTCTTTGCATTCCAGGAACACCTTGGGCTCAGCTCCAACACTGCAGCTAAGTTAAAAGCTATATACAGAGGTGTTAAATTGTGCATTGATAGCAACATTAGAAAAATTTGGGTAGAAACTGATGCCAACATTGCCATCAAGCTCATTTCGTCTCCCCCCCAAGGGCCATGGCACCTTCAAAATTTGCTGCAACAAATTAGAGAACTTCTATCCCAAACTGAGTTCAAGATATCACACATTTTTAGAGAGGGTAACCAAGTGGCCAATTACTTTGCTAACCAAGCATGTTTCAATCAACATCTCAGCATTCTATCCCCTGATAATATCACTGGTATTCCTAAAAGTTTGATAATATCCCCTGATAAAGCATGATTAGACTTGACGCATGCTCCTTCCGTGCTATTAGAAGTAGAAGTTCTAGCACCTTTAATTTCAGTTAAATTTTTGGTTTATTACTGTTGTTTCTTTGCTGATACGTATTGTGACCAATGTCTCTATGGAAACCTTTGGCCTGTTACTTCTGTTGTTTGCCTTTGTCTATTTGCTTGTTGTTATTTCTTTTGTAGGTTTTTTGAACTCCTTCCACAGGTTTAAAGGCTGCCAGTCATACAAACTTGATCTTCGCGTTAATACTAATGTTCATTATTTATCCTTTTGGAACATTACACACTCTGGTTTGGCCTTCTTGTACAGATTTATTTGCAGGTGTTGTGCGATTCATGATGTGGTGGGATAACAAAAAGCTTTTTGACTCGCCATAGTTTTACTAGTACACCTGTCTTTTGTTGTAAGGGAGTAGTACTCCTTGCTCATTGTTGCTCTATTTGTAAGGGAGTAGTACTCCTTGTTTATGGCTTTGCTAGAAATTTTAGGGAGGTAGCTCTCCCCGCTGTAAGTATTTTGTGAATTTTAATATAGAAGGACTGGGGACTCCGAAAAGTTCCCCCCACCTCTAGGTGGTTTTAATTAAAAAAAAAAAAGTTTGTTTCCCTTTCAGACTAACTTGTAGTTATTATTACACTTAAAAAATTTACCAAACAAATCCATGGGTATTGACCTACGTTTCGGTCAAATTTCGTTGAATTCTGAGAACATTCAAAATTTAGTTGTTTTGCACGGTTTTATTAAAGTAAATTTATTTTCCTTTCAGACTAACTTGTAGTTATTATTACGCTTAGCAAATTTACCACACAAATGCATGGGCTAGACTTACGTCTAGGTCAAGTGTCGTGGAATTCTGAGAACGTTCAAAATTTATCTGTTTTGCACGGTTTTTTATTATAGAAAGTTTGTTTTCCTTGCATACTAATTTGTAGTTATTATTACGCTTAGGAAATTTACAACACAAATGCATGGGTCTAGACCTACGTTTGTGTCAAATTTCGTGGAATTCTGAGAACGTTCAAAATTTAGATGTTTTGCACGGTTTTAGTAAAGTTTGTTTTGCTTCCATGTTAACTTGTAGTTATTATTACCCTTAGAAAATTTACCACACAAATGCTTGGGTCTAGACCTACTTTTGCATCAAGTTTCGTGGAATGATGAGAACATTCAGAATTTAGTTGTTTTGCACGGTTTTATAAAATAAATGTTGTTTTCCTTTCATACTAACTTGTAGTTATTATTACGCTTTGAAAATTTACCACACATATGCATGGGTCAATACCTACGTTTGGACCAAGTTTCGTGGAATTTTGAGAACGTTCAAATGTAGCTGTTTAGCACGATTTTAGTAGACGAACTATATTTCCCTTTCATACTAACATGTAGTTATTATTACGCTTAGCAAATTTACACACAAATGCATGGGTCGAGACCTACGTTTGGGTCAAGTTTTGTGGAATTCTGATAACGTTCAAAATTTAGCTTTTTTGCAAGGTTTTTATTAATGAAAGTCTGTTTTCCTTTCATACTAACTTGTAGTTATTATTACGCTTAGCAAATTTACCACACAAATGCATGGGTCTAGACTTATGTTTGGGTCAAGGTTTCTGGTATTCTGAGAACGTTCAAAATTTAGGGGCTGATTTGGTTGTGTTTTCAATGGGAGTTTTTCCACTTTTCACTGTTTGAGAAGGTGGGAATTTGTTTGTTTTGTGCCATTTTTAGTGAGAATGCATTCCCAATTCAATTCTCAATTTCAAATTTAATAGGTCAAATAGGCTTGTCATAGTTGTCTTTTCTTGTCAGCCACTATTTGCTTCTTTCCCATCAATTAAAATTGCTTTTCTCTCTCAACCATTCCTTTCAATGGACTTCTCAAACAAACCAGCTCTCCTCCTCCTTCCTCTTCCCCTGAAACTCACCCACGGATCCATCCTTTTTTTACGACCGTCGAGTCGTGTGGTTCGAACAACGAAGTCATTTGCCGGAAGAGAAAGCGCGGCATTCGAACTAAGGTGAGCTCTGTACCGAGGTCCGTCTGTTTCTGCTGTTTTCTTCAGTGTAGGAAACACAAATATGAATCTGAAGTAGTGAAGAAGCTGATAGGAATTTTTCTTCTCTGCAAGTAGTGTTCAGCTGAAGCCGAAACTTGATGTAGCAGACTTGTAATTTTTTTTTTTGGTAATTAAATGCAATTTGTTATACCATTTTGCCCCTTTTGTCGTGATTATTTTTTGAATTAAGTTATACCAAAATCACATTTAGATAACAGTTTAAAATTGTTCTCTGAAATAGACATTTTCGACCTGCTCATCACTTAATGAAGCTCATCTTAACTATAATAAATGCAATTTGTTATACCATTTCGCCCCTTTTGTCGTGATTATTTTTTGAATTAAGTTATACCAAAATCACATTTAGATAACAGTTTAAAGTTGTTCTCTGAAATAGACATTTTCGACCTGCTCATCACTTAATGAAGCTCATCTTAACTATAATTTTGTTTTCATGAAAATCATTCACTTCATTGATTTTTAATACTTCATTAACTTTATGTTTTAATTCAATACTCGGTGGAATTCTTTATTAGTTTTGGAATTTAGCTTACAAACAATTGAATCTAAACACCTTCATCACTTCTGCTAAAATCAACAATTCTTCTGAATCAATTCTTTCATAATCAATTGTTCTGCATTGCTTTTTCAAATCAGGATCTTTTTGTTGTTAATTTTCCAAAATATTCCGTATATTTTTTGCAAATATGTGCTTTCTGGTAGCTTGAGATTGTCAATCTGGACATCCTTCCGACATAGACCAATATCCCTTTTGGATTCTCCTACTGTTAGGTGATACTCATCAACTTTGTGGAAATAATTGCTTGGACTTCAGACATGTTTGCAATCACTTCAATTATGAACTCAAAGTTGTGGAATATCCAAATGGTTTCTCTTATCTATAGTTCAACTTGTCTTCAGGACTTCTCTTTATTATACTTCAACCTTATATGCATGTGTGGCATTTGATATATGTTTTGCCCTTTATATCAAATTGCTTTTATCTATTTTCTTAGCTGGGTGGCTCTTCTTTTATCCTTGAAAAATATGAAGGCTAGCTATATAGGTGCACTCGATTAATGTGCGCAAATCATATCTGTTAAAAACCGATGTCACGGAGGATTGTGAGAAAATGAGATTTTCCTGTAAGTAAAAATCTGAGAAGTTTTTAAATAAACGAAGTGTTTTTTTTTTGGGAAAAAATAGGTACTTTTTAGCTTGGGTTTGTTGAATTTCTCATGCCATAGGGATGGGAGAACAAAATTAAGCTTTAAAATCATGTAATTGTCTCGCCAGACTACGCGTAATATATATTCTCAAATTATATGAAGTTTATGTGTAATTAGATTGAATTTTTAAAAACAACGGTGTAATTATTCTAAAAAAAAATTGTATCTCAACCTAATGTCACGATTATCATGTTCTCTCTTAACTTGATGTGTTTGAATAACAATTCCACAGTTTTATAGAATCATTCTCGTCTCAACAAATAGTAAACATCAAAATTAACTCATTAAGGATAAACAAAATTAAAGATACATATGTTATATGCTAATGAAATAATAACAATAATAATTAGATCGTTTACTTACTACCAATAATAAATAAAATAATTACAAATATTTATAATAATGAATAATTAGAGTAAATTACAAATAGTTCTCAGATATTGTTTATACTTACAAATCTGATGTTATGAGTCATGATTAATACTTTAGATATTTTAACATACGTTGTGACTTTAACATGGTAGATGAGTCGAAAGGGGAAGGAGGCATGTAATACGTCTTTGGATCCAAAGTCACGGGCGGACGATGCTTGGTGGGATATGCCACAGGTGTCTCTGCTCGTTGAGTTAATGTATGAGCATTACAAGAAAGGACACCTTCTCTCATCAACATGTAGTGAGCAAATTTGGCGTGAGATCGGGATTGAATTGTCCCAACGTAATAAAACATAATTCACAGTTGCGCAGCTTAAAGGTAAGGCTAACAGGCTTTGAATTCTTTGGCGTAAGTTTTACGATTTGGTGTACAAACGAACTGATTTTGGTTGGGACCCAACAACGTGCACCGTGACTGCCTCTGAGGATCGTTGGGCTGAATGGATCGCGGTAATTGTATTACATTTCTCCTATTATTTTGATAAATCTATTCATCATTACTTGACATACGTCAATTAATTAAAGTGTGACTGATTATGCAGGTTAATCCGAGAGAGTCTGGCTTGAAAAAGAAGGGTCTTCCTCATTTCGATTTATGTACTGAGATGTTCTCATCTTCTGTGGCCACCGGTAGCCATGCCCATTCCTCTGCCATACCTCCTGTCTCCAACAATGACAATGATGACGTTGATGTAAGCTATCCTGCAATGGATACTGGTAATCCACTCTCATCCGGGCCCGAGCAAATTCCAACAGCAACAAGAGGCCGACAGCGAAAAGGGGGGCAAAGTGATCGGTTGAAGCGAGTTGATAAATGCATTGATGCCATAATTGCTTGCAGTGAAGCCAAAACTCGGAGGCTGGCAAATATTTCCAACGATAATATTGAAGACTGCATGGCTGCGCTGTCTAAAATGGAGGGACTACCGCGGCATTTATTCTTTGCAGCGCAAGATCAGTTTGTGTTGAAGGTGAGGCGTCAAATGTTTCTTTTGATGAGTGATGAGGACAAGCGTGCTTGGGTTGAAACATTGAGAAAGTGAACAATTTTTTTTATTGTTATAGGGGCTGCATGAATTTGAAGACAATTTTTTAATATACTTGCATGATGTTAGTTGTAGTTGTTTTTCTTTACATCATTTTAAATATTACATGTATGTTGGTCATGGTAATTCATCATTTTACTGACGTCATTAATTTTGCCACCTGCAAGATTTTAAAAAAATTAGGTATAATTATTGAACTAAAGTGAATATTAAATATATTTAGCTGGCTAAAAAGAATTTACAGTCATTTCTTTTGCAGCGTTTTGTATTTATCAAAAATATTTTCATGTTCTTTATTGTTGCACATACCTCACATTAGTTAGAAGCCTTTTATTACTCATCTAACTTTTCGAAATTTCACTATAAGAAAATGAAAACATATTATTACTGCAAATGGCTCGGTATATGGCGCACAAACCACCACAACATGCAAGCCATCCATTCCACCCTATTCGACGTGAATAGGGATTTCCACACGCGAATAAGTTACGCTTGGGCGTATACAAGGGTCGACCAATTGCGAGATCGCTTTTATACGTTTCAATGGGTGGGAAATCACGCGGACGTTACATGGAACCACGATGAAAGGAGACTAACGACGGACGACCAAGTGTGGAATGTCATTGCCCGGGTATGTTTCAAATTTTTTTATGTTTTCATATTGCAATTTTTTTTTTAACAATAAAAATTGAAATAATTTTCGGTATGCTAATGAATAGGAAAATCTAATGGCTCAATGCTACCAAAATGCGTACGAGCCAATGTGGGAAGAGCTGTGCGAGCTGTTCGATGAGGATGAGAACCTCGACATTCCGGTACCCGACGAGGAGGAAGAAGATGACGATGCTGATCTTGTCCCGGAGATTCCAAATATGGCAGCCCCCCCAACATGACGAGCCTGCTACCGTCATTTTTTATCCAATTTGCATTAATCCGTCGTCGAGCTCGGACGACGAAAATAGCACGGACTTAAACATTCCAAAGGTGCTAAAAGACGATGGTGCAAGCTCGTCCAATGCGGCGCCACCGGAGGAACCCCCTAGTAAAGAAAAATGATTGTAAAGTTTTTTTTTTAATTTGAAGATTGTTTTTTATGTAAGCCATTGATGCTTTATTTATGAAAGCTTTGCACGTAATAGTCTTCATATTTGTTATTCTCCTCTCCCATTCATAAGCAATATATATATATTCTCAAACATTGTTGAATTAATTGTTGAATTAATAATATAACAATGCCAAGTTATGTTATAATCTCTATTTCTTACTCACTGTCTAATAATAAAATTTATTTGTCTTTTACATGAATCTTCTAATTATGAAAAATATATTTAATCCCATTCACGTCTTTTTTCTATTAATATAAAAAATATATTTTATTATAATAATATACATCTTCTACTTAATCCCGTTCACATTTTTTTTTAGATTTATGAAAAAGATATTTTATTATAATAATATACATCTTCTACTTTTACATGCATTCTATTTTTTATATATTTTCATTATTTGCTTTAAAAAAATAAAATAATAGCTATTGTTTACTTATACATTTCTATCTATTTTTATTCTAAATTTTTACTTAATTTATTTTTTTATTATTATAATTTTTCTTTTCGCAACCAATCTTTTTCTTAATGTATTTAGAATTCTTTAAAGAATGCATTTTGATAAATACTTGTCTATATGGCATACTCTATATATTTCATTATGTTAATGATTCTCAATGATGGAGCATTGTTGAATCATGGTTTGGTTTATGCTCTCTTTCCATAACCTTTGCTCTTTCTCCCACTTTATAAAAATATATAGATGTACGTATATATATAAAAAAATTTCTCCATGTTATTTAGAGTGGAAAACACGGAATATTCAAAACTCAAACAAATATTGTGATATTCTTTCTTGAGAATTTAACATAATTACTTCTGGCTTTATTATTAAATTTTCTTTTCACGCTCATATTTCCATGTTGGTCTCTTTTTCTTTTTGGATCATCAAGGATGATGTCATAAAAATTCATGTTCCTTTTTCTAAATTAAAAAAAAATTAGCATAATATATACAAGTATTTACCTTAATATGGTGAAATGTGTTTTGCTAATTTACTTAATTTTTTTTAGTGATTAATTATTATTACATTATAAATTTCAATAATCAACAATCGATATACGCAATTATTAATATCAAATATGGATAACTAACCAACAACTATAATTTTTTTTATTACTAATTATTAGAACTAAATAAATTATAATATAACTCATCTTGACACTGAACAATACTTTCAATTCTCTAAAGTTTGTCATATTGTAATTACTTCCCTTTCAATTTTTTTCGTTACACAGTTAATCACTCCTATCATTTAAATATCTAATAAAATATTGTTACCATTGTTGATTTATTTTTTGTTCAATTGATTCTTTTATTTTTCATCTTTATTTTCGTATTTATTTGCATCAATGAAAGTGGTCTATTCTTTCATGACTATTAAATTATTTTAATTTATTTTATAATTATTTAGTTCATTATTCATGATAATTAATTTACTCTTTATTTTTCTGTTCAAATTGATGAAATAATAGTCAGAATTTAAAATAATATAAATAGAATTAAAATAATATAAAAAGGATACAAATATTCAATCAATTAGGTCAACCCTCATAACTAATTTATGTCACATCAAAAGTACATATACCTATTTTCAACATTCTCACACCTATATACCTATATTTGGAAACAACTAAACCAAACATATTCTCAGTTTTCGCACAAAAACCAATAAAGCATTTCTACCTATTTCCAAAAGTTGGAAACTGAAAATGAAAATGAAAACACAACCAAACGGGCCCTAGGTGTTTTGCACGGTTTTATTAAAGTAAGTTTGTTTCCCTTTCAGACTAACTTGTAGTTATTATTAGGCTTAGAAAATTTACCAAACAAATGCATGGGTATTGACCTACGTTTGGGTCAAGTTTCGTTGAATTCTGAGAACATTCAAAATATAGCTGTTTTGCACGGTTTTATTAAAGTAAATTTGTTTCCCTTTCAGACTAACTTGTAGTTATTATTACGCTTAGCAAATTTACCACACAAATGCATGGACTAGACTTACGTTTGGGTCAAGTGTCGTGGAATTCTGAGAACGTTCAAAATTTATCTATTTTGCACGATTTTTTATTATGTTAGATTTAATCATTACTATAGCTAATTTACATAATTCCATCGGAATGATTAACCAAATATGTAATTCTATGTACTATTCTTAATTAAATTGTATAGCAGCGATAAATTGACAGTAAATTCATAGAAATGCTTCGAAAAGTTATATTTAAGAAATATTATATTATTAAAGAGAGAATATGAGGTTTCAGTGGTAATGTAATTTACGAATGTTATTAAAAACGATAGTTATAAATATATATGGGGTTTGATTAAATGAATTCTTATGAATTAATTGATGAATTAAACATATGTTCGAGAAGCTTAGAAAGTATAGTTACCTAAAATAAAATGAAACAGGGGTTTGGACTTTAATATAAATAGAATATTAAAAGATTGGTAGAAAATGTACGAACATTATATAATAGTTTATTTAGATTTTATGATATTCTATATATGTATTGATTATACGTATAATATTCTATTATAGGACGTGACGACAAAGTAGAGGGTTGAGCAGTCCCTCGTGAAACCGAAGCATTTTGGGATATAAGGTAAGTATAGCTAATTGAATTTATATATATATAGTGATATGGTTAGTATTGCATATTATATATATTGATTTCTTATATTTGATCGTTAACTTGGCTTTATATTTATATACGTGGGTCTCGTATATTGATTGCTTATATAATTAGTTGTGGATTATTTGTTAGATTACCATAACATTGATGAAATTGTTACTATGTGTTATGTGATTGTAATGTAAGGACATGCGAGATATGATTATGTGATGATTGTATAATTGATTGTTGTATGAAATTAGGAGTAATTATTATAAAGAACCAGAATGATGATTGTGAATTGAGATAAAGGATGATGCTTACCTAGTTGGCAACACAGTCAATGGTTTATGAAAATATGAGATGATGATGATGTGATTGATAATATGATATGGAAAATATACGAATTACGCTAGGTACCATGACGCGTAGGGTACCGGGGTATTCTGGGCAACAGGGAATATCCTGTGCTGTTAGCTACACACTGGGGTGGTGTGGGGGTACCATGTTTGTTGTGATGTCCTGTGCTGATATTGCTACACAACTGAAGTAATAGAATGTGGGGATATCACACAATGGGTATCCTATGTTGTATATGATATCCAGCGAAATCGTTGACTGATGTATTCCAATTAGAGTAAGTGGAGCCCTTAACTAATAAACGATAATGTCGAATATCGTGTCATGGACTGATTTATAGTTGTGAGTATGTATTACAGCTTATATCTGATGTTGCTATTTGACCACTGGCTGTTAGTAAATGTGACTGCATGTACGTGAATTGTTGCCTCTATATATATAGACTGATTAGCTATACTTATTGAGTAGGCAGCTCATTCCTTGCCACGTAATTTTCAGGAGATAGGTCACACTGATTAGGTGGGTTAGCCGTGATTTCTGAAGCCAGAGTTTTTTATTGTTGGGTTGTTAAATATTCTGGTCTTTTATCAGAATTTGTGTTTTAAGTTGTGGTATGATTTTACTTGAGGTTATGTACGTGAGGACATTTAGTGAGGGTGAATATAAACTTTCGGAGGTATCTATTACCTTTTGTGGTATATATATTATATTGATAAATTAGAATTTATTTTACGGGTTGAAAAGGAATTACTTATAGAATGAGTTCTAATTAAAAAAAGGATAAAATAGTGATAATTAGATGTAGTGGGTAGGGGGTGCTACATAAGTGGCCATGTGTGTAAAGCAACCATGCTTGGGTTGTGGCCTTTTGGCCTTTGTGGCTTTAAGGATCTGGCTATTTGAGCCTAAGATCTATTTACTGTGTTATGTTCTTTGTCTCTTTGACTCTGCAGTTCCTTGGGTTATTTGTTATATTATTATTTTTGTTTATTAGGCTCCTTGTAATTTGTAATAGGGGTTTGTTTAACCCGAAAGGCTTATAATTAATTTTTTAAATTTTCTATATATTTTTCGAGCTGGTGACCGATCCATCCCTTACAACTTATGTACTATGATATTGGGACAATTGCTATATTATTTGGTCTAGATATTAACATTGATATTTATAATGAAATTGTAATCAATTTACTAAAAATGATTCATAGATTTACGAGATTTTTTTAAAAGAAACAAAATATGTATTAGGGATGGAAAGATTGGTGTGTGATAGCATGACATATTGTTCTTCTTTTGTTTCTTTCTTTTTTTTTAATTAAGTTACAATTATGTATATTCACTTAAGTGTAGAATTATTTTTCGATAATGATATTCCAACTACTGTAGTTGACCGGGATTGAGGTCGTCAATGATGTGGCCATCCGAACTAATCCTAATGCTTCAAGTCAACAGCGTGAAGTGGGGTCCACAATGGCCCTTCATTCGGAAGTATCAAATTGATATGTGATACACATTAGGTTAGCTAGAGCGGCCATCAGTTAAATGCTCTGATGTTTAAGTTAGATTTTTCTTAAAAGATACAATGGAATTTGAATGTCGCAAATACATTTTGTTAGAATAAGTATCAGAAAGCCAATTGGATTGGCGGTTTTGGGAACTGATGGATTTAACTCTAATTTTATCTGAAAAAGACTATTTCGTTCCTGAAAGGCCTCAAAATTGCAACTTCACCTGGAAGACCCGCATCTTCCTAACCGGGTTGGGGTCACGATTAGGGTTGGGCCCAACGACCCACCACTGACAACCCGGGACAGGTGGCAGACATCTATTGGACAACATAAACCCCCATTTTACGCTATAAATACTCCATGCTCCGTGCATTTACGATACATCGTTTTCACTTACTTATTACTTTAGATCGCTCAGGCTCGCTAGCTTGATAGCGACCTGCCTATTCACGACTTTGATACCAAGCACTGACTTAAGCATCGACGGGTCTTACTTGAAGGCTACCCCAGCAAGCCTAATGATCCGCTTCTCTTTTCCCAGGGCCCTTATATTAGTGTGGGAGAAGTAGCAACCTCGAACCGCTTGGAGGATTAGTTCATCCGACCAGGGAGGTCATGTTGATTTCGACCTGGACCATTTGGCGCCGTCTGTGGGAAACTTAGAGGAGAACATTTGATTTGGTCTTGAGGTTGTTGAAGGATCCAGAATTTCAAGAAGGAAAATTCGCCATGTAGAATCATCAAGGCACGAGCAAGGGAACGAGTTCCTCTGGGATAAGAGGGGAGAATGTTGCATCTAACAAATGAAGAATTGCAACAAATGGTGAAAATAGAGAGCAAGAATGTTATAGTGGAGCATGAAAGGAGAACGGTTACACCTGCTGCTAAGGAATCAATAAGGAGAAGGTTGCTCGAAGAAAAGGAAAGAACGATAGCAGCCGACCACACGAGAAGAACAAGTTGCACAGAGCAGAATGTGGCGCTAATACCAGAAGCTAGCCAGGTGAGAGAGACATCGGACACAACATCTAGTAAGATCAGGACAAGGAGAGAAGCAGCGATATCAAGAGGAGATGTGGAAAATGTGGGGAAGCAGATAAAAAAGTTGAAACGACAGATAGATAGCTTGAAAAAGCAAGGCGAGTTGGTGAAGCAGAATAAGAACTCACCTTTTGCCAACAAAATTCTAGTCGAAGTCGTGGGTCCAAGCTTTAGACTACTCGATCTGCCTAAATATGATGGATCGAAGGATCCACGGGAACACGTTTCTGCTTTTGAATTGACAATAAACTTGTACGGACAAACTTATCTAATTAACACAAAATTGTTTGTGACAACTTTGACAGGAAAAGCACAAGAATAGTTTATCAGTTTGCCGAGTGGAACCATTGAATCATATGGATAGTTGGTTCAGAAGTTCGCATTTCACTTTTCCAGTAAAAAGACAGTGAAGAGGTCGGCAACCTACCTCTTCACGATCTGGCAGAAAGGTGATGAGTCCCTCAAAAGCTTCATAGGGAGGTTTAACAATGAGACCCTTGCGGTACACGATCTAAGGATTAATATAATGACAAGCATATTGATTCATGGGTTGAAGAGGGATCGTTTGCATGGGCATTAGCAAGGGATCCTCGTGAAGATGTGGAACAATTAATGCGATTAGCTCAGAAGAATATCGACGAGGAGGAGATGAACGCAATCAAGGACAAGTAATGGAGTGGAGGTCGAGATAGACAAAAGCGACCTAATGAGGAAAGATTTATCCAGCTGAAATATCACAGGTATACACCGCTGCTTACATTTAGAATTGAAGCCATGATGATGGTTGAGTTCTTGTAAATTTCACAGGGATATGGAGCATAACATGGAGACTGCTATCAGTTGAAGGATGAGATCAAAAGATTGATCTGGCAAGGATACTTTAAGGATATCATACTGAAGGCAGGGGGTAGGGGCTATGGGTGGAGGGTTATGAGCTCGTTCACTCAATCCCGGGGAAACAACTCCCTTAGCCTTAGTTGGAAGCTAAACCAAAGTGAAGCTTGTAGGTTCGTAAAGAAGTCAATCCCCTTGCACAGCAAGAAGCAGATCGCAGAGTAGGGGAAAACTCGAGCAGGAAGGAGCGAAGGAATGACGACACGAGAATTAGCTTTTGCAAGAATCAATATTTGTGCACTTCTATAGTATCTCGAGAAAGTGGCTACATTCTATGTATAAGAAAGATTGATTGAAATGAAAAGCACTTTTTTGGGATAATCTGCATTGCAATAAAGCATTACTGACCTAGGAAAGGTCGCTAATTTAAGAATTCAATTCGATCTGTGAAAGATCGTGCATCTAAAAAAGACCATGTGACCTAAAAAAGGTGATCATTTTTGTGCGTTTGAAAAAGACCACACGACCTGAAAAAGGTAAAGATTATGTCTGGAAAAGACCACGCTACCTAAAAAAGGTGAAGATCGTGTGTCTGAAAAAGACCACGCGACCTAAAAAAGGTGATCATTTCTGTGCGTTTGAGAAAGACCACGCAACCTGAATAAAGTAAAGATTCTGACTGAAAAAGACCACGCCACCTGAAAAAGGTGAAGATTACGTCTGAAAAAGACCACGCAACCTGAAAAAGGTGAAAATTATGTATGGAAAAGACCATGCGACCTGAAAAAGGTGAAAATTGTGCATCTGAAAAAGAACACACGACCTGAAAAAGGTGCGACCTAAACAAGGTGATCGTTCGAAGAACCCTATTCGATCTGAAGAACACTTGTGATCTGAAAAAGATCATGCTATCTAGAAAATATTGACTTGAAATGACCCAATTATTTTGATATAAAAGAAGATCGCGTCTAAGAGAACATTATTGATTCTTTTATTCCATATAACTATTCGAAATTTGCAGGAAGACAATGGACTTTATGTAAGGAGAATGATCATTATATTGCAGAAGAATTCTAAGTAAAAGTCAGTTAGAAAAATGAAGAGGTCATTTTCAATATAAAATGGAAGGGGGAGTAGACAACGATTAGCTTAGAAATAAATTACAAGGGTCCTAGGCTCTATTCGTCGACCTCATCCTCATTCATCTTTTTTCTCTCCTCCACCAAAACCCCAAATTCATCTTCATGATTCAGGGGTGGTTCTTTAGGGAATGCTGCCAGGTTGCATCCGCAGAGAGGTCCAGCTAGTTGGTATCGGTACCCTCGACGAAGCCCTACAACTTTCTGACTTGTGAGCTGTAGTGATCAAAGCCCTGCACCAGATAGTCGGTGGATTTGATCTCTACAGTGACCTGAATTATAGAGGACATGAGGAAGTCTCTGACACCTTGTAATCAAGCATCTGATAGAAGCTTTTTGTGATCATCGATGCTAGATATTGGTCACGACCTTGATCGCGAGCAATTTCCAACTGATGCTTGTGGTCCTCTGAAGCGAGGTACTGTTCTCGACCAGCCATATGACCTGTGAAGAAGCCTTCTGCCTTAGCTGATTCTTCGGTAGCCGCAACCTTTAATTGGAGTTCTCGAAATCGTGCCTCGAGCTCGGTCTTTTCTTCTTGCAGGTCGCTAGCTTAGCTCTCTCCTTTACAAGCAGCTTATCAGTGGAGAGCTTCTTGTGTCGCTAGTAGGTACACTTGAGTGAGAGTTGATGGTTGAAAGCAGTGGCCTAAATGCATCCAGTAGGAAAGACATGGTTAATCGGTCGATAAAGGACAGTAAGAAAATCATACTTGTAAAGGAGTTACCTAAGATATGGATTGAGCCAGATTATGCTCGATCAGTATACGTGATAAAGGAGTTAGGAGAGCCTGGTCGCGAGAAAGAAGTGTGGACTTGTATAATTCCCATGAATTTTGGCCTACGTGGGTTTTCAGCACGGAGCTCTGAGCAGATATAGTCCAGTAGGGAATCAGTTTGTCACCCTCCATCTTAATAGGTCCATATGAAGGTGATTGAAGTTCTACCTGGGCTTCCTTTGACCAGGCTATGAGTTTGTTGACGACTTTCAAATTTTCTTCTTCCTTGGCCCTTGAAGCAGCAGCCTTAGCCTTATTACGAGAGGATGAAGGGCTAGACCGCGGACTCTTACATTTTGTTTTAGGTTTTGCAGCGACCTCCTTACCCTTGGATTTTCTCCTGATGAGCGGCTCAGGGTCGGATTCTTCATTAGATCCTTCAGCTGTTGGGTCGCTATCCCCACTGGTGATCTCAATGGGGCTTCTATCACACGGACTAAGGGGTTGGAATATGAGCTCACCTTCGAGGGTTGGGGAAACACAATGTCCATGCGAGGAATCTGTCTCTCGAGTGATGACTGGTTGTTTAGCCTTCATTGCACGAATTCTTCTTGCCATCCGAGCTTCCATTACAATAGAGGCTACAAGAAAAAAGAAATTATCAATCATCAGAACATATAAAAGCGATATAAGGGAAATAAGGAAGAAGGAAAATCACCTAAAGAACTATGGACTTGGATGGGTGCGGGACTAAGACCAGCCAACTTCAAGGTATTCTTCGACAAGAGTTATTTAGCTTTATACTGAAATTAGGTGAGGTTGCTAATCAAATTATCATCCAGCCCCACACCATGGATCTTGGGCTCGGGTTTTAAGGGACGCCATTCACAAGGAAAAGGCCGAGTTGGGTTAAGGGTGAAAAAATCTGTATGGCCTGGGAACGTGGCAGAAGCATGAAATAAAAAATTATTTAAAACGAATAAATGGGGTGTTCCCTTTGAAATTCTATGGCGTTCGGTGTTCGTCAAAACCATAATAATAAATGAAATAAACATGCTAGACATGTGGCTAAAGGATGTAACAAAAGCATAGAAATACAACATGTAACTTTACATTTTGTTACTGTAGATGAGCACCAACGTGTGTTGTTTCCATTTTCGTTCTCCCGTTCACTTTAAGATCCAAATTAGAATCCCTCTAATTTGTCCACACCACACTAAGAAAGAGATATAGTTGTTTTTCTATTGCTAGATAGAACAAAGAACAAGAACAAAAACAACTCCAAACTAACACTATTGATTAGTGCTTTGAGAATGTTTCATGTTCTAAATTAAATCCAATTCAATATAGAGCAAAAAGGAGAATATTTTTCGAGAGAAAAGAGAGCAAATTTCGTGGCTTAGGTGGTGGTTATACATGATATGTTTGTAGTTTTATATATTACATACAATTGAATTCAAAACTCAATAACTACCAAATTTGCCTTCAAGGCAACCTATACACATACATGCATATAACCTTCAACCATGATGAAATAACCACTCCATTATCTTCATCATGATGAGGAGTTTCAACTGCTACTTATCTTGCTCCAATCTCCTTCAAATAGGCGTGGACTTCAAGTATGGACTGGGCTTGATTTAATCAAATTAATTTAGCCCAACTAAAGTCCATTGACAATAATTAATTAAATTTTCTTTAGCCCAACTAAGTTCAAAGATTCATTTAATCCAGTTAAATAAATCTAAGACCAAACTCTAATTAATTGATCCAATCAATTAATTAAACCAAACCAAATAAATTAATCTAATTAATTTAAAGGTGTGGGGCCCAAAATTAATTAATCAAATTAATTAATTATTGAGTCATTAATCAAATGGACTATTAAATAAATGATTCAATCATTTATATATTCTCTTGGAATTAATTTAAATCAATTTAGTTAATTATTTTCTTCCAAATTAATTTCAAATTAATCCCACCAAGTCAATAGTGGTTTGTATGTGACTCTTTAGGTTCACCCTCAGCTAGACTTGGGCATTATGTCCAACACAAATAATTAATTAAATTTAATTTAATTGATCATTTCCAATTAACCATTAATAAAAAACGCCTGTCACCATGGGTGACCATCTAGCATCGGTCCATGGCACTAGAGACTAGGTGAATATTAGCGTGAATATTTAGGTTCTCAAGTTCCATACAGGTACGGTCCTTCCGTTGACCGTCTCCTAACCTTAGTGTAGGGCAGGAAATTGGGCGTCGGTTCCCATCTTGGACCAGGCAACTATGCTCAATACTTGAGATGCGTTTACTCTATTGATCCACAAAGGAAACCATTTCCTTTTCGACCAATCGCTATGGACATAGACTTAGAGAGTCTAAACCATCTCAGAGATCATAGGAGATATATATCCATCATATACTAATAGGGGATAGATTCTATCTTGAAATCTACCGTCCTCAATGTATAATCTGATTACACTAGACAAGGCTTACAATGACCATATTGAAGACACAGTCATCTCTCTTCAGATCGAAGATATAGCCATCATATGCATGCGACTACCATGATTTCTCAAGTCCGAGGAGTAATCCTGTACTATCGGAGCTGAAAATTCAAATCATACCGACCTAGCCTCTAAGGCTTCCGTATAACTATTCCCGCGAGTCAGTTCAATCGGCTAACGTTCTTGTCAATTAATACACTAAAATTGCATAGACATCCCATGTCTGTCGCTGATTACACACGACACACTCATCCAATGAATGCAATACTTAGTGCAAGTCTTTATAGGACTCTCAATGCCTAGTTTCGAGGTCCTCGACTTGGAACGTTTCAGACCAATCCTCAAAAATTGGTTCCATAGGTGCCATCCAATGCGCAACCCAACTACATAGGTTATTCAATTGGTCTATTGGAATTTGTTGTGACATTAAAATATCGTTCAACGTAAATAGTAAGAAAAACAAACACATGGTGCCACAGATGAATGCTTACTAGATTCATCAAGATAATATCACATTCATATAGATTGTTAAATGGTTCCTAAAACCGCCAATACAATTTGCTTTCTGGTCACCATTTCTAACAATCTCCCACTTGGCCTGAAGCCAATTGCTTATTGGAGTGAGCAATCTGCGATACCTGCTCGGTCTCACGGGTCTACCATATTTTCTGCCGAAAAGATGTGGTCTAACCGCACGCCACCTCTTCCTACCATTGTTCCAAACTGATAGTGGCATCTAAGAATATTCCTTGGATCTGTGATGAGATTTTCGGTCCTTTAGCTTCTGCCATTGCCTAGTTGTTATTCACCAAGTAGCTACTGCTTTGGCCGTGCTAGGCTCCACATTTGACCATTGGATGTGGTTTTTTTTTATCCAAAACACTTCTTGAGCAACTATTAAAGTCACTATACATTTGACTTACATGGTGAAAACCCTTGTGGCATCCCGCTTGAGACCATTCCAAGGCACCACATCACCATTAAGTCTGAATGTACATTCAAATTGAGACTAGTCACCATTTACATATAACTGGAAGCTAGTATCGCCATAGCTTTTCAGAATCAACTCTCTATTGACTTGCATCAAGAATGCTTCTTTAATCCTTATTCAGGTACTAAAAAGTAATCTTGACTGCTATGCAGTGCTTTCTCGATACACTCTCAGTATCCATTTTTATGCTCAAAGCACATACAATATTTGGCTTAGTGTATCGCACTACATACCCATGTTGTCAACGGCAAAAGATATAGGGGATGTCAAACATCTTTCTAAGCTCCTCATCAGTCATCGAAGACTGAGTCTTGGATGGCTTAACCCTATGATAGGGGAAGAAGTCCAATTCCTTCACGGAGAATTGCGTGAATAATGTTTGTGCTTCAATGTCTCACAACATCTTCACGTCCTTCCAAATGAGTAAGACCTTCACACCTAAAACACAAGGAACATAACTAAGCTCCCACTGACCTTCTAACTCATGTTCGACCTAAGTCATACCCTGACCTTGTCTAGATGAATATTTCCAAATACAGGAAGTTTCAAACCTAGTTTGTACTCCATGTCGAATGTCATGGCTCCAAGCCATTTTCCAACCCGATGTCCTACATCGTTTCTCCTTAATATCTTTGGATCATAATCCAATTGACTAGTCAGACCCAGAAAGTTGTACCTATTAGGTAATTGAAGTGTTTTGGTCATCCCTTAAGAGGCTGGAATATAGTGAGTCAGTGAAAGAATTGGATTAAAAATGATGTTTGCTACATTTGACTGAGGTGTCTCTCCACTGATTCCTCAAGGAGCTACTCATCATGTTACCGTTAGAAATGGTAACCAGAAGCCAATTGGATTGGCGGTTTTGGAAACCATTTAGCAATCTTTATGAATGTGATAGTATCTTGATGAATGTAGTAAGCATTCATCTGTGGCACCATATGTCTGTTGTGCTTACTATTTAGGTTGAACAGTGTTTTCACGTCACAACAAATGCCCACAGACCAATTGAATAACCCATGTAGTTGGGTGGCGCATTGGATGGCAGCTATGAAACCAACTTATGAGGGTTGGTCTGAAATGTTTCAAGTTGAGGACCTCGAGACTTGGCATCGAGAATCTTATAGAGACTTGCACTAAGTACTTCATTCATTAGATGAGTGCCATGTTTCATCGACGACAGACATGGGATGTTTATGCAATTTTAGTGCATTAGTTGACAAGGTTGTTAGCTGATTGAACTGACTCGCGGGAATCGTCATATGGAAGCCTTGGAGGCTTGGTCGGTATGACTTGAATTCCTAGCTTCGATAGTATAGGATTAGTCCTTGGACTTAAGCAATCATGGTAGTCGCATGCATATGATGGCTATATCTCGGATCTGGCGAGAGATGATTGTGTCTTCGATATGGTCATTATAAGTTTTTCCAGTGTAGTCGGATTATGTATTGATGACGGTGGATTTCAAGATAGAATTTGTCCCCTATCAGTATATGATGGATATATGTCCTATGCGCTTTGAGATGGTTTAGACTCTCTAAGTCTATGGCCATAGCGATTGGTCGAATAGGAAATACTTTTCTTTGTCGATCAATAGAGTAAATTCATTTCAAGTATTTAGCATAGTTGCCTGGCCAAGATGGGAACCGACACCCAATTTCATGCCCTAGACTAAGGCCGGAGATGGTCGATGGAAGGATGGTACCTGTATGGAACTCGAGAGCCTAAATATTCACGCCAGCATTCACCTAGTTTCTAGTGCCATGGACCATTGCTAGACGGCCACCCATAGTGACAGACGTTTTCGATTGATGGTTATTTGAAAAAATAATTAATTAAATTAGATTTAATTAATTAATTGTGTTGGACATAAATACCCACGTCTAGATGAGGGTGAACCTAAAGAGTCAAGCACAAATTACTATCAAATTGGTGGAATTAATTTGGAATTAATTCGAGAAGAAACGCATTAATTTAATCGTATTAAATTAATTCAAGGAGAATATATATAAATGATTGGATCATTTATTTAATAATTCATTTGATGGATGGCTCAAGGATTAATTAATTTTGTGCTTAACACCTTTAAATTGATTGGATTAATTTAATTAGTTTTAGCTTAATTAATTGATTGGATCAATTAATTACAGTTTGGGCTTAAATTTATTTAATTGGATTAAATAAATCTTTGGACTTAGGTGGGCTAAACTTAATTTAATTAATTATTGTACAATAGACTTTGGTTAGGCTTGATTTAATTTGATTAAATCGAGCCCGGTGCATATTTGAAATCCAAGCTCATTTGAGGGTAGTTGGAGCAAGTTAAGGCGGAGTTGAAACTTCTCACAATGATAAAGATAATGGAACATCACCAACAAATGCCCACAGATCAATTAAATAACCCATGTAGTTGGGCTGCCCATTGGATAGCAGCTATGAAACCAACTTCTGCAGGTTGGTCTGAAACGTTCCAAGTCGAGGATCTCGAGACTGAGCATCGAGAGTCCTATGTAGACTTGCACTAAGTATTGCATCCTTTGGATGAGTGTCGTGTTTTGTTGGCGACAGATATGGGATGTCTATGCGACTTTAGTGGATTAGTTAACAAGGTTGTTAACTGATTGAGCTGACTCGCGGGAATCGTCATATGGAAGCCTTGGAGGAATGGTCGGTATGACTAGAATTCTCGGCTTCGATAATACAGGATTAGTCCTTGAACTTGAAAAATCATGACAGTCGCATGCATTTGATGGCAGATGACTTATGAACCCCCTTTTGGCTCTGTGTATTCAATGACTCATAGATGTCGAATTGGATCTAATCCAATAGACCATTGGCAAGCACACTTTGTCCTACAAAGTGTTTCTCGGTCCTCATCTTGCTCAAGAAGGACTTGCAAGCTTGTAGACTCAACTTTTCCATTTTTAGTCTCGTCGAATTCACCAACTTCCTTATGCTAACTAGAGAAATGTGACCAACCTTTGCATGCCAGATTTATGAGTTTATCTTGATTATCCATTTTACCATTTGTTTTGAGCATTCATAATCCAATTATGAGATATGTTGAAATAATTACGTAAACAACCTAGTAGACAAGAATAACCATTCTTTGTCAAATGAAATAAACATCATTGATCAAATCATGTAATCCAAATTGTCCAACAACGGAAAAATATAATTTGATCATTCTATGTTACATAATTATATCCTATCAACTTTATCATAGCATGATCACTAATAGCCAAGACTATCTAGCTCTTTAACACAGTAGCAACAACCCTGCTATTGCTAAATTTCAGGACCATCTGCCTCAGCCTTCTACTCCTTTTCACCACCTGAAAATTATTTGCAGATATGAGTTTTACAGCTGGTATCCAATACCCAAGAAGTGTAATAGTAGTCATGTTAAGGCTCGATAACAAATTATACCTTGATTGTAGAGAATGTACACTCTCTCTTCTATTGCCCCTTTTCAGGACAAGTAATGCAAACATCTTTTGAAATCCATGACTGTTGAACCTCCTTCCTCTTGCCTTTGCCCATGCCCAGCTGGGCAACAGGAGCGCTCTAAGCGCTTGAAGTAGCTGATTCTGCCTAACCATTCTTCCTCCTCCAGCGTCCGGCCCCTTTGCCTTTCGCTTCTGAGGTCGAAGCATCCCCTACCAATACTGACGGCGCAGAATTTTTAATTGCCTCGTACTGGACCAATATGTTTATCAACTCATGAAGGTCTTTGTCAACTCTATTCATGTTATAGTTTGTGATAAATGGGTCAAAGGAGGGAGGAAGAGATTGAAGGATCACGTCAATGTATGTATCTTTTTCAAGATGAGCCTTGAGGTCTTTTAGTTTCTCCACAAGAGATAACATCTTAACCCCATGCTCCTATACAGAAGACCCTCAATCATCTTGGCACCGAAAATGCTTTTAACACAACATATCTAATATGTTGTTCCAAAACCGTATAAACCTGGCTCATGCGGAGCATTATCGATTGGACATCATCATGCCTATCATACTGTTTCGGGATGTCATTGATGCTAGTACGATACCGTGAACCTGCCAATTGTCCTCATACCACTACTCGAACGTCAAACGTTCTTAACGTGAACCCTTCCGGCAAGGTCCGAGGAGGAGACCTATCTAGATCATAGGTCTGGTTCTCAAAATCGAAGACAGTTCAAAGATTTCATAGCCGATCATTGTAGTTTGTTCAGTTAAATTTATTAGTCTCAAGAATTGCAGTAAATGGATTCTTAGACATCTACATCAAATGTAAACAAAAATTTAGTAGATTATTGTAATATTTGATACATTAACCTATCCCACTATTTCTTCAAAAAGCCCACCACTCTCAAGTGGGGGTTTCAGGAACCATTTTCTAGTGGGCTTGGAGTCCACAAATGCAATTCTACATGCCCCGCTTTTACGATTCACATGGAAAAAAGCTTTGTGGGAGGTAACCTATACCATTCTAATCCAATCAGATCCCCAAGTTATTTTAACTTGCCTCTTCACATGATCCCGAGGACTTCAAACGAATCACGCTACTCAGCATTAGGCCCGACTAATCAACCAAACGAATATCTCAAATGCTGCCCCCCATGACCGTGAGACAGGAAAACAAGAGTATATTCCATTGGTTCAAAATAATAGTGTAGCTTTCTTCCATTCCAAACGTGCCACCACTCATGAGACCACGAATGAGCGAAAGTAGCATCAACACCAAATTATTGTGGATGGAAGGCTTGGATTTAATCAAACCATTTGAGTTTTAATCTATTGTGGGTCAAATATTAAACTTGGACTATCCAAGTGAGAGTTAAGTTTGTTGTAACCGAGACCTCATCATTATAAGATTTTTCATACATCAGTTTTAATCATTGAGGATAAACAGATGCATTTCAAACACATCATACTTCAAATATTAAAACTTACGCCACATGCTAAAACAAGTCTAGCACGTCCCTGTTGGATGATCACAAGCCCAATCCTATGTGACCCACTGAGCCCACAGTGAGTCTATGGTCAATCTAATGGGTGGCTCTAACTATTACAAAATAGTAACCCATTATCATTCTAATAGGCCTTCCTCTTGTTCTTCTTCTTTCTTGAGCACCGTCCAATGGGCCTAGGCCTTCCTCTTCTGGGAAGCTTTCATTTATTCAAAATAAATAAACCTCACAATACTAACTACACTCATCACAACTGAAATTGGAAACCCCAATCAAAAGTTGAGGGAGTACAAAAGGAAGGAGAAAGCAAGCCTTATTATTTCAAGGCTAAAAATGAAAGAAGGAATTAAAACAAAGAGGCACGCAGGCCTCACCCAACATAAAATTAAATCATGCATCCGACTAATGATGTTTGTACTCCTCCCCATTGTTTATCCAATAAATAATAAGTAACACATTTATATCAAAATATAAACATGTTAAAAAACTAAATACAGTCCATGTATTTAACAATAGATATCTAATATCATATACCACGAATCAGATTAAATGCAGAAAATAATATACTAATAGTGTAATTAAAAAATGGATATCAACCATACATCCAATGTACAATTTTTTTGTTTGTTTGGAAACTATTTTTAAATTAATTGAAGGCAAAATTTAATTTAAAAAAATTCCAATTTAACTAAAATTAAAATTAGCCAAAATTTATAATTTCAGAAAAATTACAGAAATCAGAAAAATCTAATTTTTCAGAAAAAACGGTACAAAAAGCCCCAGCCGCTTGGAACAGCAGACAGCCGACTGCTGCCTGCCGTGCCCGAAAACGGCCGTACAGCTCCATTTTTCAACTTTTTTTTTGAATTTCTGCAGTTAAAAACTGAAATAAAACCATGCATTTATAGAAAATCCAGTTTTCAAAAAATGCATAGATATCCGTAATTTAAAAGCAAATTTAATAATATTTTCTAAAAACATAACCATGCTTTGAAGCCACTAAATATGCTTCCCAAAAGCATATTAAACACTTTGTTCATACTCAACACATAATAACATGTTAATTCTAAAGCCACAACACCGAACGGAGCTCTGATATCACTGAAAGAATCGATATGGCCCAAGAGCACGGCGGAAGCATAAAATAAAATATTATTTAAAACGAATCAAAGGGGTGCTCCATTTGAAATTCCGGACATTCGGTGTTCGTCAAAAGCATATAATAAATGAAATAAGCATGCTAGACATGTGGCTAAGGGATGAAACAAAAGCATAGAAATACAACATGTAACTTTACTTTTTGTTTCTATAGATGAGCAGCAACGTGCGTTGTTTCCCTTTTCGTTCTCCCGTTCACTTTAGGATCCAAATTAGGATCCCTCTAATTTGTCAAGAGATATAGCTCTTTTTTCTATTGCTAGATTGAACAAAGAACAAGAAAAAAAAAAAAAAAAAACAACTCGAAACTAACACTATTGATTAGTGCATTGGAATATTTTATGTTCTAACTTGAATTCAATTCAATATAGAACAAAAAGGAGAACATTTTTGGAGAGGAAAGAGAGCAAATTTTTTGTGGCTTAGGTGTTGGTTATACATGATATATGTGTAGTTTTATATATTACATACAATTGAATTCGAAATTCAATAACTACCAAGTTTGCCTCCAAGGCAACCTATACACACACATGCGTATAACTTTAAACCATGATGAAATAACCACTCCATTATCTTCATCATGGTGAGGCCTTCCAAAACCCCTTCTTAACTTGCTCCAATCTCCCTCAAATGGGCTTGGACTTCAAGTATGGACCGGATTTGATTTAATCAAATTAATTAAGCCCAACCAAAGTCCACTGGACAATAATTAATTAAATTATTTTTCGCCCAATTAAGTACAAAGATTCATTTAATCCAATTAAATAAATCTAAGCCCAAACTCTAATTAATTCATCCAATCAATTAATTAACTCAAATCAAATAAATAAATTCAATTAATTTAATGGTGTTAGGCCCAAAATTAATTAATCCAAATAATTAATTCATAGGTCATCCATCAAATGGACTATTAAATAAATGATCCAATCATTTATATATTCTCCTTGAACTAATTTAATCCAATTAAATTAATTCATTTCTTCTCGAATTAATTCCAATTTAATTCCACCAATTCCATAGTGATTGGTGTGTGACTCTTTTGGTTCAAGCTCAGTTAGGCTAGGGCATTGTGTCCAACACAAATAATTAATTAAATCAAATTTAATTTGTTATTTTCAATTAACCATTAATCAGAAATGCTCGCCACCATGAGTAGTCGTCTAGCAATGGTTCATGGCACTTGAGACTAGGTGAATGTTGGCGTGAACATTTAGGCTCTCGAGTTTCATACAGGTACAGCCTTCTGTCGACCATCTGCCGACTTTAGTCTAAGGCATGAAATTCGGCTCGATTCCCATCCTGGATCGGGCAACTATGCTGAAAACTATTGATCGACAAAGAAAACTATTTCCTATTCGACCAATTGCTATGGCCATAGACTTAGAGAGTCTAAACCATCTTAGAGCGCATAGGAGATATATCCATCATATACTCTATTGATCGACAAAGGAAACTATTTCCTATTCGACCAATCGCTATGGCCATAGGCTTAGAGAGTCTAAACCATCTCAAAGCGCATAGGAGATATATCCATCATATACTGATTGGGGGATAGATTCTATCTCGAAATTCATCATCCTCAATACATAATCCAACTATACTGGAAAAGGCTTATAATGACCACATCGAAGACACAGTCATCTCTCGCCAGATCCAAGATATAGCCATCACATATATGCGACTGTTATGGCTCCTCAAGTCCAAGGACTAATACTGTACTAACGACGCTGAGAATTCAAGTCATACCAATCAAGCCTCCAAGGTTTCCATATAACGATTCCCGCGAATCAGTTCAATCAGCTAACAACCTTGTCAACTAATCCACTAAAATTGCATAGACAACCCATGTTTGTCGCTGATGAAACACGACACTCATCCAATGAATGCAATACTTAGTGCAAGTCTTTAGAGAACTCTCGATGCCCAGTCTCCAGGTCCTCGACTTGGAACGTTTTAGATCAACCTTCAGAAGTTGGTTTCATAGCTACCATTCAATGCGTAGCCCAACTACATGGGTTATTCAATTGGTCTGTGGGCATTTGTTGTGACATTAAAACACCGTTCAAGGTAAATAGTAAGCACAACAAACACATGGTGCCACAGACGAATGCTTACTACATTCTTCAAGATAATATAACATTTATAAAGATTGCTAAATGATTTCTAAAACCACCAATCCAATTGGCTTTCTGGTCACTATTTCTAACAAGGTGGGGGGCGGATAAAAAAGAACTTGTCTTTCCATGGACCTACTTTTGATTTTAGGTTAGCTACGAATGAGGTTTGGAAGTGAGATAGAAAAAATCCTGGTCATCCGATCTCTTAGAGGTCGTGAAAATTTGTAAAGCGACCAGAAGTTATCAAAGTCAGGTTCAAGCCCTAGGTGGTTCATGACTATAATGAAAGCAAGTATGTTGAGTATGGAATTCAGAGCTAATTGCATCAGGCATATTTCTAACCTAGATAATATTTGGGTAACAGGTAGCGTAAGAGGGAAGCATAAACCCGCAACTAGATGAACTACCAAGATAGGACAACAACCTAGAGGAGGTTGGTTCATTCGATCTGAAGAGGAAGGAAGAATAATCTCAAAATTTTGGGAGATACGATATTTCTTTCTAATCATCGTGACAGTCATGTGTAAAGTACTTTCGATGCTAAGCTAGAGTTCGTTGGCTAATAGTGTTTTATATCGCTCGAGGGACATAGTGGGGGTTGCGACCTCTAAGTCATCTACATTTATCCTAGAAGATGCGCTGACCTGATTTTTATGAGCTAAGGGCAAATGGGAGGTCGCGGATGAAATACCAGATGAACTACCAAATGAACTAGCAGATGAACTACCAAAAGAACTACTGGACTCTAAACTTGAAGACATAATTAAAATGAAAGAAGAGGTCGCAAAGAAATATCTGAGTATGAACCTAGACAGGGCAGATTGGACTGAGAGAAAGCAGATTGCACCGAGAGAAAGCAGATTGCACCTAGAGAGAAGTAGATCGCAGGCGAGTGGCAAAGCTGAGGTCAAATTCTTCCTTATTTATAGGAGTTAGATCATTGCGATGCACACCAAAATCAATGGCTAGATGCTAAGGGAGCAAGGACGATCTAAAGGCTGAAATCGAATGACTTTTCGACTTCTCTTAGCGTGCTCAACACACTAAGAAGAAGTAGGGGAGTATTGATGGGTATAACCCTAAATTTGTCTTAAAAAGACTTTTTTTTCCCTGAAAGGCCTCAAAATTGCAACTTCAACTGGAAGATCCGTGTCTTCCTAACCGGGTTCGGGTCACGATTCGAGTCGGGTCCAGCCACCCATCCCTGACAACTCGAGACACGTGGCAAACATCTATTGGACAATAGAACCCCAATTTTATGCTATAAATACTCCATGCTCAGTGCATTTATGGTACGCCGTTTTACTAACTTCTTTACTTTAGGTCGCTCAGGCTCGCTAGCTCGATAGTGACTTGCCTATTCACGACCTTGATACCAAGCGTTGACTTAAGCATCAGAGGGTCTTAGTTGGGGGCCACCCCAGTAATCCTAACGATCTGCTCCTCTTTCTCAGGGCCCTTACATCAGTTTGGGAGAAGTAGCGATCTCGAACCACTTGGAGGATCAGTTCATACGACCGCGAGGTCGCGTTGATTTCGACCCGGATCACGAATTATTTAGTAATCTTTGTGAATCTGATATTATCTTGATGAATGTAGTAAGCATTCATTTGTAGTACCATGTGCTTGTTATGCTTACTGTTTACACTGAACGGTGTTTTATCATCACAACAAATGCCTACAAATCAATTAAATAACCCATGTAGTTGGGCTGCCCATTGGATAGCAGCTATGAAACCAACTTCTGAGGGTTGGTGTGAAACATTCCAAGTTAAGGATCTCGAGACTGGGCATCAAGAATCCTATGTAGACTTGCACTAAGTATTGCATCCATTAGATGAGTGCCCTATTTTTTTGGCGACAAACATTAGATGCTTATGCAATTTTAGTAGATTAGTTAACAAGGTTGTTAACGACTGACTCGCGTGAATCGTCATATGAAAGCCTTGGAGGATTGGTCGGTATGACTTGAATTCTCAGCTCCGATAATATAGGATTAGTCCTTGAACTTGAGAAATTATGGCAGTCGCATGCATATGATGGCTATATCTTGGATCGTGAGAGATGACTGTGTCTTTATTGTGGTGGTTAGAAGCCTTGTCCAGTGTAGTCGGATTATGTAGTGAGGATGGTGAATTTCAAGATACAATCCTCCTCTATTAGTATATAATGGATATATCTCTTATGCGCTCTGAGATGATTTAGACTCTCTAAGTCTATGGCCATAACGATCGATCGAATAGGAAACGGTTTCCTTTGTTGATCAATAGAGTAAATACATCTCAAGTATTCAATATAGTTGCCTGATCCAGGATGGGAACCGATACCCAATTCCATGCCCTAGACTAAGACCGAGAGATGGTCGACAGATGGACCATGCCTGCATGGAACTTGGAGCCTAATGTTCATACCAATATTCACATAGTCTCTAGTGCCATGGACCGTTGGTGGACGGCCACCCATGGTGACCGGCGTTCCCGATTAATGCTTTTGACAAACACCGAATGCCTAAAAATTTTTAAGAGAACACCCCTTTGAATTGATTTTAATTTTTTTTTATTTCACGCTTCCGCCATGTTTTCGGGCCGTACCAATTCTTTTACATACATGTATAATAGAGCTTTCAATATTTATAAAGGAACACTTGTTAGAAATTATACGGAGCCATGTATCATAATAAGTGTCCTTGAATATTTAGTGCTTCAATGGCTCCCTTAATGGGGTTATCAAGTTGATCAGGTCGGATTGGATAGGATCCCGGATAAAAAAAAAATACGGATCTACATCTTGTCATAAAAGTTTTTAGATTTGAGGAGCAAATCGCATAGTGATGTGGTCTATTGTGCCAGTAACACCAAAACGTTGCTAGGAAAAGTCGAAGGGTTAAATTCAATTTACCTCTTATGATATATGAAATGAGTAAAATAATTTTTTATAAAAAAAGAATTAGTAAATTATCTCATTATGGTTTGAAAAATGAAGCAAATTACCCTTCTTATCAATAATTTAAATAAGAGATAATTTGATTTATTTTTTAAAATACAAAGAATAATTTATTATTTTATTTTTCATATGAAGTGTTTTACTCATTTTTTATATCACAATAGATAAATTGCAGTTTTTTTCAAAAATCGAAAGGTTTCTCGGCAAGTCCCTTCCGACTATGAAGATAGTTCGTGAATTTTCCCAGTAAATAGGAGTTTAGATGAGAGAGAAAAAAAATAAGATGGAACGAGTATCTATAGAAAATTAAATAGAAAAATGTATTTCATGGCATGACACATGCAATATAGTCATCCTTCATTATTGATGAATGACTACTAAGCCCTCATGAACATCATTTAATCCAATCATATAGCTTACTTTTCTTATTAAAAGTTCAAAATAAAAGAAATAGGACTTCGGATTCAGTTTCAAAAAATAACCAATAATCTGAAAGGATAAATATGCTCTCCTCCCCTAAAATTTGATATAATTTTACATAAAGTTTTTTGTAATTTGAGATATTATATTTAGTATTTTTTAGGTTTTTCTCTATTTAATAAATAAGTCCTTTCATTAGTTAAAATTCATCAAATTTGATGATATTAATAAAAAAATTAGGATAAAAATTTGCATTCACCCCGAATTGACTTATTACTGATTTATTGCAAGTCAGAAGAATATTTTTATGCCCATATTACCCTTATACATCTTCATACGTTCATGCATACGAGGGGTATATCTTCACCTTCATAAGACTAGTTTAAGTATAAAAGATTTATTTTTTTTTCTTTTCGCTAATCTAAAGAGGATCTGTGCTGGTTCCCCAGCTATCCTTCAAGTTACTCGAACTCATGACCAAAATCATAGGTGCAATGTGATGTTGCAAACATGCCATCTTGTCTTGTCAATTACAAAAAATTTGTTTGACTTACAATAAATTAGTAATAAGTCAATTTATAGTAAATATTAATTTTCATTCAGTTTTTTTTTTGTTAGTATCAATAAATTCAGTGAATTTTGACTAAAAAAGATCTATTTGTTATTTGAAAGTAAATCCAGAGCTACTAAATATAATTTTTTTAAATTAAAAAAAATTATATATAATTATACCAAATTTTCAAATATCCCTAATTTGAACTGGATAAATCCAATCAATTCAAGATCCGGATCCAACAAATTGAAGTTGGATCAGTGCCTCATAATGAAACCAGGATCTGAAGTTCGCAGGTATCGTTAATGGGCCACACTTTACTTCCATTTTTATGTTCTGGGTAAACATTAAAAGTCGGAGAAGTAGTTCATTTATTTGATACATTGAAATTTTTAAAAAAATAATCATATTTATACTCCTAATCTACGTCTTATTTATATTAATTATTCATACTTTATGCTATTATAGATAGCATCCCTACAGCCAAAAACAAGTGTAGTTTGTATAAGGATATTGACGTTTTTTTAGGAGCTGTATGTGTAGTTTTTTTTATAAAAAATATGATTGATTTGTATAAATGATGCTGATATTACTGGTGGATGTATTTACAATTTTTCAAAAGATAGAGGTGATTTTGTTAATAGACCATAAATCATAAGCTATTATAGATAGCATCCCTACAGCCAAAAACAAGTGTAGTTTGTATAAGGATATTGACGTTTTTTTAGGAGCTGTATGTGTAGTTTTTTTTATAAAAAATATGATTGATTTGTATAAATGATGCTGATATTACTGGTGGATGTATTTACAATTTTTCAAAAGATAGAGGTGATTTTGTTAATAGACCATAAATCATAATGTATAAATATAGTTATTGTAAATAGAGGATGGATGATTGATGTGATGATTGCTGAGCGAAAGTGGTGGGGAAAGCACGTGGTTAACACCGCCTATCGCAACCTTTTAACATCTCTAGTATATCACATTTGGCAGGATCGCAATAGGTCAATTGGATCGAGACCCGTCGACAGTGGTTAATATTATCCTAGACGAAATTAGATTACGTATACTTAGTGCAGAGTTGCCACATAAAATTAGTACGGTAGCTTTATATAAGTTATGCCAAATTTCATGACACATAACATCAGCCATATGACTGTACATTACGATTTTTTTAATGCAATTTACTTTTCCCAAAAAAATATATCAATAATTTCAAATCAAAAAATACATTCAAGATAAACGAAGAAATACGAAATTACTGTTGAGATAGACAAATATCTATATTTATAAACTCGAATCTACAATTTCTAAACTATAAGGGCTTAACCTTATTACATGTGCAAGATTTTAATTAACTCAATTTTAGAGCCCAAAAGGTGAAACTAAAATTTAGCGATGCATATACATCTCACTACCGTTTTTTCGGCCCGACGCATATTGGTATGGGTTGGGTTGCGTTGCACTGAGACGGGCGGGGCCACTATAATATGGGTTGGGTTGGGTTGGGTTGCGGTGGGACGGGCGGGCCGGTTTATAGCGGCGCTCCACTCAAAGTCCTCGGAGAATAATAATGATAATATTTGTCAGTGATGTTTAATTTAATTTGCGAAGTAAACATAACCATACTTCGAAGCAATTAAATATGCTTCCCAAAATCATATTAAACACTTTGTTCATACTCAACACATAATAACATGTTACTTCTAAAGCCACAACACCGAACGGAGCTCTGATAGCACTAAAAGAATCGGTATGGCCCAAGAACACGGCAGAAGCATGAAATAAAATATTATTTAAAACGAATCAAAGGGGTGTTCCATTTGAAATTTTCGGGCATTCGGTGTTCGTCAAAAGCATATAATAAATGAAATAAGCATGCTAGACATGTGGCTAAGGGATGAAATAAAAGCATAGAAATACAACATAGCTTTTGTTTCTATAGATTAGCAGCAACGTGCGTTGTTTCCCTTTTTGTTCTCCCGTTCACTTTAGAATCCAAATTAGGATTCCTCTAATTTGTCCACACCACACTAAGGAAGAGATATAGTTCTTTTTTCTATTGCTAGATAGAACAAAGAACAAGAAAAAAATCAACTCGAAACTAACACTATTGATTAGTGCATTGGAATATTTTATGTTCTAACTTGAATCCAATTCAATATAGAACAAAAAGTAGAACATTTTTTGAGAGAAAAGAGAGCAAATTTTGTGGCTTAGGTGTTGGTTATACAGATATGTGTGTAGTTTTATATATTACATATAATTGAATTCGAAATTCAATAACTACCAAGTTTGCCTCCAAGGCAACCTATACACACACATGCGTATAACCTTCAATCATGATGAAATAACCACTCCATTATCTTCATCATGGTGAGGACTTCCAAAACCCCTTCTTAACTTGCTCCAATCTCCCTCAAATGGGCTTGGATTTCAAATATGGATCGGACTTGATTTAATCAAATTAATTAAGCCCAACCAAAGTCCACTAGACAATAATTAATTAAATTATTTTTTGCCCAATTAAGTACAAAGATTCATTTAATCCAATTAAATAAATCTAAGCCCAAACTCTAATTAATTTATCCAATCAATTAATTAACCCAAATGAAATAAATAAATTCAATTAATTTAAAGGTGTTAGGTCCAAAATTAATTAATCCAATTAATTAATTCATGAGTCATCCATCAAATGGACTATTAAATAAATGATCCAATCATTTATATATTCTCATTGAATTAATTTAGTCCAATTAAATTAATTCATTTCTTCTCGAATTAATTCGAATTTAATTCCACCAATTCCATAGTGATTTGTGTGTGACTCTTTTGGTTCACGCTCAGCTAGGCTAGGGCATTGTGTCCAACACAAATAATTAATTAAATTAAATTAAATTAGTTATTTTCAATTAACCATTAATCAGAAATGCCCGCCACCATGAGTAGTCGTCTAGCAACGGTTCATGGCACTAGAGACTAGGTGAATGTTGGCGTGAACATTTAGGCTCTCGAGTTTCATACAAGTACAACCTTCCGTTGACCATCTCCCGGCCTTAGTCTAGGGCATGGAATTGGGCTCGGTTCCCATCCTGGATCGGGCAACTATGCTGAATATTTGAGATACGTTTACTCTATTGATCGTCAAAGGAAACTATTTCCTATTCGACCAATCTCTATGGTCATAGGCTTAGAGAGTATAAACCATCTCAGAGCGCATAGAAGATATATCCATAATATACTGATAGGGGATAGATTCTATCTCGAAATTCGTCATCCTCAATACATAATCCAACTATACTGAAAAAGGCTTATAATGACCACATTGAAGACACAGTCATCTCTCGCCAGATCCAAGATATAGCCATCATATATATGCGATTGCCATGGTTCCTCAAGTCCAAGGACTAATACTATACTATCGATGTTGAGAATTCAAGTCATACCGATCAAGCCTCCAAGGCTTCCATATGACGACTCCCGCGAGTCAGTTCAATCAGCTAACAACCTTGTCAACTAATCCACTAAAATTGCAAAGACATCCCATGTTTGTCGCTGATAAAACACGACACTCATCCAATGAATGCAATACTTAATTCAAGTCTTTATAGGACTCTCGATGCCCAGTTTTCAGGTCCTGGACTTGGAACCTTTCAGACCAACCTTTATAAGTTGGTCTCATAGCTACCATCCAATGTGCAGCCCAACTACATGGGTTATTCAATTGGTCTGTGGGCATTTGTTGTGACGTTAAAACACCGTTCAAGGTAAGTAGTAAGCACAACAAACACATGGGGCCACAGACGAATGCTTACTACATTCTTCAAGATAATATCACATTCATAAAGATTGCTAAATGGTTTCTAAAACCACCAATCCAATTGACTTTCTGGTCACCATTTCTAACAAGGTGGAGGGCGGATAAAAGAGAACTTGTCCTTCCAGGGAACTACTTTTGATTTTAGGTTAGCTACCAATGAGGTTTGGCAGTGAAATAGAAAAAACCCTGGTCATCCGATCTCTTAGAGGTCGTGAAAATTTGTAAAGCGACCAGAAGTTATCAAAGTCAGGTTCAAGCCTTAGGTGGTTCATGACTATAATGAAAGCAAGTAGGTGGAGTATGGAATTTAGAGCTAATTGCATCAGTCATATTTCTAACCTAGATAATATTTGGGTAACAGGTAGCGTAAGAGGGAAGCATAAACCCGCAACTAGATGAACTACCAAGATAGGACAGCAACCTAGAGGAGGTTGGTTCATTCGATCTGAAGAGGAAGGAAGAATAATCTCAAAATTTTGGGAGATACGATATTTCTTTCTAATCATCGTGACAGTCATGTGTAAAGTACTTTCGATGCTAAGCTAGAGTTCGTTGGCTAATAGTGTTTTATATCGCTCGAGGGACATAGTGGGGGTTGCGACCTCTAAGTCATCTACATTTATCCTAGAAGATGGGCTGACCTGATTTTTATGAGCTAAGGGCAAACGGGAGGTCGGGTCGCGGATAGCAGATGATCTACCAAATGAACTAGCAGATGAAGTACTAGAAGAACTACTGGACTCTAAACTTGAAGACATAATTAAAATGAAAGAAGAGGTCGCGAAGAAATATCTGAGTATGAACCTAGACAGGGCAGATTGCACTGAGAGAAAGCAGATTGCACCGAGAGAAGGCAGATCGCACCTAGAGAGAAGTAGATCGCAGGCAAGTGGCGAAGCTGAGGTCAAATTCTTCCTTATTTATAGGAGTTAGATCATGGCGATGCACGCCAAAATCAATGGCTAGATGCTAAGGGAGCAAGGATGATCTAAAGGCTGAGATGATGACTTTTCGACTTCTCTTAGCGTGCTCAACACACTAAGAAGAAGTGGGGGAGTATTAATGGGTATAACCCTAAATTTGTCTTAAAAAGACTATTTTTCCCCTGAAAGGCCTCAAAATTGCAACTTCACCTGGAAGATCCGCGTCTTCCTAATCGGGTTCTGGTCACGATTCGAGTCGGGTCCAACAACCCATCCCTGACAACTTGGGACACGTGGCAGACATCTATTGGACAATAGAACCCCTGGTTTTATGCTATAAATACTCCATGCTCAGTGCATTTATGGTACACCATTTTACTAACTTCTTTACTTTAGGTCGCTCAGGCTCGCTAGCTCGATAGTGACTTGCCTATTCACGACCTTGATACCAAGCATTGTCTTAAGCATCGGAGGGTCTTAGTTGGGGGCCACCCCAACAATCCTAACGATCTGCTCCTCTTTCTCAGGGGTCTTATATCAGTTTAGGAGAAGTAGCGACCTCGAACCACTTGGAGGATCAATTCATACAACCGGGAGGTCGCGTTGATTTCGACCCGGATCACGAATTATTTAGTAATCTTTATGAATGTGATATTATCTTGATGAATGTAGTAAACATTCATCTGTGGTACCATGTGCTTGTTATGCTTACTGTTTACATTGAACGGTGTTTTAACATCACAATAAATGCCCACAGATCAATTAAATAACCCATGTAGTTGGGCTGCCCATCGGATAGCAGCTATGAAACCAACTTATGAGGTTTTGTCTGAAACATTCCAAGTTAAGGATCTCGAGACTGGACATTGAGAATCCTATGTAGACTTGCACTAAGTATTGCATCCATTGGATGAGTGCCCTGTTTTGTTGGCGACAGACATGGGATGTCTATGCAACTTTAGTGGATTAGTTAACAAGGTTGTTAACGACTGACTCGCGTGAATCGTCATATGAAAGTCTTGGAGGAATGGTAGGTATGACTTGAATTCTCGGCTCCAATAATACAGGATGAGTCCTTGAACTTGAGAAATCATGGCAGTCGCATGCATATGATGGCTATATCTTGGATCGTGAGAGATGACTGTGTCTTTGATGTGGTGGTTAGAAGCCTTGTCCATTCTAGTCGGATTATGTAGTGAGGATGGTGGATTTCAAGATACAATCCTTCCTCTATTAGTATATAATGGATATATCTCTTATGCGCTCTGAGATGGTTTAGACTCTCTAAGTCTACGGCCATAACGATTGATCGAATAGGAAACGATTTCCTTTGTTGATCAATAGAGTAAATACATCCCAAGTATTCAGCATAGTTGCCTGATCCAAGATTGGAACCGACACCCAATTCCATGCCCTAGACTAAGACCGAGAGATGGTGGATAGAAGGACCATGCATGTATGGAACTTGGAGCCTAATGTTCATACCAATATTCAAAAAATCTCTAGTGTCATGGACCGTTGGTAGACGGCCACCCATGGTGACTGGCTTTCCCGATTAATGCTTTTGACAAACACCGAACGCATGAAAATTTTTAAGAGAACACCCCTTTGAATTGATTTTAAGTTTTTTTTATTTCACACTTCCGCCGTGTTTCCGGGCCGTACCAATTCTTTTACATACATGTATAATAGAGCTTTCAATATTTATAAAGGAACACTTGTTAGAAATTATACGGAGCCATGTATCATAATAAGTGTCCTTGAATATTTAGTGCTTAATGGCTCCCTTAATGGGGTTATCAAGTCGATCAGGTCGGATTGGATAGGATCCCGAATAAAAAAAAAATACGAATCTACATCTTGTCATAAAAGTTTTTAGATTTGAAGAGCAAACCGCATAGTGATGTGGTCTATTTTGCCAGTAACACCAAAACGTTGCTAGGAAAAGTCGAAGGGTTAAATTCAATTTACCTCTTATGATATATGAAATGAGTAAAATAATTTTTTATAAAAAAAGAATTAGTAAATTATCTCATTATGGTTTGAAAAATGAAGCAAATTACCCTTCTTATCAATAATTTAAATAAGAGATAATTTGATTTATTTTTTAAAATACAAAGAATAATTTATTATTTTATTTTTCATATGAAGTGTTTTACTCATTTTTTATATCACAATAGATAAATTGCAGTTTTTTTCAAAAATCGAAAGGTTTCTCGGCAAGTCCCTTCCGACCATGAAGATAGTTCGTGAATTCTCCCAATACATAGGAGTTTAGATGAGAGAGAGATTAGAAAATTAAATAGAAAAATGTATTTCATGGCATGACACATGCATTATAGTCATCCTTCATTATTGATGAATGACTACTAAGCCCTCATGAAATCATTTAATCCAACCATATAGCTTACTTTTTTTATTACAAGTTCAAAATAAAAGAAATAGGAATTGGGATCCAGTTTCAAAAAATAACCAATAATCTGAAAGGATAAATATGCTCTCGTTCCCTAAAATTTGATATAATTTTACATAAAGTTTTTTGTGGTTTGAGATATTATATTTAGTACTTTTGAGGTTTTCCTCTATTTAATAAATAAGTCTTTTCGTTAGTTAAAATTCATCAAATTTGATGATATTAACAAAAAATATTAGGAAAAAAATTTACATTCACCCAAATTGATTTATTACTGATTTATTGCAAGTTAGAAGAATATTTTTATGCCTATATTACCCTTATACATTTTCATACATTCATGCATACGAGGGGTATATCTTCACCTTCATAAGACTAGTTTAGGTATAAAAGATTTATTTATTTATTTTTTCGCTAATCTAAAAAGGATCTGTGCTGGTTCCGCAGCTATCCTTCAAGTTACTCGAACTCATGATCAAAATCATAGGTGCAAGGTGATGTTGCGAACATGCCATCTTGTCTTGTCAATTACAAAAGATTTGCTTGACTTGCAATAAATTAGTAAGAAGTCAATTTATGGTAAATATTAATTTTCATTCAGTTTTTTTTTGTTAATATCAATAAATTCAGTGAATTTTGACTAAGAAAGATCTATTTGTTATTTGAAAGTAAACCCCAAAGGTACTAAATATAATTTTTTTAAATTAAAAAATTATATATAATTACACCAAATTTTCAAGGAGGAGAGTTTAATTATCCCTAATTTAAAATGGATAAATCCAATCAATGGAAGATCCGGATCCAACAAATTGAAATTGGATCAGTGCCTCAAAATGAAAGCAGGATGTGAAGTTGGCAGGCCTATCGTTAAAGGGCCACACTTTACTTCCATTTTTATGTTCTGGGTAAACATTAAAAGTCGGAGAGGTAGTTCAATTATTTGATACATTTAAATTTAAAAAAAATAATCATATTTATACTCCTAATCTACGTCTTATTTATATTAATTATTCATACTTTATGCTATTATAGATAGCATCCTTACAGCCAAAAACAAGTGTAGTTTGTATAAGGATATTGACGTTTTTTTAGGGTGTGTATGTGTAGTTTTATAAAAAAATAATTGATTTGTGTAAATGATGCTGATATTACTGGTGGATGTATTTATAATTTTTCAAAAGATAGAGGTGATTTTGTAAATAGACCATAAATCATAATGTATAAAAATAGTTATTGTAAATAGAGGATGGATGGTTGATGTGATGATTGCTGCGCGAAATGGTGGGGAAAGCACGTGGTTAACACTGTCTATCGCAACCTTGTAACATCTCTAGTATATTACATTTGGCAAGATCGCAATAGGAGGAAATTTCATTAGTTGGATCGAAACCCGTCGACAGTGATTAAGATTATCCTAGACGAAATTAGATTACGTATACTTAGTGCAGAGTTGCCACATAAAATTAGTACGGTAGCTTTATATAAATTATGGCAAATTTCATGACACTCAACATCAGTCATATGACTGTACATTACGATTTTTTTAATGCATTTACTTTTACCGAAAAAAAATATATAAATAATTTCAAATCAAAAAATACATTCAAAATAAACGAAGAAATACGAAACTACTGTTGAGATAGACAAATATCTATATTTATAAACTCGAATCTACAATTTCTAAATTATAAGGGCTTAACCTTATTACATGTGCAAGATTTTAATTAACTCAATTTTAGAGCCCAAAAGGTGAAACTAAAATTTAGCGAAGCACATACATCTCACGACCGTCCGGCTAGCTTAACGCATATTGGTATGGGACGGGCGGGGCCACTATAATATGGGTTGGGTTGGGTTGCGGTGGGACGGGCGGGGCGGTTTATAGCGGCGCTCCACTCAAAGTTGTCGGAGAATAATAATGATAATATTTGTCAATGATATTTAATTTAATTTGTAAAGTTGACTCATTATAATTTTAAGATCATGAGTTTGAACCTTATCAATATATGGTATGTTAGTCTGATTTAATAGTAGATGATTGTTCTATTTTAATAGTAGATTTTAATTAAATATAATTATCAAGTATTTATAATTAATATATACATAATATCTGTAAGTTGTTGTTAAATAACAATATTTGATATTGATAATTATAATTAATTTATTTAAAAATTAAAATAATATTTTATTATTTTCACTTTAAAAAAAATGCTAGTAATATCTCCCCAACATATGTTGTTCGTGCATTTTAATTGAGTATGAACATCAAAATAATGTACTTAATAAATTGTATAATGCCAATGAGGCCCTCGCTCGATTTGTAAGATCAAAATTTCACAATCAAAAGTTTTGTGAGCTTTAATTCCACGACTTTGGATGCATATATGTTTATTTTTATAGCAGCTTATTGTTCGTCTCGTTGGAACATATTCGTTGATTTTAAATTATTAGTGTATAGAATCAATCTTTAAACTTGATTGTATTGAATAATTTATTTAAATTATATATATTTTTAAAAATAAACCCATATAAGTAAATTTCAAATAATCCCAACCCAACCCCTAAGGACCATACACCCTTCCACCACTGTACAGCTGGCACTATTTCTTTATTCTCCAATTATTTGGTTAGGTGTAATTTCGATTGGATTTTATTTTTTAAATATTATTTCATTTTTTATTTATATTTAATATATATCAAAAAGAACAAAATGACTTTCATTGGTATAAATAAGATTTTATTGAATAAGAATTTTCTGAAAAAGAGTTAGAATGACGCACATGAAAATACATATATTTTATAAATGTGAAGAAAGAAAATGTTCATAGATTTAGTTGAATTAAATGTAAATAATCCTAAAAACAAATTATATGTAAATTAAAATCTGGTAATGACTTCCATCTTGTAAAATATAATGTTAATAATAATAACAGTAATAATAATAATAATAATAAATTCAAAAAGAACAACAAAATTAAACTGTAAAAAGAAGTTTGATGAAATATAATACATATATATATATAAACATGTGCGTAAAAAGATAAGAAAAAATAGTAATATTTAAATAAATATAAAAACTAAATATCATATTAACTAGGATCATACATATAAGTATTAGATGAATATGTACCTATTAGCATTAAATGAATTTGTTCCATTTTGTTGAAAAACAAAATAAATAAAACAGAAATAAAAATTGGAAAAAAATTAAAACTATAAAATAAAAATTTAATGGGTGAATCTACAATACATAAAAAAAATGGAGTATAAGAAATACAAAGGTGTAAATATTTAAACAGAAATAAAAGCTAAATGGTAGTTCCAATAGAATTATTTAAATTAATATTAAATGAAATACGTACATATTAGCACTAAATGAATTTGCTCCTCTAAACAAGAATACCTTGAATAGATAAACAAGAATACCTTGAAGAAGTTGATAAAGGATTTGGGTTTATTCGTTGGAAGATCGATGTGTGTAAGAATGATTACATGTTGTATTGGAAGGACGACGTTGATTTGGAGTACTGCAACTTTTGTTGGGGCGCTAGGTATAAGCTGACCAAAGGCGAGACCCACGCTGTAAGAAATACCCATATGTCGTTCTTAGGCACCTACCGCTTACTCCCCATTTGTAGAGGTTGTATTCTTTTAGGGCAACTGTCGAGCACATTACGTCGAATGCCACACATCAGACGAAGGATGGGTCAATGTGTCAACCATCCGATGCTGAGGCTTGGAAGTATTTTGACCGGATGTATCCCGATTTTGTAGAAGAGCTGCGTAATGTTCGGCTGCACCTTTGCATAGACGATTTTGCGCCTCATGATCAGTACAATCGTACTTACTAAATGTTGGCCCAATATCATTACACCGTAAAATTTTCCCCCTGGCTTGTACATGTGTTCTGAGTACATGTTCTTGATGATGGTCATCCGTTGCCCTTCTAATCCGAAGCGTTTGATCGATGTCTACTTGGAGCCATTGATGAAGAGTTGCTATAGTTGTGGCATGCGGGTGTCCAAACGTACGACGATGCCATGGACAATGCATTCATCATGCGGGCGGCGTTGATATGGATAGTGAATGACCTACCTGCCTATGGGATGTCATTTGGGTGGAGTATTGTTGGTGTAATAGGTTGTCAGGTTTGTATGGATGACACAGGGGCATTTCATTACAGCATGGTAGGAAGGCATGCTACTTTAATTGCCACAGACAGTTTCTCCTTGAGCACCACCCCCGAATGAACAAGAAAGCCTTTATGAAAAATCCTTTTCGAACATAAGGTTACACATCTGAGGCTAACAGGAAACCAGATCCTAGATTGGGTTGCAGACATTAGTCCTGCCACTGAAATGTTGTTGACACTCCCTTCAGGCTATGGTAGCGACCACAAGTGGACGAAGTAAAGCATCTTTTGGATCTTCCATACTGGTCTACGCATCTGATCCTACACAACCTTGATGTCATGCACATCGAAAAAAATGTGTTTGACAATATATTCAACTCGGTCATGGACATCAAGGAAAGACGAAGGATATTGTGAATGCATGTAGGAATTTGAAGATCATCTGTAATCGCCCAGAGCTTGAGTTGGACGAATGTAGACCGAACGTTAGTGTAATAGAAGTGGATGTACCCATTTGAAAGGTTCCTACATAAGTTGAAGAGAAAGGTGAAAATAAAGCACATGTCGAGGCATACATTGTCGAGAAAATTGGTCTGTTTTCTTCACAGTAATTTGAGCCGGACATGCCTCCCAAACGAAGTATGCCTCATACGAATGATGAGCACGTGAGCAACAATGCTGGAATCCAGGTGTCTATCTTCAACTACCCTAGTAGGGCTAGTACGGGCTCGAAGAAGAGATAGCTCAGTAGACTAGAATGGCACATCATCGAGACATATATTTTGACCAACTGTGAAGTATCATGCTATATTATGAGTAAAAATGTTATTTTCTATATATGGTTGATGTTAATTTGTGTTTCATGTATGTACATATCATTTATCTGATTAATATATCTACAGGTCATACCTGAACAAACTATACTAGCACCATCATTTGGCCGACCCAATTATTGATCGACTTATATCTACTGAGTTCAAGGATTGGTTCAAACAATGTGTAAGTTATTCTCTTTTTTTAAAAAATTTTTTAAAAGTGCGTTGTGTTCAAGTTCAAAATATCTGATTAATATACAAACGTGCAGGTACATCCCGAGTTAAACTACATGAAAAATGAGCTTCTGAAGTGTCATTATTAGGGTCCAAGTGCAGAAGTGATGCCGATGCTCGCTATTTTATGAACGGGTACAACTTCCATACATAACGTCACAATCATGATAAGTCAACAATGAATTGTGGGGTATGCATCAAAACTTCATCCTTTACTGACGAGGACAATGACTTCTATGGAATCATCAAAGTGATCATTCAATTGACATATCCACTTCTTCTGAATGTGCACATCGTTCTGTTCATGTGACATTAGGTCGATCCAGTAAGAGGCATGAAGGTAGACCCACGCTATCACCTTGTTGATGTAAACTTCAAAAAGGAGTACCAAAAGGATGAATCATTCATACTTGCACAACAAGTAGTACAAGTGTACTACACTGAGTACCTAAGTATGAAGAGGAACAAAGCGGATTGAATAGTTGTCTGCAAACCAAGGTTGGAGAGTTGTTGATGAGTCCAAATGGACTGAGATCGCATATTAGTCGAAGGAAGTCGTACCAGTCCCTGATGTTGCTAAGGATAATCGATCATATGATATACGTGATGCCACTGGTTTACAAATTGTGGTCGATATTTTGATTCCACACCAGTAGGTTGTAGGTAGTTTACGAACTGAAGCTGGTCAAGGACTATGAAGAGACCTTCGAGGACTATGAAATTGGTGGTGATGAATACGAGGCTCAATAATGCATATTTATAAATATTATTTATTTTTTTTAAAAATTTATTATTTTTAGAATGGCTAGTTTTTTAAAAACCGTTATAAAGGCCGTTGCAAAACAAGGTGGACAACTTTTTCCAATAAAAGGAAAATGAAATTTTGTCACGACCAAATTTCGAACAGCCATTACAAAGGCCATCACAAACTAAAATATTTGAAATCAAAATAAAAAAAAAGCGGGGAATTTTATACTTGATTTTCCATTACATATGCCGTTACAGTTGAAACTTATACCAACTGTTCCAAAATTCGTTACAAAAAATGAGTCAACTTATAAATTTAAATAAAAAAATATGATATCTTTATATTTGGGCACCGATTCATACCAAATTTAAATATATACAAGTATGTGCCATTAAATCATATCAGATGGTATGATTTTAAATCACATGGCTTGATTTAGAAATACAGCATATTGAATTATTACTATTACATTTCAGGAACGATATGCTGAAATCCGTATACCCAATAAGGTTACAACTTGGCCGAATTGATCTTTTAGTAAGTGTGATCGTATCTGACGATTTGATCTTAATTTTGATGGCCCGGTTAACTCTTGTAGTTCAACACAGTAAGATGACAGTAACATCAATGTAATACTAGCATTTATGAATATAAAAAGGGTACACCTGTCCCCCTGCTGGTTGAATCCCCCTCCAATGCAATTATATGTTTTTAATGTGATTTTTTTTGAAATATTAACATTGTAGTAAAATTTCAATTTTTTGAAATTTTATCAATAATGATACTGAAATTATTCAAATTAGATAACGAAGATTCGTGCTCCGCCTCCCCTGGGACGAGGACGTGGCTGGGGTTGTGGTCGTGCCCACGGCTATGGCCCTCCTAGCCCTCCCCAGGATGAGCCAGTTGTAGTGTCTTCTGCCGCCCCATTATTAGAGGGAGTCTCCCAGCCCTTCCCGATACCTGCAGACTCCCTCGCAATGGAGTAAGATGTGGCGATGGGGGCCAGCAATAAATAGGCCCTGGCCTGGTCATGGGACGCACCACCACCACCAGCGCCACTACTTTACCTAGTGGCCTAGAGGTGTTTCATCGGCCTTCGGGATGCGAGGTACGTATAATGATTTAGTTAATAGATTTAATACCTTTTTTATTTTGAATTGATTTTAATATTTAATTATTATTTTCAGGTTGGACTACGATTTTCACTCGGCCATCAATAATGCAATCAAAGGGCATTATCCGCATCCCTGTGCCAACATATCACAGATCCCATAGGAGCACCAGCTATTATAGTTCTAGAAGTTGAAGGTAAGTATAATATTATTTATTTTTAATTCAAATTTATATTTTTTATCAAATAATTATATTTTTCTTATTTGCTAATTTTTCAGACGTCGTATTGGTGGGACCGTGACAACAAGAGTATGTTCAAACTCGTCAAGTGCTAGGTGGGGAAGTTCCTGCAAAAGCAGTTTGTTGACACCCGTACTAGTTAGCCCGACCGCTATGACTGGCCAGGAGATCTGGCACCAGCTCTTGGAGTTCTAGTTGAGCCCAAAATTCAAGGCACAGTCGGCCAAACATAGTCTAACCGGACAATAAATATGGAAACATCTTCGACCGTCTATCGCAGGGGGTCGTCAGCCGTTGGGGTGCACAAGCGGAAGATGGTAACTATTTCAAATCATATTACTAATTTCATTTAATTTTTTATTTCTAATCATTTTTTAATTGATTTTTGAATTTGAGACACAACTCGTATGCCCCATCACTAAGATGGAGGTGTTTGAGAAGGTTTACAAAAAGGAGGACAACGAGTAGAGTGGCCCGAGGGCGGAGGAGGTCGCAGTAAGTAGTTAGAAAAATTTACGTAATTTATTCTTTTAATTTTATATTATTTTTTTAATCCAATTATTTAATATGTTTTCAGGAGATGTTCTTAAGGATCATGGAGGAATGCCAGAGACAACAGATTAGCATTGAAGAGACTCCATTGTCCTCTCGAGGCTCCATGGCTTCAGATGAGCAGCAGGTTTAGATGTTAGCAGTGGGTGGCCGAAAGAGGGGCCCAGTATTCGGTCTTGACTCCGAGGCTCACCACTTGATGTTTGGACCATCCCAAGCGACCTGGTCAACTGCTCCCTTGTCCTCGCCACCACATCCGCAGCAGCTTGACATAGTTGGCACTCGAGTACTACATCATATGTGTCGATCCCCACTGGCATGATTTGTTGGAATAGGTGACCAAAATTCAATTAGATTGGCGGTTTTGAAAACCATTCATGAAATCTTTATTTAAGCAATGTTGTCCCAATGAATATGGTAAGTATTAGTTTAGGCACACGTATCTGTTATGCTTACTGAATTACATCAAGCACTGCTTTGACGTCACGACAAATGCCCACAAACCACTTTAAAAATCATGCAATAGTTGGACTGCACATTGGATGGCGGTGATAAAATCAACTACCAAGGGTTGAGTCGAAAATGTTCCAAGTCGAGAGCCTCGAGAATGGGCATTGAGTGTCCTATGGAAACTTCTATTAAGAGTCTATTCATTTGATGAGTGCCGTGTTGTATTAACAACAGACGTAGGACGTCTATGCTATCTTAATGGGTCGATTGGCTAGGTGTTGAATCGACTGGACTGACTAGCGGGAATTGTCATATGAAAGCTTTGAAAGCTTGGTCGGTATGACTCAAATCCTCGGCTCCGATAGTACGGAATAGTCGCCAGACTTGAGGATTCATAGCAGTCACGTGCATACGATGACTGTATCTTGGGTTTGTGCAAGAGGTGACTGGTCACAGACACGATCATCATAAGCCTTATCCAGTACAGTCGGAGTATGTAGCGAGGACAGTGAGTTCTATAAACAGGATCTGTTCCCTGTGAAAATGTGACAGAGGTATCTCCTATGCACTTAGAGATGCATTTACGCTATATAAAATTGTGGCCATAGTCATGGATCGAATAGAAAAATGAGGTTCCTATGTCGAGAAATTTGGCATAACGCGATCTCAAATATTAAGCATAGACGTCTTGTTTAGGATAAGAACCGACACCCAATTCGATGCCCTAGACTAAGTCTGTGAGATGGCAGACGGAAGGACCCTACGCATATGGACCCGAAAGCCTAAAAGTTCACATGAATATTCGCCTAGTCTCTAATGCCATGGACTGTTGCTTGACGGCTACCCACGGCGATGGGCTTTCTTGATCAAGCGTTGATAAAAAATTATTAATTAAATTAAATTTAATCAATAATAGTGTTTGACACTAGCCCGATTCTAGCTGAAAGGTGAACCTAAACAGTGTCACACAAATCACCGAGAAGGGTCGAGGAATTAATTGAGAATTAATTTCATAAGTAATTGGATTACTTGTAAGAGGGATCCATTTGATGGAGAAGCCCAAGATAAATTAATAGGATTAATTTATATTGGGCTTGCCCTTATTATTTAATGAGTTGGACTTATTAATTAATAAAGGCTTATTGAGTTTATATATTTAATTGGATTAAATATATGATGGACTTAATTAAGTAGGCTTAATTAAATTAGATTTAGTTAAAATTATTGTGCCTTGTATTTTAAAATTGGCCAATGCAAGCCCATAAATAAGTTGGTGGAAATTCTTAGAGAAGGAAATTGTTGAACAAATTCACTTTTGGAAAGTGTGGATCATAGAATGAACCTATACACATTCTAATACATCCATTAAATACATATATATATTTATATATATGTATATTAGTTATTTGGAATGACTAATGAATATATAACAAATAACAAGAAAATAATTTTCTCTCACTAGAATTCCACTCGGCCGCCTCTCCTCTCAAGCACACTTGGTGTATTTTCTCCCCAATTCTTTTGTAGTGCTGACGCAACTTTAGAGGGATTATACGTTGAAGAGTTGTGTGAATGGATCAAACGAAGGAGGTTTAAAGTAAATCAAATCAAAGAGGTAATTCTTGATTTATGATTTATGTACCTCTCGTTATCTTTTTACTATTAGCCCCGTTTAATTTTATTGTTATTTTGAATAACTGTATCGAACGTTGGAAACTCCAACGGTACACCCCTTGCAATTATGGTTTTATTAGGTTTTATTTTTTAATTTATGTATTTTAATATTACCGCTTCTGCTTGTGCGTTTCCGAGCCGATCTACTTGCAGCCCGAAGTGCTTTTAAGTGATATCAGAGCCCAGTTCGATGTAGGAGCTATGATTTTGTGTGGATAAGTATGACAATATGATTTTATTGCTTTTGAAGCATGATATATTTTTTTTGCTTATTCTTCAATAATTATGTGAGGAAATGGATTTGTGTAATTTTTGCAATTTTGGATGATTTAAGTATTTTTTAGAAAATTGAATTTTCTAGCAAAACACTTGTTTTTTAATTTTAGTTAAATGTGTGGAAAAATAAAATAGGTAATATAGACACGCACGAGCGAGAGCCTGCACGCGCTCGGCTAGTTGCGTGATCACATGCGCGCGCAGCTAGTTGCGTGGCCGCTAGGCTACTGCTGCTGTTGACGGTCGACGAGTAAGCCGTTTTTTGCTGTTTTTTCTGAATTTTCTAATTTCTGCACATTTTTTGAAAAATACTAATTTTTACTGATTTAGTTTTGGAGAAAATTATATTTTTTTTCTAGAATTAAATTACTTTAATTAATTTGGCTATTTTGCTTGCACTGGATGCACGGGGTTTTATCATCCCTTTGAATTGCATTAAACTTGTTATTTTCTGGATATAATTATTTGTCGTGATATTGGATATAACGATATTTTCTTGGGATGTTTATTTTGTTGTCTAGCATAATTAATTGTTATTATGTGCTAGAATGAATGTCAATGGACGATCACGAAGCCCTAAACCGCATATATGCCTTTTAATTTTTGTTTGGTGGGCCCTTGTGCCTTTGTGATTTTATTTTCTTCCTCCTCGTTTTTAGCCTTGGAATAATAAGCCTTGCGGTTTCTTTTGAATTGTAACAAGAGTACTATATGATATTTTGGTGAGAATTTTTTATTTTAAGCAATCCCACGGAGAAGAAGGTCCATGGAGAAGAAAGTCCACGAAGGAATAATTTGAAATCAATACTGATGATATATTGATGGGTAAAACATTTTATAATAATATAGGGCCATCCTAGACTAACTGTAGACTCACTGCGGGCTCAGTGGGTCGCATAGGCTGGGCTAGTGATCATCCAACAGGGGCATGGTAAATTGTTCTTGTGGATCCCAAACCCACTAGGAGAGGATTTTCCAAAACCCCATTTGAGAGTGGTGGATTTTGCAGAAACAGTGGTAGAAGTAAGTTAATGACTAAAGACCGAGTCTTAATTTAAACTCAATATTGCTATAATCTATTTGTTGTTTTTGCTTTGCATTTAGAATGCATGTCTAGGATACCTTTTTTATTTTAAGATTTATTTAAATAGAACACTATCGATTAAAATTGATTGCAGAAATCAGAGGATTGTCCTCAATTTTCGAACCTAGGTTTGTATCATGGAAAAACCAATTCCATCAGACTTGCAAAAGGAGTCCTTGCTTAAGGAATGTTTGACATTCAAGATTATGGCATAAGGACAATCTCAAGGTCCGCAACATTATACCTGCTTCTATCATTCATGACGGTGACATCCTGGACGTTGTTGGTTCAATAAATGCACCACATAAATCAATTTATGCGACACCGAACCGGCATATTGGATATGCCGTGACGGAAGCATTTTTTGAAGTCTAGTTGACTGAAGGTCGTCTATACATTGGGCTAAGGTGCAATCCCTTGTGGAAAAGCTCTAAGACTCCAATGTTGATCTTATAAGAAGATGTACATTGATGTGATCCTTCAGGTCTCTTCATCCCTCCTTCGACCTATTTATCATAACCTCTAAATGGGCTTGAGTAGAACATTTCATGAGTTGATAAAATGGTTGGAGCAATACGAGGCAATGATTGAAGAATCGGCACCGTCGGTAATGGACTTGGAGGCTTTAACCTCAAAAGGAAAAGGCAAGGGAGCTGGACGCTGAATGAGAAAGAAGGATGAAGCTAAATCAGCCGCTGCAAGAGCTTTGAGCGCTCTGTCGCCTTGATGGGCAGGGGTAAAAGAAAAAATGGAATAATCGTTTGGCAGTCAAAATTCACTTATGATGTTTGTATAAAATTGCCAAGAGGCATTAGAAGGGGGGGTGTATGAACTCTCCTTCACCCAACTATGACATTTGTTGAGCAATCATGATTACTATTCTTATTGCCAAGTGTTGGACACTTGCTCTCAAAACGCATTTCTGCAAATAGTTTACAGATATGAAAAGGAATAGAATGCTAAGTCAAGCAATATTAAAGCTAAAGAATGGCTAGGTCAATATTGAAAAATCAATAAGACTAAATGAACTTAGCTAATAGTATTCATGTTGAAATAGTATACGATTATGTAACCCAGCGTGACCAAGTCGTTAGTCAATTGTTAGACAAATTAGACTACAAACTTCATCAATAAAAGATTCTTTTGAATCTGCTGGGTTATTAAATTGTCTTACTACATAATTGAATTATGCATGCTCAAAACAAATGACTAAAACGGATGGTATGACTACATCCATTCAAGGTAAATATATGTATATTAGTTATTTGAAATGACTAATGAATACATAATAAACAACAAAAAAATAACTTTCCTCTCCCTAGAATTTCCACTCCGCCGCCCCTCCTCTCAACCTTTTGGAACCTCTCACCACTATGTTATCACCTTGTCGTTTTCAAACAATGGGGCATGGACATTACGGGATCTTTTTCCCTGGCCGGTTCCTTTGGTAGCTATCGATTACTTTACTAAGTGGGTGGAAGTGGAGCGACTCGCTCGTATCATAGAGGGGAAGTAATGAAGTTCATATGGAAAAATATTATCTGCCATTTTGGGCTACCTTACGAAATGATCTCAGATAATGCTCGACAGTTCCAAGGTCGAAAAATACAAGAACGGTGCCAAGGATTGAATATCAAGCAAAGATTCACAACAATAGCACACCCTCATTCCAATGGGCAGGTTGAGGTAACCAACCGTATCTTAGTATAACGGATTAAAAAGAGATTATAGCGTGTTGTGCGAACTGGACGGAAAAGCTGACCAATGTTTTATGGGCTTATGGAACAACTCCTCGAGGATTTATAGGGGAAAGCGCCTTCACTTGGTTTATAGGACTGAGGCCATCATTCTCCCGAAATTAGGGATGCCCTCTCGTAGAGTCCTGTATTTTTCTGAAGAATGCAATACAAAGCTTTTGAAAGAGAACTTGGATTTCATTAAAGAATTAAAAGAAAAAACTTTTTCAATTCCAATGTGGTGTGGACGCAACTTTAGAGGGCTTCTATATTGAAGTCTTGTGTGAACGGACCAAACGAAGAAAGTTCGAACTAACTCAAATCAAAGAGGTAGTTCTTGATTTATGATTTATGTACCTATCGTTATCTTTTTACCATTAGCCCCATTTAATTTTATTGTTATTTTGAATAACTACATCGAACGCTCGGGAACTCCAACGGTACTCCCTTTGGAATTATGGTTTTATTACGTTCCATTTTTTAATTTACGTACCACTTCCACTTGCACGTTCCCTAGCTGATCCATTCGCATTTTGAGGTGCCTTCACGATTATCTAGTGCCTGATCATCCAACTGATCTCCTCCCACCCGATGACGACGACGACAACCACAACGAACACGCAGCCGCTAGGGATAATAATTTAGATTAGGATTTTTTTTATATTTTGTAAAAAATTGTATTTTTTAATTATATTTTAATCTTTGCAATTGAATTATTTTCTTTTGTTATATTATGTGTATTTTATATAAATTTATTTACTTAATTTTACAAAAATAAAATTTTACAACATATTAAATAAATATATTTTAGAATGTATCAAATAAAATAAAATTTAGAATATATTAAACAAATTTAAAAATTAAATAAAGTAAATATTAAAGAAAATAATACTTTATAACTGCATTTGTAATGGCTTTTATAATACACCAATAAAATGTATTATCGTTAGACCGTTCCTTGTTTGATATTAAGAATGTTTCTAAATACATTCTATTATCTATAAGGCATATTTCTCTTGATTCAAAATAAAGAGATCCCGGAAATGGCTAAAATTGTACTTTCCCAAAATACAATTTGCTAGCCATTTATCTCCTTCCATGCAATTTTTCATGGGATCAAATTAATGGGCTTGGCAAATTTTTAAATACAAGCCCAATGAATTTTTAGGTAAATCCAATTGAATAAAAATCTAATTTTATTGAGACCAACTTGTATTTAATCTCATTAAATACATAAGCTCAAGTTATTCTTATTAATTAATAAGATCCAACTTATTAAATTATAAGGACAAGTCCAATACAAATTAATACCATTAAGTTATTCTTGGGTCTTTTTCCATCCTATGGATCTCTCTTTGTAAGTAATTTCCTTTCAGGTGATTTCTGTTTGACTCTTTAGGTTCACCTTTCAGCCAGACTTGGGTTAGTGTCTAACACTATTATTTATTAACTCTAATTTAATTAATAGTTCTTGACTGACATTTAATCAAGAAGGCTCGTCACCATGGGTGGCCGTCTAGCAACGGTCTATGGCACTTGAGACTAGGTAAACTACCGTGTGAACATTTAGGCTCTGGAGTCCATACGAGTACGGTCCTTCCGTCAACCGTCTCCAGGCCATAGTCTAGGGCATGGAATTAGGTGTCGGTTGAACTAGGCGTCTATCCTTAATACTTGAGATCGCGTTACGACAAGTTTCTCAACATAGGAACCTCCTTTTCCTATTCGATCAACGACTATGGCCACAGATTCATAGAGCGTGAGCGCATCTACAAGTGCATAGGAGATACCTCTGTCACATACTGACAGGGGACGGATCCTCTTGTTGGAACTCACCATCCTTCATACTTTGACTGGACTGGACAAGGCTTATGATGATCATTTCTCTAACATGTTCACCTCTGCCACAGATCTAAGATACAATCATCGTATGCACATGCAGTAACCATTTCTCGACCTTGGAGGCATCCTCCGTAGATGCTCCCTTCCATTTCCTAAACAAAGTCAACCCAAGCCTGAGCTTTGATACTTGTTCGTGGTAAATACTAGATGTTGTATTCGCTTAATTTCTACTGCCCATTTCACCAGTCGCCCAAAAGTATCCGATTTTCCCAAAGTTTGCTCTAATGGCAAGTTTGTCTTCACCCGAATGGGATGTCAAAGGAAATAAGGGAGCAGACTCCTAGCTATGATCGCTAGTGAAAGGGTCATTTTCTCAATAGGAGTATATCGTCCTTCTGCTCCATTGAGTACTGTACTGATATAATAAATCGGTGTTTATTTTCCCTCCTCTTGATGAATGAGGACAGAATTGACAGCCTGGGGGGTAGCTGAGAGATACAGATAGAGGGTGTCTCCTGGCTTGCTGGCATACGGTGTCCCACTCAAAAACTTTTGCTTTCCTTAATACTTTGAAGAAAGGCAAACTCTTTTCTGCTGCGTTCGAAATAAAGCGATTGAGTGCGACTATCCTCTCGGTTAGTCTTTGTATTTCGTTGATATTGATTGGTGCCTTCATGTCTAATATGGATTTAATTTTGAAGGGGTTGGCCTTGATTCCTCTTTAAGTTACAATGAATTCGAGGAAAGGCCTTCCTTGCACTCAAAACACACATTTTCCTGGATTGAGTTTTAGTTTGTAGTTTCTCAAAACAGAGATTGTTTCTTCTAGGTCTGCGATATGATTTCCGAACTCCTTGCATTTGACTAGCATATCATCTACATAAATTTCAACTTTCCTCCGTATCAATGGATGAAATATCTTATCTACCAAATGCTGGTAGGTAACTCCTATGTTTTTCAGGTCGAATGGCATGGCTACACAACAGAATGTGCAGACAGAACGATCATAAAACCGACCACATTTAAATTAGTTGATGGTACCCCTGCGAAGCGTCCATCATACTTAGTAATTCGCATCCAGATGTAGAATCGACCAGTTGATCGGTTCGAGGTAAAGGATTAAAATTCTTGGGGCAGGCCTTATTGAGGTCCTAAAAGTCGATGCACATTCTCCACTTTCTTCCAAGCTTAGCCACTAGGACTACATTGCATAAACGGTTGGAGAATTGTATTTCCTTGATGTGTATGTTGCCATTAATTTGTCCACCACTACTTGAATTATCTTGTCTTTTCAAGCCCAAAATGTCTTTTCTTTTGTTTCACCAGCTTGATGCTAGGGTTTATATTGAGGTGGTGAGTAATGACATTAGGATTGATTCCTTCCATTTCTTGGGGGGTCAATGCAAAGATATCTATATTACGGCGTAAGTAGTGGATTATTTCTTTCTGGATTGCATCCTCCATTAGGGAACCAATCTGTGTAATTTTCTCTGGATCTCTTGGTATGAGTTCGATATTCATCAATTCTTCAGTTGGCTAAAACTTGGGGGACGACCCTCCCCTTCCTTTGCTTCTTCCACCAACTCAACGTGTTTTTCTCACTTGTTTGGGGTGCCTCCTAAAATGCCGGATGTGAATGCTCTAGATGGGGTTGTTACCTCTATTGGTGATATATAAGACATATTAGAATATCTTGAAGAGCAACTTCTTAAATATTTTGACTGATTAACAAAATTTATTATGACATTTCCTTCTGGATTTTGTAATATATTTGTGTACATACTTTCAGTATTACTTTTAATGGGGACCTCCTTCTCAATCACCCAATGTTCCGGAAACTCTACTTCGCTCCATTTTATTTGTCTCCTAGTATTAATCCTTGAATT
>NC_026145.1:5497542-5521495 GCF_000512975.1 Sesamum indicum
TTTATTTTGTTTTGTTGTATATTGTGTAATAATAATTCCCTTAGATAAAATTATACAACATATAATATATATATATATATATAGATGTACATGAATGTGTCTACATACATTCATTCATCTATATGGTGTGTCTTCTTAATTCCAAATCAAGAAGATGGCTAAAATTGAACTTTCCAAAATTGCAATTTTCTAGCTAATTGTCTCATTCCATAGAAATTCCAATGGGCTCAAAATTAGGGGGCTTGGCCGATTTTTACTAAATAAAAATGCAAACTCAATGAATTTTTATTTGAATTCAATTTTAATAAAAATTCATTTAATTGAGCCCAACCTGTATTTAATCTAATTAAATACATAAGCCCAAATTACCTTTATTAATTAATAAGATTCAACTTATTAAATTATGAGGACAAGCTCAATGTAAATTAATATGATTACTTTATTCTTGGGTCTTTTCCATCCAATGAATCTCTCTTTTGTAAGTAATCTAATTACTTGTGGAATTAATTCTTTGTTCCTTTTCGGTGATTTATGTGTGACTCTTTAGGTTCACATTTTAGCTAGACTTGGGCTAGTATATGACACTATTATTAATTAAATCTAATCTAATCAATAATTCTAGGTTAAACTTTAATCAAGAAAGCCCGTGACCATGGATGGCCGTCTAGCAACAATCCATGGCACTAGAGACTAGGTGAATTTCCGTGTGAATATTTAGGTTCTTGAGTCCACCTTCTGTCGACCGTCTCCCGGCCTTATTCTAGGGTATAGAATTAGGTGTCAGTTCCCATTCTAGACTAGGTCCTCGACTTGGAATGTTTTAGACACAACCTTTTGGCAGTTGGTTCCATGACCGTCATCCAATGCGTGGCCCAATTACACGGTTGCCAATTGGTATGTGGACTTTGTTGTGATGTTCAAGCAAATGCAAACATACAGAATGAGCACAACAAAGTAAATGCCAACTAAGCGAATACTCATTTTATTCTCTTAAGATAATATTACAGAGTATTGATTAATTATCAGAATATAATACATACAGGCTAATCTAATTGGCTTTTTGGTCATCTATCCTAACACTTTGATGGTTTGACCGTAATCATTGTGAAAAAGGCAGAATTTGTCAGATTTGGGGCAATGGGGGCATCCTTTCATAGTTTAGGATAGGTTAATAAACATTTTTCTTCCACAGCCATGAGCGCCTGAATGATCGGCATAGTCAATGGGTGTACAAGGCATTCACTTTCTGAAGTGGTGGTTTTTTTATCTCGAAATCAGTTTGCAGTTTCTTGGACGAGGTCTCTTTCTTCATTTCCTTCCACTTTTCTCCACGGCTCTCCCTCTTGGAGGCTTGGGCATCCTCCATGTTGATATATTTTTCAGCACGAGCTAGAAGGGCATCGAACTTGATCACGGGCTTCTTGGCTAAGAACTTAAAGAAACCTCCGTCCAAGAGACCGTGTCAAAAGGCACTAGCTTTTACTTCTTGGGTAGCAGAGGGCACCTCCAAAGAAGCCGCATTGAATCTTTAGAGGTACTCTTTCAAAGACGCATTCTCCTTTTGTCAAACAGCAAAAAGGCTAAGCTTCAACTTTCGAAGCTTTCGGCTACTGGCAAACTGATGTAGAAATAGAGATTGAAACTTTTGAAAACTTTCTATCGCACCCATAGGTATTTGGTTAAACCACCATTGTACTGCCTTGGAGAAGGTAGTGACAAAAAACACGGCATTTGATGTCGTCCATTTACTTGTTGAGGAGGCCTGCATTCACAAAGCGTGAGAGACACTCCTGCAGGTCAGAATTTCCATCATATTCAGCAATAGTTGGGGAACGACAATTCGCTGGGAGTTCATCCACCATCAATGAGTTTGTGAAGGGGACGCCCTGCTGCTCATCCTCGGGTAGCCCTGGAATCTGGTACTGGACGTCTTGGAGGCCCTTTTGAAGACATTCCAGATGCGTAAACCACTGTAGGGCGATATCCTGAGAGGCCAATAGGGGGAGGTCTCTGTCTTTCAACCACTAGAGGCGCAACTGCAAGTACGGGGATGCTTCCCTCAGCTTCTTCATCGAGGGCGTCCACACCAGACGGAGCACTTGTGAGGGTGGGTACCAGCACTGCCACCTGTTCTCAAGTAGCCACTGAAACTATCTATTGAATGGCTCCCAACAAAGCTAGGGATAACTCTCCCGAGGAGGTATCCGAGGAAATGCTATGCTTCGACGATTAGTCATAGGGCCTGCACTAGTGCCAAAGGTATTGGAGCGGACCCTCCACTGGTCAGAGCCAGGGATATCTTTGCAACAACTTGTAGAGCCTAAGTGTTGCCAGGTGCCTCAACAACCTTTTGCTTGTTTGCGGTGTTGTTAGGAACCTACATTATAACTCACGTCTTTAACTCTGTGTTCCCATAGACAACGCCAATTGATGCATGCAGAAATAGCATGGGTACAACAAGCTTGGACTTTGGATCTGGACTCGGGCCAAGAAATAAAAGAACTTGAGAAATGGAACCTGCAAAATAATACGTTAGCACTCTGACGCTCAAGTTAGGATCAATTTTAAAAGAAAAAAATCGTAAAAAATAAATCATATAAAAATCAAAGTATGGTAAGCAAATTCATGAGAGAAAATCGTGTTTAGAGTGCAAATAGAATGCAAAGTAAAAATTGACAGCAAGAGTTTAGGATTTAGAAGATATCCCCCGCTTGGGATTGAACCTGTATTTATAGAGATGTGTTCCCCTTCGCTCGGAATCTGCACATGCGCCTTATTCTAAGGTGGAATGGATAAAAGCTGTTTGAATGAGCTACAATCTGTTTTTATCCTTTGTTAATCTGGTTGTATGAAAGTCAATCTCTACGTTGAGGGGATTCTTCACTAGCGAGGACTCCTAATCCACAGGAAGTCCTCCTTACCTAGGAGTCTAAGGCCCTGAGGAAACCTTTCTTGCCACATGCCTTCTATGTTGGCTAGGATGTATACTTTGGCGGTCTACGTGTATGCCACATGGGGATGTTTAAACATGGGTCGTGGGCCAATCATCACCAGTTGGGCCACGTTCTTAGGCTAGATCCACGAATATCTTGGGTAGTTCTCCCCCCCCCCCATGGGTTGTTGGATTGACAATGAGGCGTCCTAGGCTTTTTTACTCTTCCTCGGGCCAGTTTTCTTGGGCCATATGCATCATCATTAATTTCATTTGTTATTTAACCTAGTTCAATATGACAAGTGAACTGACTAATTCTCATTTAAAAATAAAGAGATTTTTAAAATACTAAAATCACCATTTGTCTAACTCTAGTTTCACTCATATGTCAAGCTCCTTTTATTTTTTATAATCCTAAAGTACTTGTAGCTCATTTTATTTTAGTTTTATTTATTTGTCAAACCAGGTTAAATTTATACATGCAAAAAATTACCACATTTATATAATTATCATTGATGATGCCCCCTAGAAATATTGGGCCAAGCCCACAAGCTAGGTATACTACTCCATTGACATTGGGACCCAATTGAGCTCCTCACCATGATGAACATGATAGAGTGGTTATTTCATCATGGTTGTAGGTTATATGCATGTGTGTGTATAGTTGCCTTGGAGACAAACTTGGTAGTTATTGAATTTTGAATTCAATTGTATGTGATGTACAAAACTACACACATATCCAATATAACTCCACCTAAGCCACAAATTTGCTCTCAATTTTCTCTCCAAAATTATTGTCCTTTTGTTCTTTATTGAATTGAATTGAAGAGCACATAAAAATAATCCAAAAGCATTAAACAATAGTGTTTTGTTTGGAGTTGTTTTTCTTCTTGATCTTTGTTCTATCTAGCAATAGAAAAAGAACTATTTCTTTTCTATTTTGTGGTGTGGATAACTTAGAGGAATTCTAGTTTGAATTCTCAAGTAAATGGAATGAGAGAACATCAAGGGAACAAGGCACGTTGCTGCTTTTCCATAGAAAGAAAAAGGTAAAGTTTTATGTTATGTTCCTATGCTTTTTGTTTCATCTGTTAGCCACTTGTCTAGTATGTTCATATGTTTGTTATTATGCTTTTGATAAATACTAAACGCTCGGAAATTTCAAAGGGAGCTCACCATTTGAACTAGTTTTAATTTTTTTTTATTTCACGCTTCCATCGCATTCCCGGGCCATATCGATTCTTTCACAAGCCTCCAAGGCATCCATATGACGATCCCCACAAGTCAGTTAAATTGATTTGACACCTAGCCAATTGACCCACTAAGATCGGATAGACGTCCCACGTTTGTAACTGATGAAACGCGATACTCATAAAATGAATGCGACTCTTAATGCAAGTCTCCATAGGACACTCGATGCCCATTCCTAAGGTCTTCAACTTGGAATATTTCAGACCAAACCTTTGATATTTAATTTCATGACCGCCATCCAATGAGCAATCCAAGTGTTGCACGATTGTCAAAGTGGTATGTGGGCCTTATTGTGATGTCTAAAGAAAATGCAAATATATATAATGAGCCAATAAAAGAAATGTCAATAGTAAATACTTACTTTATTCACTAAATAATATTACATGAAATCGAGTTATTGTCAGAAATGATTACAAGTGTGCCATTGTAATTGGCTTCCAGGTCACCTATTCTAACATATGGCTCAAGAGAAGCTCCAGCCCAAAAAGTACAAAAAAGTCCAAGGCTACCCAACACATTAACCCCAACGGCCAAGGAAGCTTAGCACCCCAGGAAGAAGGGTGGGAACTCAAGGTATCCCTGGATTCAGCCCAGGAACACGGCCCAAGGTCCACACTTAGCCATCCCCACGTGGCATACACCTGCCTTTCCAAGTGTGGCTCCCCTCCAGCTTGGAAGGAACAGTTCAAGGGAGGTCTCCTCAGAGCCTTGGACTCCTCGGTGACTAGGAATACCTAGCTTCCAAAAGTCCTCGCTAGCGAGGGGTCTCCCTCGACTCGAAGATATTCGATCAAAAGTAATTTTAATAAAAGATAAAAGCAGATTATGGCTTATCTAAACCACCCTTATCCTTTTCCTTCAAGAATGAAGGAAACGTGCAAACCCTTATTGTATGGGAGCACCCCTCTATAAATACAGGTTTGGTTCCTCAGGCGGGGAACACTCTCCAGTTCTTGAGCACTATTATCAACTTTCATCAAGCACTCTTCCGTGAATTTAGCATAGCTCCTTTCACAATTCGATCATCATATCTCGATTTCTTATTATATTTTATTTTTTACAATTATCTTCTCTTAAATCCAATACTAACTTGGGCGTCAGAGTGCTAATATGTTGTTTTGCAGGTATCGTTTTCCAGGTCTTTATACTTGTTGGTCCAAATCCAAAACCAAAGTTCAAGCTTGTTTGACCAGTGCTATGTTCGCATGCTTCAATACTAAAAGTAATTAATGAGAGTAAATTATAAATGTAAAAAGTAATTACTATGAACTAATAAGTAAATTGTTTTACATAATTGTCCTTTGTAATAATGTTATTATAAGATTAATTTGAATAAATCTGAAAATGAAATAAATTTTTAGGATCATTGATATATACTTTTGTATAGATACTTAGACTTAGATTTAGATTAGATTAGATATAGATATTTAGCAGACAAATAGGACTGAAAAGGACCAACTCACTCTATGCGGAATCTTATTGTGCAGGTTAACATTATTATGTACAAATGATAAATAATTGAAGAATTAATTGCAGTTTGGCAACTTTAGGGAGTGTCTAATAATGCATACCCCTCCACATACCAACTCAAATTTATGGAAAGTTATGTCAAAGCCCCATATATTGTCCTTTCGAGAGAAAATTGCAATTTACATCGCGCAATATTTGTTTTTTTTTGTAATTTTTGTTTTATTATTTTAGTGCCCATTAGATTTAGTCTTATAAATTACAAAAAATTATAATTATAATGTCAACCACAAAATTTATTAAATATTTAACTGAGAAATCACGTGATTTAACAGCAGGAGCACGTGCACTGTTAAATATTTAATGAAATTTTTTATCGAGACTAACAGTATAAATTTTTGTAACTTACGGAACTAAATTTGATGAATGCTCAAATAGTAGGACCAAAATTGCAAAGGAAATAAGCTGTGGAACATAAAATACAAATTTTCCACTTCTAGAAGATCCCCTAGAAAATTGTAATTAAGATTATACTTTCAAAATGTTGTGAAAAAAATTCAATACTGATGTGGGAACCATACCTGTATACCATGAAATAATTCAAATGCCTTGTCACTTAAATTCTTATACATGAACGTGTCCTGGATCTGCATATAATACTTTTGGGTTGAACTGTCTAATCCGATCAGCTTCAAATTCGAGAATGTAAAATCGTACAACCACCACATTTGTAAATACATACATCCTCAGTACCCCAAACGTAAATTTTTTCTACATTTCCTATATATATCCTCACGAGCTTTACTTCTAAACTACCTCACTGATTAGAACATCAGAGGTCATAATGGGGATATTTCACGGGCTCTATCTTAGAGGATATGTTAGGAAACAGATGGACCTGATTTTAAATTTGAGAGACTGAAATGAGTTACCTAATTCAAAGTCATAATCATATCAAGTTCGGGAAATATAAAAGCAACTCTTATAATATTGCAAATGAACAAATTACCTCCTTATGAAAAAACAAATAGTGATTTACCTTCTTATATTTTTTAAAATACAACAATTTGCCTCCTTATGTTTTTCTATATTTTGAAAAATACAAAAGGGTAAATTGCTATATTTTTTTTATAAAAAGATAATATACTCATTTTCAATATTACAGGGGTAAAGTGCTATTCACCCTATCAAATTCTACTAATCTTGACACACTAAAATTAAACTTAATCTGATTTAGATATTAATTATTCTGCATAATTATAGATAAGTTACTCTCGGTGGGTCGTTGGTTCCACCTGTTATCTCCTTCTACGACATTATGTTGTCGTCGCCATATTCCATATTTCAAGAATTTATGAACTTTCCTTTACTCCATAGGGCCTTCTCGAATAGGGAAAAGCCTTCCATCCGTCCAATGACCCGGCTTCCCTGGGCTCTTCCACCATCCGGTCTCCCTTTCCCCCTATGCTCCCCCTGGCGCAGGCCTACCACACTTTGCGCCTGCGGCATTTGCGCCAGATAGTCATTCCGAGTAGTGCTATCCTCCCCACTGGCTGTATGGGCGGGTTTCGTGGCTATTGCTTTCCATTCTTTTGGATAACAACATGTATTTAGCACGGTCTTTTTAGTTAAAATACTAACGAATTCAGACAAAAAAATTAATTAAAAGTGAAAAATTTTGTAGTTTATGGGACTTTTAATAAGAATATCATAATTAATTCGACAGACAATATATTGGTCTTAAAATATAAAATGAAAGATGCTATATATTTCCTCAATAAATAACAATTATGGAACTAAACTAATTAATTTGACAGTATTTAATATAATATTTTGGAGTACTGAATTTTAGATCATTGAAATTTCAGTTCGTTATTGAATTAACACTCCTATTAATGTAAGGGGCGCCATCCTTAGCTAACTATAAGAATGGGGAAAAAATAAAATACTTATCCAACTATCGGATAATTATTATAATTTAAACTTATCCGACCAATGGAGTATTTACCATCATCATCTGGCAAAAACAAATAAGAGTTAAATATAGTGATTATCCCTAAAGTATCTATGTCACTTCAATTACTCCCCTAAAATATTAAAATTTAAAAAAAAATTAATCTTTTGTGATGTCAAATATTATAATACATAATTGTTGGATTAATTATTAAATTTTTATGAAATTTAGTAATTAGTAAAGAAATTATAGGTTGAATTTTAAAGATATTAAAACTTGAATGGATTAAATTGGAGTTCGTTATAATTTATGCGCAAATTATATTAATTAAAAAATTAGAAAGAATGTATAGGGTATTTTGAGAAAAATTTAAATTAAATTAAAAAAAATAAAAAAAGAAAAGAATGAATTGGTGGTGGGCCATCACCCACCGCCCCACCTCATGATAAGTATATATATGTATGTATGTATGTATGTATGTGCAAATCACAATTTCACAATACAAAACATTGCAATTTCTTTTTCTCTCTCAGTAGACGCGCAACTGAGGTAAGAATTTTTATTTTAATTTTTATTAATTTATATAATTATTATTTACTTAGTTCATTTATTAAATATTTTTTATATTGAGCGATATACTATTTAACTGAAATATTTTATAAGTTGGCTATTTAAATTAGTGTCGAATTAAATATCACATTCGATAAAAAAAAATGATCTAATTGGTTAATTAAATTATTAGATTTGTTTGATTTAAATATTACTATAGTTATTTTATACAATTCCATCAGAATGATTAACCAAATACGTAATTCTATGTATTATTGTTTAATTATATGTGTTGTTGTTTAATTAAATTTTATAGTAACGAGAAATTGATAGAAAATTTATAGAAATATTTTAAAAATTATATTTAAAAAATATTATATTATTAAAGAGGAAAAATGAGATTTTTAATGATAATCTAATTTAGGGATGTTATTAAAAACGATAATTATAAATATATAAGGGGTTTGATTAAATGAGTTCTTACAATTATTAATTGATAAATTATAAGTATATATCATGAAGTTTAGAGTGTCTAGTTATTAAGAAAAACTAGAATGAAGATTTATATATCAATAGAAATAAAATATTAAAGAATTATTAGGAATTGTGCGAATAATATTTAATAATCTATTTAAAAATTACAATATTCTAGATATATTTTAATTATATGTGTTATAACTCATTATAAGATATAGGGATAAAGTGAAAAGACTGAACAATTATCTATTAGGTAGATAAAAGCGTTGTAAGGTCAAGGTAAGTAAATAATTAGTATTATATATACATATGTTCCCTTTATTTGTGGTTATTTTTATATAAATTTGTAATTCATGCTGAAGTTGACTTATCTGAAAATGTACGAGTGGTGGATGATTTGATTTGATTGACCATATTGTGTACGTGAAATGAGAAAATACAAGAAAATATTATACTTATTGCACGATGTGTTGAGGGTGCTCGTAAATAAAAATATATCAATATATGGTTTTACATTACCACTCTCTTGTAAAAATGGTGATATGTAGAAATAAGGGAGTGGTGGAAATTGAATATAATTGTAATATAAATACCTCTTGGTGTTGTCAAAAAACTTGTACAGCAAAATGAAATGAAAAAAGCTATGATGCGATATGAGAAAAAAATAAAATGAAAAGAGCTTTCATACAATATGAAAAAGAACTATGATGCGATATAAAAGAGCTATGATGCAAATTAAAGAGTTGTGATGTGAAATGAGATTGATGAGCCAGCTGTCAAGGGGATACACTTGAACTTTATATTATGGTGAGATTGAGTTGATGGAAAAAAATACTATACCACCTTCTGGTAAGCTGACTATGAAAAGAGGAGTTCAATTGATTATTTTATTGCGAGTTGGCTATGTGGTGCAATAAAGTTGATTATGTTGGGATTAAATCAATTATATTTTGTGCATGTTGCCTACTTATCTTGTTTAGGCTATATTTTATATACATATATAGATATGGTTGGTTATTTACATAATGAGTTGCAGGCTCATTCATCTGCTCAAATTTTTTTTCAAGAGTAGATCTTGAGATGTCTACCTGTAAAAACCTAGGTCCAAATGCTATATTCAGTCAGGTCAGGTCAGTATGCAGTTTTCTCCTCATTGTCAGTTAAAATACAAATCACATTTTGATTATATAAAGAGGAATTAAAAGCGTGGGTACCACTTGTGATGGAATACTTGGTGGTGTTTGATATATGCGTATGTATATAATATTGTGGGTTGATTGTGTTTATTATGATGTTGACATTCCGTGTGAATATTTATATATATAGATATAGGGTTTACTTTAAGTATAATGTTGAGGGGAGATATAGCCATAATAGCGATAGAAGGTGCTACACCTTTACTTTTTAAGTTTAAAAATAAAGAGATTTTTAAAATGCCAAATTTACCATTTGTCTAATTCTAGTTTCACTTATTCATTGAGCTCCTTTTATTTTTTATAATCCTAAAGTACTTGTGGCTTATTTTATTTTAGTTTTATTTATTTGTAAAACAAAGTTAAAAATAAATTTATACATTCAAAAAATTACCACATTTCTATAATTATCATTGATGATGCCCTCTAGAAACATTAGGCCAAGCCCACAAGCTAGGTATACTAGTCCAGTTGGCTCATCAGTAAGAAGATAAGGGCCAACCAATAGGACGGATAAAAGCCCATCAGCAGGGAAGAAAGATCCATAGGGTTACTTGCTACTTTACTAAATTGGCAGGTCCAAGAAATAAGCCCATTTTAGCTACACACGTCATCATACAGCTCAGAAGACATGTCCTATTACTTGATAAGACATTTGTATACTGCACTCTAAATATCTCCAAGTGGTTCCAAGTAAATTGGTGGTAAATGAGTTGGAAAATCTACATAACCAACTATCGGATATTTAGGCAGACTTGGCAGGGTTCGGTCCAGCTCACATATCCTAGTCAATGTTTACTCAAATCATCAACAGTTTGTTGACGATAGTAGCCAACTAAAAGAGCTTTCTAATAGCGTATGGAACTCAGTAATTGACCATGTATCCAACTCTGTACAAGTTTATAAATAGAGGCCTTGTATAGTCACTTGGGAACATCATTTTACACACTCAAACCCTCACCCTCTCTGATTTTGGAGAAGCAATTTAGGAAATCGATCCGGATGAATAGCTTGGAGTCATAAAATTTGGTATGGAGTTCAAACTAGGTTTGAGCGTCCTACATACTTGTTTTGACAAGTTCATGAGGTACATGACTTGGTCAAGAACAAGGTACAAGGAAAATGGGAGCTCAATTGTGTTCTAAGTGTTTTAGATGTTAGAATTTCTCGATCATTTGGAATGATAGAAAGAAGCCTTGGAAGTCTAAAGTATAAAATTCTCCATAATAGGAATTAGATTCTATCTAGCTATCCAAGATTCAGTCATGGTAGACTAATGAGGAGTTTAGATGTTTGACATCCCCTACATCTTTGCTATATTGAATGATGTTTGTGCACTGAACCCGATGTTACTTATGCTTTTTGAGCATAACAAAGGATATCGAGTGTGCACTGACGAGGCAACAGACAACTGTTGAAGGGCTATCTTTAATACCTAAATAAGGATTAAAGAAGAGGTCTTAACGCATATTAATGGAAAGATGATTCTGGATGGCTATGGCGATAGTAGCTTCAAGGATCATATGGATAATATTTGATCTCAAAACACGTACGTTCGAGATTTATTCTAATGTGGTAATATTGAAAAGGTTTCAAGTAGAATATCACAAGGAATCTTATTATGGAATATTGAATTATGGAAACTTTAAAAGTTAAATTGGAAAACGGTTAGGACTAAAAAACCACGTCCAATTGTTGGTTATGTTACCTAGCATAGCCGCGCCAGTAGTCACCTTGGACAATGACAACTAGGCTATAGCACAAGGTATAAAGGTTTCGAGATCTCATCACAAGTCCATTATTGCACCATTATTTTCACTTTATTTTAAGTTTTTTCTTTTATTTCTGCATAAATCGTTACTAAATAAGCATCGAAGTGCTAACCTCTATTTTGTTGGGCTAGTCCTCGGATAATTTTAGGATTTTCTTGAAGATCCTTCGACCCTGCGGTGTGGCCAAATTTCTGGGACGCATCAATCATATATATATATATATATATATATATAAATATATTCTATTGACGCATGAAAAAATTATTGAAATAGGTAACCAAAAGTCAATTAGATTAGCGATTTTGAGACCCATTTAAGCATTCTTGATTTAAGCAATGTTATCCCCACGAATATGGTAAGTATTCATCTTTGGCATATGTATCTGTGTGCTTACCAAATTACGTCAAGCACCTCTTTGACGTCACAATAGATGCCCACAGAACACTTACTAACCCATGTAGTTAGGCTGCGCATGGCATGGCGGCTATGAAACCAACTTTTTTTAGGGTTAGTCTGAAATATTCCAAGTCGAGTGTCCTATGGAGACTTGCATTAAAAGTCGCAGGTACTGTGTTTCATCGACGACAGACATGGAACATCTAAGCGATCTTAGTGGGTTGATTGGCTAGGTGTCGAATTGATTGAACTGACTCGCAGGTATCATCATATGGAAGCCTGGGAAACTTAGTCGGTATGACTCGCATCCCTAGCTCCGATAGCATGGGAGTAGTCCTCCGACTTTAGGAATCAAGGCAATCACGTGCGTGCGATGATTGTATTTGGAATTTGTTAATCAAGAGTTGATCGAGAATTATTAATTAAGTTAGATTCAATTAATAATAGTGTTTGACACTAGCCCAAGTCTAGTTGAAAGGTGAACCTAAAGAGTAACACATAATCACTAAGAAGGGACGTGGAATTAATCGAGAATTAATTCCATAACTAATTGAATTACTTAGAGGGATCCGTCAGATGAAGAAGTCCAAAAATAAATTAATAGGATTAATTTACATTGGGTTTGCCCTTATTATTTAATAAGTTGGACTTATTAATTAATAAAGGCTTATTGAACTCATGTATTTAATAAGATTAAATATTTGATAATTAGGTGGATTTTAATTAAATTAGATTGAATTAAAATTAATTAAACTTTTTATTTCATCTTAATAAAATTGGCCAAGCACCTAATTAAAAGTTGGAAAATTCTAGGAAAGGAAATAATTGACTAACAATAATCACTTTTGGAATGTGCTATGTTAGTCATTCTTTATTTAGAATAAAGGATTTATTCTAGTACATCCATACGAGGTATATATATGTATATTAGTTATTTGGGATAACTAATGAAAATATAACACAACACAAAATAATTTTTCCTACCCTAAAGCTCCAATTTGGCCGCCCCTCTCCATGAACACTTGGTGTGTTCTTTATCTCCCTATTTTTTTTCTAACAAATTGAATTAAGAAATCCCATATTCAAGTGTGCTATGGATGTGTTTGTAGAGGGCTTCTACGTTGAAGTCTCGCGTGTACAGATCAATTGAAGGAGGTTCGAAGTAAATCAAGCAAAGAGGTCATCTTAATTTATGATTTTTGTACTTCTCATTTTAATTTTACCATAAGCTCCGCTTTAGTTTATTAACTACATCGAATCCCCTAGAATCATGGTTTTATTTAATTTGATTTTAGTTTTATGAATTTTTATTTATCGCATGTGCATTGTCGGGCCGATCCAGTCGCATTTTTTGTTGCTTTCCAAAATAGCATGAATCCAACTAATCTGAACTATTGTTCAAGGCTTGGGCTGAAGCGTATGTGGATCTTGAGAAAATGGACCTGCAAAATATATGTTAGCACTTTAGCACCCAAATTAGTATTAGATTCGAGGTGAAATAAAGCGACACGGGATATAATTATAAATCGAGATATGATGATGGAAATTCAAGAAGAATGTAGGATTTTGTAATAGAGTGCTTGAAAGAATGCATAGAGAGTTAGGTAGTTGTCCCCTGTCTGGGGGGTCAAACCTGTATATAGGTGGGTGCCTCAGTCTGCTAGGGATCTATCCCACTTTCTAGATTTTCATGGATGTTGGTTGAGATAATTGGTTTGAGGAATTTATCGTTATCCTAACTGGAAGCTCAACAGAGTCTCCTTTAGTCGAGGGAGTCCTTTTGCCTTCAATGAGTCTCAGCCGCTAAGGAGTCCTAGCTCCCCATCATTGTCCAAGGAGGGCTTTCTCATTGGGTGTCCCCCGCTTCTTTTCCTTCTGCCCTTATCTGCCGCCTAGGGCTTTGCGCCTTGTCTTTTGCCACAATTGACGAGATCCCCAACCATCATTGCTACTGCCTATGGGGCATTTTAATAGCCGCCCCCTTCCACGCGCCCATCTCTTTTGATAACCGCCCAATGAGGGCAGTTATGGGGTTGGGCGTGGGATTAACCATCCTACTCCCCATTTATTCCAGGTTTGACTTCCAACGTTTCCTCCTTCCTTCCTTAGCATACATCTTGAAGAAAAAGAGCCTCTCCTCTGAAGTTTATAGGTTTTATCCCATTTCTACTTCTTTTGTTTTCTCGTCCCCATCATTTTCCTCTTTTGTGTTTTCCTTGAACATTCATGGCGTCCTTGGAAGAATCTGTGAGATTTTTTAGGGAAGTGCTATTAGGTGAGGATCCATCTGAAGCCACCTCAAGAAGAGCGTGCCCTAGCTCATCTGCATATGTAGGTAATCAAAAGCGGAGCCTAAGGCAGGTTGTAGTGGATACCCATCGCCTACTAGATGAGCCCTCCGACGAGGAGGAGGGGGTTAGAGGGAATGAGGAAGAGGGTTCTTCTCCTGGAGAGGAGGACAGGGAAACAACTCAATCACCAGCTCACCGAGCCCTTCCTGCCTTAAGCTCCCTGCTATTCGTCAATTTATGGAGGAATTTCATGTTTCTCCATCTTATACTATTCACGTGCCTACCCCTGACAGTCGCCCCCATTCTCCACCCCATAATTGTTTAAGTTTCTTTTCTTCTAAATCGAGGGATGATCTTTATTTCCCCATACCCCATTGTTACGAGGACATCACCCATTTTTTTCAAGTTTCCTTGAATTAGTTAGCCCCAAATTTTTTTTGTATATTAACTAGTTTCTTTATGATTTTACGTTTTCATGGAACCCCTGTTACTACCAAAGCCTTCTCTTAGCATTTTTAGTTGAAACATACTGAGACTGGAGTTTTCCACTTTTTTCTCGTAGAGGGGTTTTCTTCCTTCCTACTCCCCCCCCCCCAAAGCGTTGGGAAAATAGTTTCTTCTATGTTCTGCCCCATCGTTCATGGACTTTCCCAAATAAGTGGATCCATGATTCCGCTCCTGCCATCGCCTTTTCTTTTACTAATAGGACGGTTTCCCTCTCCTCCTTATTGGAGGAGCTGAATGAGAGGTCCTCTAGGACCCCCCTGTTTTAAGTAGATCTAAGGGGAAACATCGTGCCATAAGGATGCAAGGGACCTCAAAAAGGACTAAGGGAAGCTCCCTGGGCGCTCCTTCAATCGACTCAGCTCGTCCTTTTTCCACACCTTCTTCTCCCTGCCCCTTCTTCCTCAAAACTTGGGGAGTACCCCCGTCGAGTCCCACCGTTCCTCCATAGGAAGTCTGTACACCCACCATTCTCTTGATCAGGAAAGGGGGAAGAATCCTCCTTGGCTACTAAGCTTCTGAATGGGTTGTTTACCTTACAAGATAAGCGCATTCTCTCCCCTGTGCCCTAAGAGGAGCTTGGAAACATGATATCCTCAAGTATGGTCAAGGTATGCCCCCTTGCTCTTTTCTGCTCCCTACTTTTTTGGTTTTTCTCTTTTTTATTTACTATCTATATTCTAGGTCGCTTCCTTATGGAAGGAGTTCTTCCCTCGTCCTCAAGGGGTACCTCCTTCTTCTTAAAGGCATGCCCAGGGGAGAAAGGTGAAGGACAAGATGACGCTTTTGAAACTCTGAGATTGCTAAGCTGAAGGAGGTTAAGAAAGAGGTCGTAGGGCACTATCAGCAGGCGAAAAATGATGTGTGAAGACTGTAGAGAGAGGTCGTTGTACTGAAGGGGGATTAGGTAGAGGAGGTCAAAAGGGCGGCTGATCAGGCCAAGCTAGATTTTTCTAATACTAACGAAGGCCACGAGTACCTAGAGGGCTACTGGGCTAGTCGCCTCCTGGAATATCAAAAGACTGAAGAATTCCAAAAGGAGGTGGCTAAAGTAGCAGGCCCTATCTCAAACACAGTTTTATGTCCTGCAAGGAGCAATTCATGGCTCAGGGCTACCCCCTATTGGAGTAGGAATTTCATTTCTGAATTTTTTACGTAGTAGTGGACAGTGCCCCAAACCCCTTCGCTAGTCCTCTTGCTCCTATAATCGGGTCTCTCCCTGTTGAATTAGGGGACTCCCACATCTTCTATTTGAATGTTAATTCTTCATGGCTTTCTTTACACTTACTTGAGGGAATTATACAGAAGAGGATTTGGATCACATCATGGGGGTGGTCGAGAAAGAGATGAAGAGTTCCCCCCTCGCCCCCGAAGCTGCATTACCTATTCCTATTGAGGGGGACGCCCCAAGTAAGGGACCCTCAGAACCGAGAGAGGGGGATGTCCCCAGTGCCCCCAAATGAAAGCCCCAAGAGAACCCTACCCCTACTGCCCAATCTGAGGAGAGGGAGAGAGAGAGAAGACCCCATTTGTGGGGTAGATGGATGATGTACTTACACCTTCTCCTGCCTACTTGTATAGTTCTTCTTTACTTGATTTGCTCCTTCCCCCATCGTGGGTGGGGATAAAATAATTTTTATTTTTTTATATTTTGTTATGTTCATGTGGATGTTAACTTTTTCTTTCTCATCCTCTGGCCAAGTTTTAAGCCAGGGGACGTTCTGCAATGATCACTATTTTTACTTTATCACTGTCAAAGGTTTGTTGCCTGTCTATGTATTATATTGCTTACATGGCCACCTGCTTTTGAATTAGCGATTTGGTGCTTGCATTTTGGTTGGAGGGGGTTACTTCCGAGAAATGTATGACTCTGTGGGAGGGCACCCCTAGCTCAGTAGGGATGATAGCTTCAGCGCCATATACTAAAGTGAAAGGACTCACCCCCGTGGAACGTCTTGGAGTTGTTAGGTATGCACAAAAAATGCTAGTAACTTCTTCTGCCTAATTTCCACCAACTCGTTTTAGTCTCCTTTTAATCCCTTGTACTAGTATGAGATTAGTGACCTCTACCTGCTCATTAGCTTGGGACTGTGACACCAAAGTAAATTTTTCCTTGATGCGTCGACCTTCGCACCATTCATGTATTTTTCGTCCATGAAATTGTTGGCCATTATTCGAAATTAACTCTTGAGAGAGTTAGAAAAGACAAATGATTTTCCTCCATATAAATTTTATTACCTCTCCCACCGTAATTCTAGCAAATTGTTCAATCTCTACCCACTTTGTGAAATAATCGATGGCTACGAGGAGGAGTTTTGTTTGACCTGGAGCTAAAGGAAAAGGTCCCACTATGTCCATCCTCCATTGTGAGAAAGGGTATGGTGACACATGGTAGTAAGGGGCTCTGCTAGTTGGTGTACAAGAGTGGTATGTTTTTGAAATCTTTCACATTTCCTCACTAATTTTCGTGCATCCTGCTTCATGGTAGGCCAGAAACATTCGGCTCTTAAGGTTGTATTAGCCAAAATCCAAGTTCCAGCATGTGCTCCACAACAACCATTATGTATTTCCTTGAATATGTGTATCCCTTCCTGTTGGGATACGCATCGGAGCAGGGGTGTGTGAAGAATTTCTTGTATAGGACCCTTCTTCGCAACAAGAAACGAGTAGCTCGAGCTTTGAGTCCGGCGACATCCCATCTATTCTCAGAGCCATCTTATCATGGGTGTCCGCCAATCCTCCCTAGGGGAGATGACTTGGATGCTCAAGGGAGCTCGGGGTTCTAGTAGACATTGTATAGTGATATGCTTAATCCGACAGTCTTCCAAGGCATTCGCTAGTTTGGAAAAGCAAAACATTTTCTTCTCACTAGATTTGTTTGAGCTGGAAGCTTTCAAATCTTGCTTTTAGTTGTGCTATTTATTGTAGCGCCCCCCCCCCCCCCCAATCAATTGCTCTATTTCATTAATGTTGCCTGGGGTCCTCATATCGAGGATGAGGGGGTTGACCTCAATGCCTATTTGAGTTACCATGAATCCCAGGAAGAGTTCCTCCCATACTCCAAATGCGCATTTTCCTGAGTTGAGCTTCAACTTGTAGCTTCATAGGAATGAGAATGTTTCTTTTAAGTCTGCGATGTGATCTTCAGTTTTTTTGCTTTTTACTAGCACATCGTCTACATAGACTTCAACATTTCTCCTAATCGATGTCGAAATATCTTATCCATTAGACGTTGGTACATGGATCCAACATTTTTAAGGCTAAATGGCATGGCGATGTAACAGAAAGTACAAGTAGAGGTGATGAAATTGACTCTCTTGTGATCTTCGGGAGCCAGCATGATTTGATGGTATCCTTATGAGGCATCCATCATACTTAGTAGCTCGCGTCCTGATGTGGAATCCGCCAACTGATCGATCCTAAGCATGGGATAAAAGTCCCTTAGGACATGCTTTGTTGAGGTCCCTGAAATCTACACACATCCTCCATTTTCCTCCTAGCTTGGCTACCAAGATGACATTGAACAACCACTCAGGGAACTATATTTTCCTCATGTGCCAATTGATGCGTGCAAAAATAGCATGAATCCAATGGATTTGGACTACCGTTTAAGGCTTTGGTCGAAGCGTATTTGGATCTCGAGAAAGGGGACCTGCAAAAAATATGTTAGCATTTCAAAGCTCAAGTTAGTATTGGATTTGAGTTGAAATAAAGGAACAAAGTAAACAAATATAATTATAGGCGAGTTAGTGAGAGAAAGTGCTTAAAAGAATGCTTAGATAGTTAGTGAGTCGTGCCTCGTCTGGCGGGACCAAACCTGTATATATAGGTGAGTGTCGCCGTCTTCTGGAGATCTAACTCACTTTCTAGATTTTCGTGGAGATTGATTGAGATAGATAAGGGATAGATTGCTTTATCCGTAACTGGAAGTTGATAATAAAAGAGTCTCTTTCAATCGAGGGAGACCTTACGCGTGTAGTGAGTTTTAGCCGCTAGGGAAACCTAGCCGCCAAAGGGTCCATCCTTGCTTACATTGTCCCTCTAAAGTTGTTGTGGTCCGAGGTGGCAGCTGACTCGTGGTTCGATTGGATGCCACGTTGGGGAGTGAACCGCCATGTGTCTGGACTTCTTGTTGGGCTGTAATTCTGGGATGAGTCAAGGGGTGCCTTCGGCTTCCCTCCTTCTCCTAGGCTTTTTAGTTTCATGGGCCGATATGTTTTGAATGGCAGGTTTGGCTGTTCCAAGCCCTCCTGCTCTCTTTGATTGGGCCACCCTAGGCGTTTATATCATATATATATATATATATATATATATATATACTAATTCTATATTTTTTATTAGTTCATCATCCCTGTTGATTTTATTAATTGTACATTTATTTAAGTAAATATATAAATACATATGTATGTATAAATTTATTTTTAATTTTAGGATTGCAAAACTAAAAAGAGCTTAATGAATGAGTTTATACATGCATTTTAAAAAGATAGAGATTGTGAATGGTTATTTAAAGAAAGTGGGGGAAGAAGAACAAACATGAAAGTTGAGGGAGAGACCTAATTGAAAGTTGAGAAAAGGAAAAGAACAAAAAAAATGACTTTTTTTAGAAAAATAAAATAAACCACCAAAGAGGTGCTACCAAATAATAATAAGATATAGATGATTATTATTATTATTATTATTATTATTATTATTATTTGGCAGATTGAACTCACATTGACATATTTATGCCCATAAGAATTTTAATGGAATATTTAGCAGGATTAAATGTAATTTTGATCCTCTAACTATAGTCAAATTCCGTTTTAGTCCTTTAACTTGTTAGGGTTTGGATTTGGTCCTCTATACATTTTAATTGCTCAATTTTGGGACTTTTTTCACTGGAAAAATATTCATTTTCGTCGTAGTTTCACCGGCCCCTTCTTTCTAAAAATCTGCCGCCGTCACTCAAGATTGCTGAGAGCCACATATACTGTTCGACTCCCAAGCTCAAGACGAACAAAATCCCTCAATCAATTTCAGGTTTCCATCACCACGAAGACTAGGCTTTCACCTTCACCGTCGCAGCCTCTTCGCGTCAATTTGCTGTGGTCTGTACGAACGGTGGTCGTGGACCACCACAGTTCGACTCGCTCTTCCTTGCAACTCTAACGAGACAAGTCCCAGCCATTTTCATCAACGTGGTGCGGAGATCCAAGGATTTGAAGTTCACGGCCATCATCCGGCAGACTGAATATTTTTCTGACGAAAAAAGTCTCAAAATTGAGCAATTAAAATACATAGAGGACCAAATCCAAACCCTAACAAATTAAAGGACCAAAATGGAATTTGGCTATAGTTAGAAGACCAAAATTATATTTAATCCTATTTAGCAGGCAAATAGGTCTTAAAAGAATACAACTAACTCTATGGAGAGTCTTATTGTGCAGGTTAACATTATTATGTACAAATGATAAATAATCGAAGAATTAATTGCAGTTTGGCAACTTTAGGGAGCCTCTAAAAGTACATATCCCTCCACATACCAACTCAAATTTATAGAAAGTTATGTCAATGCCCCATATATTGTCCTTTAGAAACAAAATTGCGATTTACTTACTACAATTTCTTTTTTTTTAATGATTTTCATCTCATTGTTTTATTACTCACCAAATTTAGCCTCATAAATTATAAAAAAATTTACAATTTTAGAATCAATCGCAATTTTTGTTAAATATTTAATGGAGGGAGCACGTGATTTAACAGAAGGAACATGTGCACCGTTAAATATCCAATGAAACTTGTAATCGGGACTAAAAGTACATCTTTTTGTGACTTCCCGAACTAAATCTAGTGAGTGCTAAATTAATAGGACCAAAATCGCAAAGAGAATAAGGGAGAAATTATTTAAAAGATCTAGGAAAAAAAAATTAGAGATTTGAAGTGATTTGAAAAGTTTTAGAAAAGTAAGTGGCACCGCACCATAATTTTTATGTAAAAAAGAAATTCTGTATGTCACCGAGGTGATTAACCCCGCTGACATAGACTTTTTAAAAAAAAAAATTAATGTGCCACCGTGGTCAGTGACCGCGATGGCATGATTCTTATAATAAAAAACAAAAACAGTGAAGAACCGCTATCTGATTTGCAGTCAAACTACAGCCTGCAAAATTGCAGGCTGCAGTTAGCAGGCTAAGCCACCGCGCTTACAGAGTGCGGTGGCTTAGCTTTGACTTGGCCACACTTTAATAGTGTGGCCCGTGACAATTGCAGCAATTGCAAGTTATTCACAACATTTGCAATTTTCCTTGTTCTTGTTCTTCTTCTTCTTCTTGCACAATTTTTACACCTTTCTCTTTAAAAAAATTTGAAGTGAGTATGTCTAAGTTTGGCCCTATTGATACAAGTGTTTTATACGGGCAATTAAATCATCGATCAAAATATGTGTCCGAAAATTCGGATACAACTTTATCCGTACGATGCGGTGATCAATAGTCATTAAGAGATACTCGAGCGCGAGCACGTACGATTGGACGTGAAATTATGAACTTTTTCAGTTCACGGTATCCAAGTGTTCGAGTTAGACCGGTTGACACAACTCGTGGCAACGCATTCACAGAGGCTAGCCGTTCAAGTGTACATGCCGAGGCCGGGCCATCTACTGTTTGCACAGAGGCTGGTTCTTCGAGCTTTTACCCGGAAACAGGTCCATCGACTGTTTACACTCCATATGCTCCATACATGCCATCATTTAATGATACGTTTACACATAATGGTAACCCGCAAATTCGAAGACAATATGTTGCATCACTGGTTCCATTCGAAAACATCGATGTGAACACACCCAGTGACCAAAGAGATGATAATCCTTCTCGAAAAAACAGAAGACGTCCACGTTGTGGCACTGGAGGGCATTTTTAGAGTTGTGTATTACATACGGAAAGCATAAGAATATTGCATATGTAAATTGAGATGATTTGTCTTTCTATTTTATTTAATATGATTTTATTTTAATTTTTACATGAGCAATTTAAATTTAATTTAAATTTAATATATATACGTTATGTATAAAAAAATAATAATAGCAGCATGTATTTAATCTAGATTCAATATATACAACTAAGTTATGTATATAGTGTATATATTAAATTTAATATAAAATATAACATAATTTTAACGTTTTCCATTATTTATAAAAGGTTTACAGAAATTTTAAGAAATATATAATTTTTGGTAGTTATATAATTATTATTAAATACCGAAATATTATATTTGGTGATTTTGCAAAACGTTGTTTAATTATTAGATAAGTTCATTTTAGTTCCCATTTTATCATTTGCAATTACAAAGTATGTTATTGAATGATAATAATTATTTAATGTTAATAATTAATTGCAAAGTATCATTTGCAATCCGTATGGTAATTCTTGTAATTTTTGGTTATTTGATGATAATCTGTACGGTTATATTTTTTAAATTTATATGTGAGGGACCAAATTATAAATTAAAAATTGAAATGTCTATAAAAGTTTTCAAAGATTTGCAATTACAAAGTTGCATTTCACCGTATATAGCATGATACAAAGTTGTTTTAACAATATGAGAAAATCGTGTATATATCAAGATAGAATCATTCCCGAGCTTGACGAGCCTGATATTGTTGGCAAGCACGTACTTGTGGTCTATCCATTTCGTTCGGTATTCTAGGAGATACTTGTCTACCCGGGCCTCGACGAGCTCGCATTGTGGGATTGTGCACAAGCTCAAAATCCACTGGATCCCAATATTCTTTAATTTGACGACATAAGTACGGGACCTCTGCCTGATCAAGCTCAATGTTACCACTGAGGCAGATTGTTGATTATAGTCAAATTTCTGAACAATGTGACGTACTGCCTCAGCCTATCGGGCTTCGAACAACTTGAACACAAAATCAGCCCATTGTTGATTTGCATTGATCATACGATTACACCGTGTAGAGCGCTGCAAGAAATACTGCACAGAGCGGGATAATGTTATTTGCACAATATCCATAATTGGTAAGCGTCTCGCACCTTTTAATACTCCAGTTATGCACTCAGACATGTTTGTAGTTAGGATACCCGTTCTCCAACCACCATCATGCGCCAACGTCCATTGAGCCTTGTCAATTCTCCGAAGCCAGTCGTATGCTTCCTCGTTCAATGATTTGATCTCTTTCATTATTCTATCAAATGTTCGAGGACTGTCTTCTGCCCCTGCTCTCCAGCACATATCCTTCAACTGGATGTTCTTGAATTTGGTGTTAAAATTTGAATAGACATGCCGTAAAACCAACATCGATCAAATCAACATGCCTGTCTGAAATCAAACAAACTCGATCATCCTCTGACGGCAACAAATATTTGGAAAGCATTCGGAGGAACCAACGCCATGACGCAAGCGATTCTTCATCCACGAGTGCAAACGCTAACGGTAGCACCTGCTGATTTGCATCTAAAGTTACTGCTACCAGCATTTTATGCTTGTACTTCGTGTACAAATGTGTTCCGTCTACGCTTATAACATCACGGCAATAGCGATATCCCTCAATGCATGGTCTGAAAACCCAGAAAATAAAATTTAACATGTACCGCCCCGGGCTGTCTGTTTCCAAATGCAGCCACTCCAAAACGGCCCCAGAATTCCATTTTTGCAATGCCGCCATATATTTGGGCAACTTCTGAACAGAACTCTCCCAAGTGCCGTACACTTGTTCTCTAGTGGCTTTCAAAGCAAATCAGGCCTTATGATATGGGACTTCAAAACCAAATTTATCTTTCAAAATCTGCTGGACATGTTTTATATCACAAGATGGGTCTTGACGAACCATACCCAGCAGATGTGTTGCGATCATACTCTTTCCTAAGTTACAGTGGTCAATAGAAATCTCATTCATCAGACATGTATGTGGTCCGACATACCTGGTAACTTTAAATAATCGTATGTTTGATTTGAATATGTCCCTTAGCATACAACAGCACCCTGTTTGTGCATCATTGTTGCAGGCGACTTTCTATAATTTTTTGTTGCTCTCCACCACTCTGTATTCTCGTCTTGCAAATCAGACCGAGCAATCTTGTACACTTGCTTTCAAATGGTCCTTACTTTTAAACACCAGTCCGTTGGCGAGCTCTCCAGTATTTGAGTCATAAAAATTACCCCACCTA